>NC_064883.1:10569788-10893716 GCF_929443795.1 Astur gentilis | reverse complement strand
TTAGACCTCTATTTATTTTTCAGCTGAACTTATTTAATAAAGTTATGGGGAACATATTGTTCATTTTAAATTTACTTAGTGTTTGCAGATATTGCTGCTCATAAGAACCTATTTCTCATCTACAACTAGTGCATGTTACAAAGCCCAGTGTGCTACATGCTGTTTAATACCTTGACAATTACGAATAAGACTAGCCCTGTCACAAAGGCAACCACCTACAGGTTTGTGTAATCTAAATGAAAGTAGTCTTTTTATGCCTTTATTAATAATAAAGGCATGAATCCTGCTTATGTGGGCACTTCTGTTGACTTGAAGGGGGAATGCAAAGAAGTTAGGAACACGTCCAAGAAATTAATGAATTAAAATGTGCAAGCAATTTTCCTGACACCATTTTATTAACACTGAAAAGAATTATTCGACCAGAATATAGAAGGGGTAAAGGTTTTAAGGTTCCCAAAATCTAGAAAATAGTCTGGATAGGTCTGCTTCTGACAATAGACACAGAAGTTCATTTCACATTTTAGAGTACCTTTCTCTACAAATCTCAAAGGACAGAGAATCCTTGGTCCAGTGAAAGCCTTAAGCATGTGCTTAACTTCTACAAATATGAATGGTTCCATTCACTTTATTAGGCTTGGATAGGGTAAATCACAGTCTTAAAGATAAACATGTATTTATGTGCTTTCCAGACTTGGATTATGAATGGCATTTCTATTTATCCAATACTTACATTTCCACTTCCCTTTTTCCTATGTCCCTTTATAGCACAGGCATAAGGGACAGAGTTATGGCCGACTTAACAGGAGCCTTAACTCTGCATTTCATGACATCTGTGAATTTTTTAAATCACAGACTTTAATTAATATAAGGAGTTAATTTTTCTGCTGAGTATACAACAGCTGGATGTTATATACCACGATTTATTTACTCACTGAAGAAGATAACTTTTGCATGTTCCCTGAGTTTTTACGTCTTGCAAGAGTTCATGTCGTTTTGCTGGCAGTGGAAATACACTGTGATGCACCACCACTCAGGGTCACCCATATGGAAATCAGATTCCCCTGAATCCCAGCACTGCCCTCCCAATTTGCATGTCCAAATCACAGTGGAAGGCACACAGGGATAGTCACTCAGGTTGTTTTATCCCAGTTAAAAGAGTAGTTTCTCTCTGCATTCAAGCATGATATGGAATTATGAAGATTCAGATGACTGTGCAGAGACCAGAATCCAAAGCCAATTAGAGAAGGATGATGTAAGGCTGCCAATTTACAATTACCACACCACCTGCAACATTTATAAATATTACCTCACAAAATTCTTGTGTCCTTAGGTAAATCCTTAGATTTCAGTCTTGTAAAATGGATCACATATGTTCCCTGTTTCTGTGACTTGACAAACAGCTTTATATAAAGCAAGAAGCTTTAAAATAGTTTGGTATTTAAAACATTTGACAAGCAGGACTGTTCCTAACATTTTACTGCTGTAATTAAGAATCAGGAGAAGCTACCAAACTTATGGTTAACTAAAGTATCTGCCTAAGTACCAGGAAATATGTGACAACCCAGCACAGAGGGATGAAATCTTACAATTTAAGGCACTGGGATTTAAGTAATGCTTAAATGTTATCAGTACTATCTCTATATTAAAACAGAATTGTTACCCTTATCATTGGTTTAGATTAATAATATCTACAATATTAACAATGTTCTTGGTCTTTATTAATGGTAATAATAATGATAGATGGTTTCCTGATGGTATCACATGGCTTCACCAAATCAGGCAGTTGCAACCTATAGGTTCCTTCAGCCTATATGAGCTTTGGTTTCAAAACATTCCCAACATTTATTCACTGGAAGGCTGTTAACTGAAATTACTGTTTCTACAAGCAAGATGTGAAATAGCTTTGAAGCAGCAGAAAATGGTGTTCAGCCTATTCTTTCAGCCCTGCATGGGTAGAGGAATATTGAGGAAGCAATGCAAAAACTCAAGCTGCCCAAAGTATTTGCTTCTACAACAGCTATGGCAGCTTACAAAGGCAGCTTCTCTCAGGTTTTTGTCCCCATCATTCCACTGACAGATGGTAAACTGGCCCCAAGGAAGTGTCCTGGACCATTTCCTTCCTAAATATCAGAGATTAACTTAAATATGAAGATGGTGGCAACTAATGGCTGGGAGACAAAAAATTCCTAAGATGTTATGATTGTTTCACGAACAGACGCCAGTGGTGGTAATGCTATTTTAAAATCTTCACCTCATTGCAGGCCACTTCCCCACAACTGTAACAATATAAGGATTATTCATCACACTGGAGCTATTTCTTCAATTACATGGACAGGCACACAGTAAGATGGAAATGCAGGTCATGATGCTATCAAGCCCAGCTCTGGTTGTTAATGATAACATAGATATCCCTGATTTGTCCTGCATTAATTACTGAATGAGGAATCAATGACATGCAGAATGCATGATGGGGCTAAACTCTGAGATGAGTTATTTATTCTTTGAAATTTTTTTATAATATTAAAAACCAAGTGAGAGTAAAAGTGACTATCAAACTCAGTTGAATTCCACTGTTTATTTCAGTGGGACGACATTTACATGAAACAGTGACCTTGCCTCTGACTTTAGTTGCATCAGCATACATCCTGAAAGAGCACCATGTGCCCAAAGGAACTATTCAAAATTCACACTAACACAAAGTGGAACTTGAACCTGTCTAATCATCTTCAAAAGTAATTGCATCTCTCTCCCTCTTTCCCAGTCACTCTTCTTCTGTCTTTCTTGTCTGCGATCTCTACGTGAAATGTCTTTCATGTCTTTCTTGTCCTTCTTCTGTATCTACCTCCACTTGGAATGAAGGAAATAGGTATGAGTAATCATACCATCCCATAATATGATATATTGACAGGTTATTTCCTCCTGCCATACTTGGGTAAAAACCTTGCTTGAGCCGCATGCCAGTCCATTTATCTTTCTGGATTCAATTTTAGATGAAACACCTATCATTTTGATGTTTCCACAAATATTTATGTCAAAGAGAAAAGTCTCATCTGATTGTCTATGGACTCAGCTAAGATGCACAGCCATGCCACGTGGTTCAGTCAGAAGACAGAAGGATTTTCATAAATGTCCTAAATTCATAAAAATCCTAAATGTAACCAATTCCTATTTGTGGTGTCGATTTCCATGTTTAAGCCTTTGAGGACCTCCTCTTTAAAAGCTGCTGGTTTTCCTTCATCGAGGAAAGAATGCCTCCAGTTACCTTTTTGTGATCTAAAATTCTCACATGGGAGGGCTTAGGAACAGGTGATTCTTGATAATGAAATATTTTACCATACAAGTGTTCTTTAAGTCATAATATCATCCAGAATACCTTGGTTCTTATCCCAAAATAGCAACATGGAGATGAAAGACTTCTTAGACATCAAATAACTCCCAAAGAGTAAGTGACTCTCTTTTTTGTGATGAAATACTATGAAGTGGGAATGGCAGTGTGATACCCTTGGAGGAAGGCAGAGTCAAGCCAAAAGGACAAAAAGTCAATAAATTACAGAGGCAAACTGAAAATACGGACACAAGGATTTCAGATGTATAAATCATGGCAGCTCCAATAGCACTATGCTGATTTATTCTTCCTGTGAGCCTCACCAGTTAAGCTGTGCTGGCTCACTCACAGAAAATACAAAGAAAATGAAAATACAGTGAGGTTAATAGCAGCACTCTGTCCCTCCCCACGGTGTGCCCTGCTATCAGTTACCAAATCTGCAACCTCATCCTGGGGCATGAAACGAGAAGAATGGTGTCAGTCCTCAAGAGGCAGGAGCTGCAGCTGTGGCAGGAATGAAATAAGAAGTGCCAGTGTGACAAGGCTTGCCTTGTCCCCATCTCCTCTCATCTCGGGCATTCGCAGGCAGAGTGAGCATCAGATTTATGGGGACCTCAGGCAGAGGTTAAGGTATGGGCCCTTCTCCCTTCCCACGTATTAGATGACTTTCAGCAGTACCCAATTTAGTGTGGTATGACGCTCTGCCCATGTCCTGGGGCCTTGGGAAATTATTCTGGGTATTCACCCCCAAAGATAGCTCTGTCCACAGATGACAGCAGAAATTCACCTGTTCCAGTCCAAAAGCCTGCTGATGTTTGGCTTTATTTCTCACATTAGCAGATGTCTCCTTGTCTTCTTCAGTATCTCCAACTACTTTGCTGCTTCTCTCCTGTTTCACTCCTGGGGATGCAGTAATACCAAGGTTTAAAATCAGAAATAGTAGAGATCAAAAGAGGCCTCAGATCATCTCACCACCCTCCTGATTGTTCCCCAGGGCACCTTCCCCAAATTTGTTCAGTCCTGTTCCCTATGACTTTACTAATAGGGCTTTCAGCAGCTTCCTTCAGTAGACAGCTCCACGGTGTTATATTTCTGAAACTTGACAATGGCTATTATTGTGCCTAAAGGGGGAAAATTAGGATTTTTGCTTTTCAGTAATTTTCTCCTCCATTACTAGAAACTCTAGCCCTAAATTTCAGTTGACCTTCTAGGTCACTATTAATCAACCTTATGTATCATTTGAAACTACAAGACATGCTCTTCATCTTTTTAGTCTAGTGTTTTAAAGTCCAGAAGTGGGGGGAGGGGGTGGGGGGGGGTGGGGGGGAGTGTAACATAAACATAGTAAATGCAGCACAGGGGAACATGATATAAGGATATCATATTCTTGACTAGTACCACTGGTCACTGTCAAACACTGACAAAGAATTACCCAAGCCTGAGCTTAGAAGCCAGGGAATAGGGATTCAAGAGGCTTCTTGGGTCTTAATGAGAAATCACGTAGTAATATTCCAACAAAAAACAAATAGGTCAAATGAAGCCAAATTCTGCACTCTCTTATTCCCTTTACAAGTTCTTTGGGCAGGAAGTGTGCTTCTCCATCTAGCATGGGATATCATCTCCATTTAAGTTTAGTCAGTGCTACGCAGCTCAGAACAGATAATTATTATCAAGTAGGAACCATTTAAGTTTTGCCTGAGTAGAATATACATGAAGGTAGCATCTCTTCCCTCTGATCTCGCCACAGGGCCATGCATCCAGTGGGAAATCGCCTTTTGAGTTGTCCCCCAGATTCCCTTCCTAGCTGGGATATCTGGAGAGCTTTGTTCACCCCAAGCCTTCAAACATTTTACTTGCATTCTTACACCACATTTCAAGTGTGTATCATAAAGGTAATGTTAAGGGGCTGAGGATTTTCCTCAGCCCTGTGACCCACCAGGCTAACTAGTAGCCCATCACACGACAGGAGTTCATATGCAGTGCTTGAAATGACCATTGTTATAATAAACAGGGACAGAGCAAGAAGACTATGTACCCTGTGCCCTCTCCTCCCACCCAGCCAGACTTTTCAGAGTATTCTCCCAGGGGCCTACAGACAGGCATACACATCTCTTGAGTGCGGATGGGTAACACGTCTGAAGATTATGTCATTTCTTTTGCAGAAGAAACATTTTTCTAATGCTGTATCTGTAAAACAAAGAGCCCCCAGGACAAATGTGGAGTGTCTTCAATGTGTGCTAACAGTATTATTCATGGTTCCGTTTCTCGAAATGAGCATTCGGTGATGGAGTTAAGTATTCTTTATTGCAGCGCTGGAAGCACGGGGGATCACTCCTCCAAATGTGCTTCCCAGCTAGGACTAATTGTATAGGTTAAATACATGTCTTACATACATATTCATAAAATTTCTGAGAAATAATATACATATTCATTGATTTTTCCGATAAGTCATTAGCATATGTAAATGTCCTTTACGCATGCACGTTGAAGGTCTTCGGTGGTCTTCTGGAGTCCTCTGGTGGTCTTCCATAGTCTTCTTCACTTGTCCGCTGTTTGACCCTTGTTGTATGAGTTTGCGCAGTACCATCCCCTTCTGGGCCCCACAAACAACTTCTCTGCTTATCACCTAGCTTTTGGCTCAGTCATCACAAGAGACAGAACATATTTTCTTATCAGACAGAATACCTCCTCAAACAGGGCATGTTATCTTGTCGTATATTACAGACACAGGAATCTTGTGCTTTATGTCCTTGGCTTGTCTACGTAAATCAACTTATAGAGACAGTTGTTAACCTTCTAACAAATTCCTGAGTCTTTTATTTAGCAATACACTGAGTCTAAACGTATATTCTATTTCTACATCTACTAGGCCTAGTGTCAGTCTCTGCATCAGTTCCCATACCTTAGCCCTCAGCTTTGTAGTGGCAGAGCGGGCTGCCCTATTCTTGTTTACACTGCTATAAATCCAGTGACCAGCTTTTTGCATGTTCTGAATACATTCCGTCAACTATCAGCACTGTGGCAGGAGTGAAGAAAAAAAACTTTCTCATAGCCCTATCAAATGTCTGAGTCTGAAATATATTCCAAAGGCATGCCTCAAAGCCTCCACTCCAATACCTGGGCAAAGACATGGACACATGAAAATAATACAGGATCAGATGAGGGGTGCACATCTGGCCAGAGATTCAGGGCGTGATAATTTTCACTGATGCATGAGTTTCAGCTCTTACCTCAGGCAACTGATCTCCTATTAGCTAACCATGAAAATTGGTCACATATGTCTTCTGAACTCTTCCACTCCCACGATTTGACAGGGTCCTGCACACAAACATCTCCCCTGACCCTTTTTAGCTTGTCTCACAAATATTTTATCCAAATGATAGAGAATGACCAAACAATTTAGGGCAGTTTACGATAGGGTTTGGTGGAAAATAGAAAATGTAAGATAATCATATTAAGAAAGGGGGAATTTTAACAAGAAGATGAGAGGAGAGATTTCTTTGTGGGCCTCATGAAAACTGGGTTGAACTTAAAACCCAGATGATATTCAAACTGCAGGGAACAAACCTGCCTTGGGCATAATTGTAATTCTTGTCTCCAATCTGTAAAATTTTGTAGTATGCCACACTTGCAACCAAAACAGTACAGACTGAACAACCAGCACTGTAGAGAGCTTAGTCCTTCTGGGGAGGTGGTATAAACCTTCTTACAAAGGCCAAACCACAGCCAGACCTGAGGTCAAGAGGAACTGAAGGTCAGTTTGGATGGAGCTTTGAGCAACCTGATCAGTGGAAGATATCCCTGCCCACAGCGGGAGGGGTTGGGCTAGATGGTCATTAATGGTCCCTTTCAACTCAAACCATTCTATGATTGTATGAAGACATTATATCTTTCTTAGATGACACTTGGCATTTTTCAGGAGCTAGGTTGGTCCAAACACAGCAAGCAATTTAGTAGCAGCTGTGTGCTGCTGCGGTGTTCATATTATTATTATTATTCACTGTAATAATTCTGCTAGCAAAGCTGCAGAGAAGAGGTATGTTATCTCAAGACTGTTTCTGCACCAAAAGAAAAAGACATGAAGGCCCTAAAAACCATCTTTTTATCAGCACAAGAAGAAATAATAATAAAAAAAAAAAAAAAAAAAAATAGAAGGTTAAAGTTATTCTATTTTCTGCAGGAGACAAGAAAGATGACCTGAGCACAGTGAGCAGAGCCTCGCTAGGCTGAGCCCACGGGAGGAGCCTGGGAAAGTTTCTTTCCCTGGTGGTGTCCTGGCTGAAGAAGGGCCATCCCTTATTCCCACCAGCTTCAAGCCATCGTCACTAGTACCATAGCCCATTTTTCCTTTTAACAGAGAAGGGTGATGTGCAGAAAGAGACCATGACCCATTCTTGAGAATGGGATCTATATGATTAGATAGTCTCCCTCCTCGCGTAATAAATCATGCTCTCCTATGCTGTTCGCTACTGCTGAATACTTCCAGTGTTCAATATTTCAAGTACTTCTGTTGGTCAAAGCCCATACTGATTTTCTGGAAGTAGTTTCATTCGCATTATACTTGTACAAAAACATGATTTATTTTAAATGTCAGGACTAAATTATAGTTTTACAGATTTTGTAGAAGGTTTTTCTTCCTGACAAAATAAATTATTCTTCCCCAGAATTACCAGGTTTCCTCAGGTCTTGGTTTTCCTCCTCTTTATTTAGAAAGCCACACATATGAGTACACTAAATATTTATGAATATAATTTATGAGCCCGGTTGTCTGTTTCTTGCCAAAAGTAAGAAGTTGGCCTGTGTGTGGCCTGAAGAATGCTAACTATGACCAGACTGAAACCACGGAGGTGACGGCAACTTCACATTCATTGGGAAAAATGTCCAAAAATTCCACATATGACATAGAAAATATGTCCTAAGTAATAAGGAAACATACATCATCTCTAAGCTAACCACGTTGTTAATTCAAAATAAAAGGCGATAAGGGAAGTTAAGCACAAGACATTTGTCAGCAACATTACAAAGGACATAAAAACTGAAAAAAAGTGTACTGTTTTCCTGGCTGAACTGATTTATTTTGCTTTGGTGTATTTGCTTAATGGTTTCCTTGTTATCTTTAAACAGGTGATTTGGGCTTCCACTCAAAAATTAAAGTCTCTCCACTGAGTGTATGAGAAGCTGGACCAGGCCTCAAGACAGAACGCAATACACTCAGGTGACCTCCCAAGACTCTTCCAAAACAGCCTCCCATTACACTCAGGGAGCAAATACTGACTCCTCTGATGCCTGGCACAGCCCCTCAAATGGTGCCTGGATTTCTGGAGAATGAAAAGCAGTAAGTCATCATTGCAGATCATCTCAAATAGTGGTTTTCATTGATTAACATACCATTCTTCACAAGCAAAAAATACTTTTTATCCTAGGAAAATACAGCATACTTGGGAACAAGTCACTGGGTTTTGCTCTTCACAATAGGAAAAGACATCAGATTAATATCCCAGAAATTACAAAAACAAAGCTTTGCTAAGGGTCCTTGCCATTCTCTTAGATTTATCAGGTTAGAATTCCTCCCAGCCAACTTTCTGACATGAGTGAAGCTAAGAACTAAAGGTATTTTAAAAACTAACTGAAAACCAAAATAAAGTGTTTGGGTTTGAATTTCAAAATAATCATGCTTTAAAGTTTAGTGTGGTGAGAGGAGCTGAAGACACAGTGAAACGGAGTGGGCTTTTTTGAAGCAATTGTTATCTCATTCCTACTGGATGTGGAATGGGAGAAATGCACTCTGGCATCACGCATTCCCCCCCCCCCACTTTGTATTTACTAGCTTCATTCGTCTCTTGAATTGGGGAGTTCCTGCTTTCTTGCCTCCAGTGTACAATTTAAAATGTAGCTCAAATATTTATAACTAGGTTGCTTTTCATGTTCCCCTAGGTGCTGTGTATTAGCCTGTTTTACAAGATTTTGGTAAAGAGCAGCATATCCTATAAATTCAAAGTTTGAAATCCACTGGGACTTATGAAGTATCAGTTTGAGGATTCAGAAACTTTGCTAGACAGCAAAATTCTCTGCCACCATGTATTGTACCCTTAATTAAGGGAACTTTCCCCTTTACACAGTGGTTAAACAAAATTGCTGATCATAGACCTGCAGCTAATCTTGTGTTCTGTAGAAATGCAAATAATTTTCTGAATAAAGTGTGTGTTTGAAAGCTCCCAAAGTAAAGAAAGAGGTCTCTGGGTGTTGAGTACTTGTCCATATGAACAAGGAACACCTTCAGGTCTGTCTCTGATACTGTATGGATCTGTGGCTACTGTAAATGGATAACCTTCACAGGCCATTAGTTTTGTTTTTGTTAACCCACAACATTAAACCCATGAGCACATTTAGAAGGTTTTTTTCAGTCTGATCTTCCAATGACCCCTCATCCTGCCTACACGAGTCCTAATATTTCCAGGGTGGATACATAATCAATTAGTTATTTTATATGCAATTTATCTTAATGGAAATTCAGTCAAACACCACAACCTTCTCAAGCACTGTTCTTTACCATTGTGTCAGCCTTCAGAGATGTCTTGAGGTAGAGGGTCCTTAATGAGTTTTATAAAGCACTCATATGCAGTACCTGCCACTATAAGCCAAAAAGAGCTCCTTAATTAGTTCTATGAGAGAGAACCTAATGCAGCACCATCTGTACAGGTTTTCAGATCAGGCACTTCTCGTTTTTTATGGGTTGAGAAATGCCAGTTCAGCTGGCCTATCGTGCCATCCTAATTTCTCAGTCTTTTGTCAGTGCTCAGAGTTGATGGGGATGGCTGTTGTTGTTTTAACCTAGATATTAACTTATTTTTAAATCTACTCCAAGCTTTCACCTGTAAAAGACCTAGTAAGTCTATCATCTCTGGGTAGTCCAAACCTTTGCTGTAAGGAAAGCAATGCTTTAGGGAAAAGCCCAAGAAAGAATTTGCAGATTTAACTGAAAAATCTCAGGCAAAAAAACAGAGAAGCTCCAACATAAGCAACTTACATTTGCAGCTATTTGCTCCTGAAGTTTTCCCTTCCCCTGGCAGGTCTCAATTAGATTTTTAGCTTGCTTTGGCTTTTGAGCAGACCATATAAGCATTGGATCCGATTCATTGCAAAGTATCATTAAGTTCATAAATAACTGTCCTCTCACATACTTGATGTGGTATTTCTGTGGGGTGTGCTACATTGTCACTCATGTGCAGGTTGCAGCAAAAGGGTGCTGTGAAGCTCCGTTGCCCTCTGGAATAGCAAAGGCAAGGAAAAGGGAAGGAAAAATCTCCTGGGTGCTCAGGGCATGAGCACCCCTAGCTGTATGCCCCCATCCTCACTGCTCCTTCAGAGCCAGCTTTACTGGGGACCTGGGGTAGGCAGGTCTCCCCAGCTGAGCAGAGCAGACTGTGCCAGTCCTCCAGACTGCACCTAAGCTTGCTCAGAAGTCAAAGAATGCCAACACCAACCCAAGCTGCAAAGTTATCTAGTGGGGAGGAAAGTTGGCACAGATCTCCTTCATACAGGCAGGTTGGGACCCTGCAGGACCAACAGCTTCATCTCCCGAGCTCAGCATATCAGCCTTGAGCCTGAAGGACAACCTGCAATATGAGCAGAGGACACAGGTCATGAGTTTATACTTGCTCAAACCCACTCACGCATCTGTGCTTCACCCTGCTTTGCAGCTCAAGCCAAAGCCTGGGGAGATCCCTCAGCTCTGAAATACTAGCAAGAGCCACAAGCCACCCTCTGTACAGTTTTGTATCATCTTTCACCCAAAGATCTTAAACCAATTTTCTGGCATTAATCAAGCCTCATAAACTCCTCTGAGAGTTAAATAAATGTTGTTATACACACTTTATACCAGAGCTTACCTTAAGAGAGTTTTTCTAAGTGCTCATTCCTGCTGACCTACACAAGAGCAACAGTTGGTATGAATATGCTGACATCCTGAAATGCTGCTTCTTGCAGGTAAGCCTCAGTTTAGTTTTCCACTAAAGTAATGTATGGAAAAACATATACTTAGCCATGCACAGTGTGATTTAAATATGTTGCATACTCAGGAGCATACATGAAATAAGACACGTCAACCAGACTGTTCCAGGCTTTGTAAGAGAGCCAATACACTTGCAAGTAAGGTAGACTTTGGACATAATTATAACATTCATTTTAAATATCATGAAAACTGATCAATTCTGGTTTGGATTTTAGACACTAGGCAATGTTGGACATGTTAACCTTTCAACTGACAGTTCTATGAAGGGTACTTTGATTTTCCCACAGTATCCCTTTAAAGCAGTCCCTGCCCAGTCAATTTAGCTGATGCTGTGCATTGTTATGCAGATGATCCAAATTTAACTCCTGGATTAATCTGCCACTTTTCAGACATGACGCTGTTGGAGTCCCTTTACTTCTTGCTGTAAAACACAGGTGATGGTTTTGGCATTGCTGCAAGACAATCTGTCTACATTACCGAGTCTCCCATACAGTCACAAAATGAAGCGTTTTCTTTTTTCCTTGAACACCACAAGAGTTGCTGAGGTTTCGGTTCTGACTACTATGAAGCTCATCATTTTGTCATTGGCCTTACTAGGACCAGGATTTCCCCTAGACAGAAGGTATTCCATTGACAGTAGACCCTTGGACATAGATGAACCACTTCTAAGGCAGCATACGAAAAGCCAGTCTGTCATGCATAGGCTTTGATTCTCTCTGCGAACACCCTGGAAAACCATTACAGATCCCTATTCAGAAAAATGTTGAAAGCCATTTCCCTTAGCCACTGAGAAAGCTAGATTCAATAAAAAGCTGAAGTTATGTCAGCACTGCTCAGTTAGGGGCTATATTGAGGTCTCTTGACAACATTAAAGTCCTGTTTCTTATATATGTCTGAACTGTGGTCCAATTTGTAGGTGTCCTGACTTGATGGACACTTTGCCTCTACATTTAACAGCACATACGTTGCCTGCGCATTGAACAGCCCAGTCTAGAGGGCAGAAGCAAACTTCACAGCATCATCCTGGCCCCAATTTCCACTCTGCTTGTGCTCAAGCTACAGTCTCTCTTACTTTCTTCTGCTGTATTTGCCTTAACCTTAATATGTCACAAGCTCTCTGCACAGCTGTGGGCTGCTTAGGGATTTTGTCAGTGCTAAGATATGCAGGAAATCTCCCACAACAGAATTAATAAAGTTTGAGTGTAAACTTGCCAACTACCCGGGTTTAGCTCCAAAAAGCTGGAGTTTGGGGTTATTTTAGGCTTCAGAAACCTTGCAAGACCAGAACTGCAGGCATAAGGCAGAAAAACACAAGTCCTAAACAGAGAGAGGAACCCACAGAGCCATTTTACAAGTGCTCCTGCCACAACAGCTAAGGCCCCTAGATACAGCCATCTGCCTCTTTTTTCCTTTCCCCATTGCTACACTTCCTCTCCCAGATGTTTTTCATCATCTAAGGTAGCAATTCAGGCACTCGTGTAACTGATCCTAAGGAGTGTGCTGCATGTGATTAGCATCAAGTCACCAAAGAACAAAGAAATGCAATTAATCCCTGTTTAAATAAAAAACAGATTAGATCAGATTAAACATATCAGCAATGGGCAAACCTCAGATGGTTTGGAGACAGGACTTGGGCTGGAAAACCGTTTTGGAGTGCCAGTATAACCCAGATCCTATCCAAACTTTCTGATACTTCCATCCAAAAAGGCTGGAAAGCACAAGGAAAGCTCTCCTGTATGATCCTTTGCACTTCCTGCTCTCCGATTCACTCGGAAAAAAACCAGACACTCTCATGGTATGTTGACTTCTGGCACCAACATCTCTAATCCTGCTCAGAACAAGAAAATATTGAGGGCAGCGTTGCCTACTTACTAAGTAGGGGTTTAGTTAAAAGGACTTGCTATAGTTAAACAGATTTCAGGGTTGGTTTTTTTGTTTATTTGTTTGGTTTTGTTATGGGTTGAATTGGTTTCTATGGTAGAAACAATGACCACCATTCTGTTATCCCATTGATATTCATGATGTTGCATGTGCATCAAATAGAGCATTTTAAACACCCCGTCTTCACAAAAATAAGCCCCATTTGTTGATGGGGGTTAGGTTGTCAGTATTCTGATTTCAACAATATTTTTGTCAACTTCTGAAACAGAAACATTTTGACCAACCCATAAAAGTGATTGCAAATATTAATGCAAGACTTTTCCCTAGCAGCTTGCAGATCTGGCCTGATCTGTCACCAGGAGTGGGCTTCAGCTCATCTCTGAGGGTTTGGGTATTTAAATATATGAATTCCATATACACCAACATCTGAGTCTGAATATATGGATTTTGTGTGCAGGTATTTGTCCCTCCATTGCAGATTTGGCAGGATTTTAAATGTCATTAGTCCCAGAGACAGCCAGACACACAGCTGACAGACAGCTCAGTTGGCTCACACCAGTTTTTGCCTGTAAGCTTCCTTACTTCTCTCCCAGTTGTGAGTTGAGCCTCCTAATGTGAGCACAGGCATCCTGTCTGCAGAGATGGAAACAGTATTTCTTCCTGCCCAGGTTGAGAGATCCCTACAAAACCCCAGAGCTACTCTAGTGCATCAACATTTGCCTTAACCCCCAAATGTCACAAGCACTCCGCGCAGCTACAGGGCACTTAGGGATCTTGTCAATACCAAGATATACAGCCACAACACTGCAGGATCCACACCGGTATTTTTAAGGTGGGCCTGGGACCTAAGCTTTTAAGCAACATATCCTAAGATTTCTTGAGTTCATCAGAACCAACAGAACCTTGTTCACAAATATCTACTATTTCTGCAAGTATAGCAGAGTTCCAGAATGAACTTTATACCAATCAGAAAAAAAAATTATTCATTAAAAAAAACTAATTTTAAAATTCTTTCTGGGAAGATAGGACAGATAGGTGGATGGCTAGACAGATGCTTAGCACACTTCTTTGAAGAACTATATTTAGTGCAGTTCCTCCCTGAAACAAATATCTCCTAAAGTTCTCTTTTACATCCAGTCCAATGAAAATAAAAAATGAGGAGCAGAATCACTGTCTCTGGAAAGAAAAAAATCCCTCAATGCCAGAATCATGAACTGGATTCAGAAATTTCCATATAAGAATGGTCACTCCAGAAAACATATTTATAATGAAATGACAAGCAGAGGCTATTGGGGATTAGAAGTATATACATGCATCACAATGTAATTATTTCCCACATCCACTACTATTTTCATAGTCTTTAGTATGAAGAAGTGAGATCAGAGGCACTCTGGGTCTCTTCTGCTGGACTGGTCCAACTAACCTCTGGAAAGCAGCCATTCAATACACACCGTAATTTGTTCTCAGACTGGACTAGAGTTGCCACTAAATCAGACATATGGGGCCATATCCTCAGCCGGTGCAAAGTAAAGTAGCTCCACAGAAGTCAGCTTATGGCAGCTGAAGATCTGATCTATGGTGTTAAGTACACTGGTAAAGTTTCAGCCATCGGGCAAAAGTGATTTTTCACCTGTTTCCCAAACCTTTATTATTCATGGCTGGATTTCACCTCCTTTCCTCACAGTGACTAGCATCCTCCTCAAGAAAGAGCCCTACTGAGATGTCTGGTATACATGGAAAATAAAAAAAAGAGCTCAACAGGAGGGGAGCAGGATCTTCAGTGCTAAAAAAGTGAATGCCTCAGAGCTCTCAAATCCTAGCCCTTTTACAAACTAAACAAAAATCCCCCTCTCGCCTGAAGCCTACCCTCAGAAACTTTTAAAAATATGGTTTGTCAAACATTTTGGATTTTATTTCTAATGAAATGCTAGTAAAAATGTGGAACGATAATTTATTTTGTGGTGCTGCACTCAAAGAGTGAGAATACTTGGTAGCTGTCTGTTCAAGATGAATTGCTGGGAAATGCCTTTAAAATCTGTCCTGTCCTTTACCTGTTTAGATTTATACCACCTCAGATGTTAACAGCCCTTAGGTGACTTCTTAATGCCAAATGTAAACACAAAAACAAGAAGAAAATGTTCCTCGTGCATTCATACTTACCTTTCCTGGCAGAAGGCCACTTCTGTCACTCAGAGCTCAGACTGTTCTCCTTTTAATTTGGCATCAATTCCACGTCTGCTGTTAATAGTATTATTAGTGTTGGAGGTAAGCCAGACACCATACTTTTCTAACCAATTTGTCCAATAAAATGGATTATTTTGTTAGTTAATCTGTCACTTCTTGAAAAGAGAAATCTTTAATAGTATTTTTACAAATATTCTTGGTTTATGTCTTACACTTTCTCATTACCCTGCATCAATACCAAAGCTTCTACAGGAGCTAATTAAGTTTTGATACATTCGCAGATAAATGACCGTTCAGCATTGAGGAGAATCTTCATTTTGGCACTTTTTTTACCTCCAGAGATTAAAAAAAAAGTGACTGTTTCAACTCTGAGTTGATAATTTTTCTTGTCTTACTCCTACAGTCCTTTCCCCCCACCACACAGCAGCCTTTTCTGTGTAAAAATGGTGTAAGACACAGTACAAGTAACAAAGCTGGCTTCTCTACGGGCATGCACCCTGTGTCCCTGCTCTGCAGTAACTGCAGCTCTTTGGCTTCACGCTCACCGCTCCTCTGTCTTCCCTTCCCTTCCCTGTCTTCATGCCATGCAGCAGTGCCATCAGCTCCCTCCTCCTTCCCCTCATTAAAACCTGAGCAAATGGCTGGCTCCAAATGAGGCATGTGTGGCTGAGCAGCCCATACAGGTGTAGGTTAGGTGAGCTGGGACGTTGAACAAGACTAAAATGTTTGAACACACCCTATGGATTTTCTTCCCTGAACTGCTTTTCCTCCTTTGCACATCTATCAGTTTTCAGAGGTTTAAGAGCTCACGACTGAGAGCATGTCTGCTCTGTCTAGAGGAGTTAAAAATGGCCGGCAGGTCCAGCGGTTATTGCAGGTGGCCTGGCAGATGAGCAGATGAAGGAGCTGGAGAACACAGGGCAGAGAACAAAACATGAAAATCTTCATAACCAAGTCCAATAAAAATGTTCATACGCAAAAATCAGATCAATAAAATGTTATATTTTAACAACAATCCTGCAAACAAAAAAAAAAAACCACCACATTACCTCAGAAGTATTCGTTATTTCCTGTGCTACAAAAGAAATAGAGCCAGATTGTATGACAAACACTGCATGTTCGTTGACAGTCTGGTTTTACCTTTAATACAGCTTAAATCAGAAGCAGCGTAAACAGTGCTGCAAGGAGGCGCTGGCCGTAAACTGGGTAATCCTACCTGGCGCTGGAAACTGTACCTTCAGCAGGGCAATCTTAAGTACCTACTGCTTCCTCCTCATATGGATTCAAGTGGTCAAGTGCATTTCTGCAGTGTGTTTGGGTCTTCAATATTTTCTAAGCGGAATGTGGGCAACTTTATGGAGTTCAGGTTAACTATTTCTATTGTCTTTACCTGTAATCATCTGCACACCAACACCCTGGTTTGGTCAGCGCTCCCTGCCCCAGGGTGAGCCCGCAGCCCAGGGCAGCGTGACGGGGGCTCAGCCCTGTGCAGCTGCCGGGGCAGCAGCCGGCCTGGCCGCTGTCCTCGGGCACACGGAGGATCTGCCGGCAGCTGCCCGCTGCCCACACACGCCTCTGGGCGGGAAGGGCTGTGCAGGAGGAGAAGGCACCCGTGCACAGACCGCTGCCGGCTCTGCATTAACGGCGCCCACGGGAGCCGTGGCACGATGACGCCAGCACCGAGCTCTACTCCAAAGCAGCACAGCTTGGCCAGCCGCCTTAGCGTCGTGCCGTGGCCGGCTGATGTGCCCCCAAAAGCCCATCCGCCTGAGAGCGGCTCCTCCTCTGGAGCTGCTAGAGTCCCTCAGGGCAGGCTATATAACTTGGCCTGCCGAAAATTTAAACCAAAGGCTATTTCCTCTCGTGTTTAGGAGTATAAACAATAACAACTTAAATCTGACATCTCTTAACTCAGGGAAAGGCTTTATATAAACATGTGTTTGGTGTCTTCTGGTTTCTTTCTCAACCAAACCCTTTAGAAAGTGTACACATACTTCATAATGATACAAGCAACGTTTTCCTACCGCTACGTACCAGAGAAGTGCTTCGCATACCATTTAATTCCACGTTCAAACCCCCTCCACACAGCGAGGCTGAAGCCTGGACTCCACACTTGCTGCTCCTGACGAGATGGGCCTGGAGTCTAAAGGTGAAGGTTGTTTATGAGCCCCAAATCCTTGCACCTGGTCTCCTGCACCGCCAGCCCTGTCCCAGCACAGTCCTCCAGATTGGCTGGAAGAGATCCTCTGTGCTCTGCATTCCTTGGAAAGCATCCTCTGTTTAACGAAACTCAAACGTTTTATTAAGGAAGCTCAAATGGACGCTCTGCAGTTTTTAAATGCACAACACTAGGCATTTATGGCCAAACAGTGCAATCCTTACTGCACTCAACATTGTGAGAAGTCCCGGAGGTAACGCGCTGCGTTATCCACAAGGAACACCACGGCCCGGGCTCTGCTAGCCGTGGCTTTGCTCACCTGCCCATTTCCAAATGGCCTGGGGTTTACCAGACCAGTCCCCATGAACCTTCTCACTAGAAAAACGTACTCGCCCGATGACTTGAAATAACAAATTGACAGAGCTTCTTTTAAAGCTTTCAGGGGGATCTCTGTTTCTGAAAAAATACATATAAAGATATAATAAAAACAGAAACATCAGTGAACAATTTACTGGAATTGGAGGCTCAGCTCTTTTCTAACCTGTAAGTAGACTACAGAAGCCATTTCTTTGAAGACCCTTGTGTTTTCCACACCATGTACCACTTTGTGCACATTTATATTCTTACACTGCAGACACCTCGAGTGCCCCAGAAAGGACAGGGCAGCAGCAAGGAGCAGAGACTTTGGCTGAGCCCTTACATTTCTGCGTAGACGGATGGGCACTGCAACCGGATTTGTCCAGAAACACCCTGAAGCAGGGACTAAGTTACCAAAATGCCTAGTAGTCAGCTTTCAAGATGGAAAAGTAGCTCTCAAGACCAATGGTCTTACACTACCTATTTACCAGCCAAGAGTAGAGCCCACTGCAGTGGGGGAAGGTAGAAATAAGTAACCTGAAGAAAGCCCTCCAGCATGAGTAACCTGCCCAAGAACAAGAGATGCACCTCTTGTGAGAAAATGGAGCTTGTGTCACTTCACATGCTGCAGGTAGCCAAACACTGTTAGGGAACAGCATCCACAAAAACTCAAATTACAGCTATCGGGAGGATTTATAGGATATCTAGTTTTCTAAGTGGCTTCTAATGGGCTTTGAGGGGCTAAGAGATTGCCTCTGTCCTAAGCCTGACAACAGGCTTGTGGACAAGGGGCTGCAAACCTCAACAGGATCACCAGCCTGACAGCAGCTCAGACTATCACTATCATAAAAAACAAGAGTTTAGGAGCCACTGCTGGTGGTGACAGAGCCACATAAATTTTGAAATTAATGCCTTGGAAACAGACAGGTTCTTCCCGAGAGATCAGGGAATGCACAAGCACGCAAGAATACGAAGTTCAGGCTGTTTTGTCCAAATCCCAGGAGTCTTATACATCAGCACTGAAATGGTATTGACACTAACAGGTGTACTAGCACTTTTTCTCAAGCCTAAAAATCAAACGCTGGTGTTGCATAATAACAAGCATCAGCCATCTTCACCCTGCCAGCTGCTCCCTCAGGTTTGTTATCTTGCCTGCGCTGACAAAGACCCCACAGCTGGCACCACTTCCCACCTCAGCCCTGCTAAGTAGCACCCTCACTCCGTCCAGGACTGGCCCGCAGTCACTGCCAGCTGCACTTTGATGGATCAGCCCCAAACAGCCCGGAGGCACCCTAGCAGCCTTGCTTTAAGTCCCATTTCTGCACTCTTCCTCCCAACCCACCAGCTGCTTCCCAGCTGCTGGTGCCTTAACCCTTCCCTCCCTTGCAGAGCTTTAAAACCCTGTTAACAAGGGGAGGTTGATCTTTACTATCTATTGAAAAAAGTCCTTTGCAATACAGGCCCGGTTTCACACTCTCTGTATTTCTTGTGTACCCAAAGATCTGAAATGAGAGTGTGAACGGCCTTGTACAAGTCTGATAGCTGGGGGAGGAATCTGGTGTAATTCAGGTTCCCTTCTGAATATAAATCTCAACAGAAATATTTTTCAAGAGAAATCTGCAGAGTTTCTTAGGCAACTTTAGCTGTACCAAGCGATGCCAAACCCATGGGTGAACACTGCTAGTGCAGGACTTGTCTTGTATTTAATGAAAGCCTTAAAAATCACTCCAAAATAGGCAGAGGTTTATACACTACATGTAGGCACGGCTGCAGCAAAGCTCTGTCAGACACAGAAGATGATCCATCTCACTTACTGAAGGCTGCTGCGGCCAGCCCCAGTATCCTGCCTTATGCAATGGGTCTAGCAATCCTTCTGATGCTTATACTTAGAAGCATGAAGTACTCCAAGCAGAACTGAAGGGAAATGCTCCAGGTTTTGAGTCTCTCTCCAACCTTTGAGACCGTTAAAATAAAATAAAATAAAATAAAATATAAAATAAAATAAAATATAAAATATAAAAAGTTTTAGGCAAACATCCCACAGCTAGCTCAAGGTGGAAGCACACATGGCACAGTGTTCCAGCTTGGAGGTCTCTATCCTCACATAATACTAAATAGCTTTAGCATTAAGTATTTCTAATTTATTATCATTTGTAAGCACCTGGACAACCTGGCAACGGTGGCAGGGTTGGGATTTGAATCACAGGCTAATAAAATCTATAGTGAAACCTGTAAACCAAACACATGAAGTCAGATGGGGATATTGGTAAATGTGTGCCACTGATGTGTTAGCTTCAACCCCACATTGGCCAAACAGTAAAGGTGTTGGGATGAAGCAGCTGAAGGCTGGCAAGCCACTTCCAAATGGGCTTCCTGAGATATGTTTACAGGAGACAAGTACCTATCATTGCACCGAGGGAGGTGTCAGCAGGCCACAGCAGCGGAGCACACTTCCAACGCTCACACTCTCTCTCCAAGGGTGCACCTCCTTCTGCCTTAAGATCTTGGCTTTCACTTGCTTGTGGAGGGGCCAAACAGTTTTGCTTTTCTGATGCTGTGCCCTGACTTCAGCATCTTTGCATTTCATTGCTCTTCCAGTGAATCCCCTCCAAAAAACTGAACTGCCTTTGGCAGCCCTGCATGGGGGAGACATTGGTAGCAAGAAGACTCTTTTCCAAAGTAAGCCAAACTGTAACTTTTGACGTGTGATATGGTTTTGCAAGGTCCTTAGTCTGGCCTAGAAAAGACTATGCACATACCTGAACCATCAGTATCATATGTTGCTTCGGCCTAAAACAGGCAGGAGTCCATCCTCTCTCTGCATGGGCAGCAGAATTTTTATGAAACACCCTGACACCTCTCAGTTTCTAAACTTAGGTGGTTTTTTATACTAGCTACCTCCTGCCAGCAGTCATTAAAAGTCTTTGCCCAGTCCCTGATTGTCCATAGCACTTCCCAAGTCATTCTGCTCATGTGTTGGCAGATGTGATAGCTCAGCTCCCCTCAGCTGGGACTGGCCGTGTAGAAGCAGCACCTCCATCTTGTTGTCTGTTCCCAGGGAAGAAACTCAGTCCCCCTTCCTTAGAAGACCACAGTGAAAAGAAAAAAGAAAAAAAAAGCAGCTAGACTTCTCAAATAGAGTTTTCACAAATGTGTTTCAAAAGGTTGATTTTTACCTACATTCCTTCCTTCTATTAGCTTTTATTCTTTCATCTTTCCATTCCTCTTTTCTTCATTTTTTTTTTCTCCCCAGTCTTCTCTCAAAAAACATGAGAAGAGAGGAAATCCAAAAGACAGAAAGGGACAAAAGAGAGAAAACTGAACATGAAAAGCTAAATGGTAAACAATGAAACTTTACCAAGTTGTAGGGAAGGTGGGTGAAAATCCTGAGCTCCTTTGTTAATATTTTTGAAAACTGACCATTTAAAAAAAAAAATCATGAAAAGGTCTTTTCTACTTTAAATAATCTGTATCTATTTTATAACCAGCTCTAGCTCCACACCTGTAGAAAATATGCACGTTTGGTAGATGATTAGTTCAAACCCAGACTCTGAGAAGTCTTGTACAGTATCTCCTTCCTCTTACAAAGGTTTAAAGACAATAGATCTGGGTAATTAGTGACACTAACAAATTGTCTGTAATTTACTTAGGGAAGATTTCAGTTTAGTGGATTGATAATTTTTAACCACCCTGGTACTAGACTGACCTGATTGGTAGGCAAATTAGACAGTTGTTGCCCTGGGCACCAGAGTACTTCTTTTAGCTTGATGAGCTGACAAAACAGTTGGTGTAGTCCACTCTATGTACATGGGGAGAGGATGGCATTGGATATTTCACCCATATGGGCAAAAAATAGCTAAGCCAGTTCTGTACAGATGTGAACAATTTTCAAATTTGTTCTGATTTTTAATACCTGAAAGGTGATCCTTAATCTAAAAACTTGCTAAGAAGATATAGAAAAAAATTTTTAAAAAAAACCAACACACTTTTTTTTTTTTTTTTTCTTTTCTGTTTTAGAAGGAAATTTCATGTTTCTTAACTTTCCCATGGAATTAATTTTGGGCTTCTGCCTTTCAGCCAGTAGTGTGGGCATGTAGCCCTCTCCCAGCTTTGACCAGCATCTCATAAGCAAAGCATCACCAGTTGCCCCAGGAGAGCAAAAACTGGTGCAGTAAAGGATGCACTTCTCTCAGCGCCAGAAAGTGTAAAAGGTCACTTCCAACTGTCAGGGATCAAAGTTTCAAAACTGTTCTCCATCTGCACATCCATCTAGCCAGCATTGGTCTGGGGAGTAATCATCATTAACGTTTTGGGTCATCAGTTGTTATATTTTATTTTGAGAGCTGTGATGGTACCTAACACTATGACAAGGTAGATCCCTGCCCTGAAGAGTGCTGATCTCAAGAAGGAAGAATCTGAGTGATGACTGCAGACTGGTACAAAGGTGAGGAAAGGATTTACCCCAAGTAAAGATCACCAGATTTGTTTGGCAGTGTTGTGCCTCAGCCACATGAGCTGAGATTTCAGGGTTAAACAAGGCATGAAAAGGGAAATTTGCAAGTATTTTCTGCATCATTTTGGTAGCTGGGTGAGGCCTATTGGCTGTTCAAGGCAGAAATGCAGTGACCCAGAAACGGTGGGACTATGAGGAAGGAGAGCCTTCCTGACATGTGGTGGGCAGAGGGGAGAGCCAGAGAGGATGAGCTGCAGGGGGTCAAATATACCATGAAGAAGGGCCATGACCAAAAATGTGAATGATGATGAGTCAGGACATAAAATACCTTGCTTTCATTTAAGCTTGGGGTTTAAGAAAGGGGCTGTCAGGTACTGGAGATGCCATCATTTCAATGGAAGCATAAAACCAGAGTCTGGATCACTTACCATCATTAAAGGTTTTCTGGCCCTTTTTTACATACATTCTGGTCCCAGGGATTTTAACTCAGGTATGCTAGTCAAACTCCAGTTTAGGTCTCCATATGCTACTTTCCTACAATTCACCCCATCATTCCACCTAAAGCACTTGCTCCTAGAAATACTGTTACATAGCCACTGTGGCAGCACACAACCTCGAATCAGTATCAAATGATAAGCGATAAACCAGCTCTACAGCTCTGGCTCTGTATGCATCTCTCTCAGTCGGGATCCATCCAGATAGATACATGCATACAAATGATTTTAGATTATCAAAGGTACCATCACAAGCACAATACCCCCCTGTGTATGCTTCTGCAGTTATAGCCATTCACTTACACATATATATAGCAAGATGCCATGACAGCCCAGCATAAAAAGAGCTACCCAGTTCCTGCCATCACAGCCCTGATCAAGGTAAGATTGCAGCTGGGGAAGGAGAGAAAGTGTAAAAGCAGATACTAAGGGAAAAGACACCTCCCTTTGCCTTGCATAGGGCTGAAGCTGAAATGGCCTTGAGTGGTTATTACCCAGTAGTTCAAGTTGATTTGTTCTGCCTGTGAGTTTTGATTTGGAAATACAGCAAGCCTGAGGAAAGGGATATGAAGTGACCTGTAGTTGGGACTTATATTTTCCCTTCCCCAGTGGATGTCCCTGCACACCTGCTTGTGGTATAATAGTGCAATAAATTGAGTGCATATCTATATCCACAAAGGGTCAAACTCTGCTCAGAATTACACCCGTGTAAATCCCCAATAACTCTACTGGCCTCACCGGAGTTATTTGGCACAGATTTACACTTGCGTAACTGAGAGCTGGTTTTAAGCTACAGTCTGAAAAGTGTTTCACCTTCAGGGTAAAAAAAAAATGCTACTAATGTCAGTTGTTGTTACATTTAAAATAACCAGAAGGAATTTCACCTGGATGGGATCCATCCACAATCCCTGACATTCGCATGAACCTTTTTCCCTTATTTCTGGTGTGCATGGAAAGATGTCAAATTTTAATTCACAGTGCATCCATGCCTTTTGTTTTGGAAGGACTACTATGCCTTAGATCAATCATTACGAAAAGGTGTCTATATTGATAACACATTTGTCTCTGAGATGCTACAGGATGTTCCAAGCCAGATTTCCTTTGAAGCCGGGCACCGCTTTTATTATCAAAGCATGAAAAATAGCTCGCATTCGTGACATCAAATGCAGCCAGCACACGACGCTGAGGGCTAAAGTGAGACTTCAGTTACATCACGTAAATCCAGAAGAGCTCTAGCCGCTTACGCTCCCATTAGTGCGATGCAGCTGCCCTCAGCGTGGATCCCGTGGCTTGGGGGCTGCTGCACCGCCACGAGGCAGCACACAAACCGCATGGGTCGCCCTTCAGGCACAGGGCAGGCTGCCACACTGTGACCCATAGACACGCAGGTAAGAAGAAGAGGTGTAAGGATCAAAAAATAGAGGCCGTCAATTATGACCTTTTGAATGCATCGATCCCAAATTGAGCTGAATTCCTTTAAAGTATCTGAGCCATCAGTGATGATGTCAGAAGGCTTCTGGCTCCAGGGATTCAAAGAATAATTTTCCCGAGGTCTCCCCACCCCCTTCTGGCTGGCTCCGTGTTGGAGATAGAGAGGGAATGATCTGATACACATTCCTGCCAAACAGCTAAATTTCATTAAGGCACAGCAGAAAGGTATGTGAGTTTGCTTTGTGACCCTATTAGAGCTTACAGTTATCCACAGACCAGCTTTAGCTAGAAATACAAACTTTGTTCTTCGAATAACCTCAGCTTGAACTGAGTCCTGGAAGGACTATCTTTGAGTTAAGGTAATACGAAGCAATAAAGCTTCCTGAGAACAGAAGACTGCCAAAGTTTAAGTGGTATATTTTATGATCTGGATTATTGTCCATTGGGGGACTCAGATGAAAACACAGACTCATTTCATTTAGGTCTCTAGTTGTGATTTGAACCATGATTCAAATTTCTAATAAAAATACTCAAAGAGAAAAGCTAGTGCTTTATCCACTACATACCAAGCCTTGCTGGGCCTTTTCGAAAAAATCACAGTAATCCAAGGTCAAATAATACATGTGCAACAACTTTAATATTCCACAGAATTTTAAGCTTCCACCATTTCATCTTTCAATAGCACAAACCACATAAAAAGTGATGTACAGTGGGGTATATCACATGTGATAACAGCGATTATGCAAATAATCTGCAACAATAAGAATAGGAAAAATATCTTGGGTATCTCTGTAGAAAGGCAACATTTCCACAAATTATTTTGTGCAATAAATCTTCACTATTTCTTGGGCTCATCCTGGGAAGCAGTCAGTACAGTGAGCATATTCCATTCTGCCTGAGGAGACACAAAAGTACACATGCAAAGATATGTACCAAGTAGATCAGCATCTGCATCTTGGGAAGATAGTCATATTAGCAAGTGACCAAAAGTATGTTTATTGTTTTCTCCTCAAGGGAATGAGATTCAAATGACCTGGTTCTGTAAGCAGCATGGAAACAAAAAAAATCTCTAAATAAAATTGACTACAACCAGCTACATTCTCTCATTCAAGATGACAAATGGTCTGACTTTTCTGAAAGGTCATTAGTCAAACTCGATTTTAAAATATTCAATCCAGAAAAAAAAAAAAAAAATCTTTACATGAAATCCCAAGCTCTACAGAGCACTAAATAACAGAACTCTACCAACATGTTTTCTCTCACTTATTCCCATTTAAAAAACCTAAACTACAACCTATATCTGAGTCAGGAGAAGACAAATAACTATTTTTTCCTCTGGCAGGAGTCAAATGGTCCACAGAATTTAGGTCTGTCTTTACACTTAGCCTACACAAAAATGCAGCAGAGCACCTATATTGTCCTAAAGAAGAATTAGAGGTAGCCCGAAATAGAGAAAAACTCAGAAATACAGTGCAGAAAAGCCACAGAACAGAGAAGCAGCAGCTCCTTTTCTCAATGCAATATCTTACAATGCAAGAGGTTCTCCTATAAATAGGTTTTGATTTCTACCAGTGTGCTATTGACACAAATTCACGTCAGCTTACAGGTCATGGCCTGCTTTTATGGTCACTCTCCATTACTGGTGATGGGTAAAAATGTTTCTCTCAGAAAGTAAAAGGTTTCAAAAATGTTCTCACTCCACTTAAGGCAGAAGAAAACTTCCTCTCTTCTCCTCCTTTCCATGTTGCGAGTAATACCATGATGGACTACTGATTCAGACAGTCTCCCAGAATCACAACCTCTCAGATTTGGTGCCCTGGTTGAGGACATTCCTCAGTCATTTGTATGAAGTGGAACTGCCTGCATGGGAGAGACCAGGAAACACTCTTTCCCAAATGCTTGAGATATGGGACCTCCCACCTCTCTTAAGGTGCCAGGAAAGCCCTCTGGATTACTGGCTGCCCTGGCTTCTCTTTCTCTCACGTTTTGTCTAGAAATTCTGGTCTGAACCTGAAGTCTCTCTCTCAGTGACGGTTTTGCCAAAACAGGAACACATTTGCAAATCATCACTGTCCATCCCAAAATGCACTCTACTGTGTCAAAAAAAAAATACCAGACTTCTTGTGTCTGAGATTTGTTACCCAGAACTTACTGTTTTGTTTCACTGTCATGACTGGAAAACTGACCCTTCAGAACACAGTACACAGTGTAAGAAATATTATTCTAGTGAAAATTTTAACCGAACCATCATTTGTGCAGCTATATTAAATTCATGGAATCTACAGTCCACAGGGTAAATGCCCTTTGACCTGCATCAACAATTGGTTCTGTATCAAAAACTGAGATAGAATTTGACTCAGCAATATCAGAATACTGACAACATTTTTCCTAAAGGTATCTGTAATCTGTTCTTCAGCTAATTCTTCTGGCTACCTGGAGAGGTCAGGCAGACAAGGAACCTACAAGACATATGAAGGCCTTAAAGCTGAGCATTTGGATTGCCCCCCATCTTTGAATCACACTCACTACTGTGTCTGGATTAATGAGGATTAAATTAACCCATTCTACTAAAAAGCCAAGGTGATAATTCTCTGTAGGACACAGGAGGCATGAAGTGAAAAAATCCACTTGTGCATCTTTAATATGATCTGCATTATCTCAATGTGACTCCTTGTTGTGGAGATTTGTGGCCACTGGGTCTGCATGAGCACAGAAATTCATTATTCATATTTTGTACTTATCATTCTCCCACCTCCATTACCTTACCCAGTAAGGAAGCAAAGACAGGCTATGTGACCAATCACAAATAATAAATAGTAAAGAGCTCATGAGCAAACTTCTACTCTGAAATTATTGATCCCAATTTTCTGCTGAAAACTTATGAATGCCGAATACAACCATGGCTAATAGGACTGGTTGGTTCATGGAGGATTCTCTCAAACTGCATAATTTTATTAATGTATGTATGACTAAAAATTTCTCTCTAAAAATATATTAAAACTGTCATATTTATAAAAGTCAGACAAATCCTCCATTTTTCTGTTCACGACCTCTCTAAATCCCTTTGCAGAAGATCCCAGACCTCAACTGCATTCCTCAAGGATTTACAGGGCACCAGAGGAACAGCAATCAGCTCCAAATGAATACATGCATTCAGAAGTATATGGAGGTATTTCCAGCTTTTCAGGTACTTCACTTAGATTAATCTTCCTGAAGGCACTGGATGTATTTGCAAGAGCAATTTTAACCACTGCTCCACTCGGCTGCTTTTCAGCACATCCATTGTGTCTTGTTGATGGGAATAACTGCCATTTAACCAGAGGTGAAAGGAAGAGCAGCTGCAATATTGGAGGGAACCCACAAGATCAGGCAAAAAAAATGCCCCATACTTAAGAAGATTTACTCCTCCTGAAATAATATGAGCTAAAACTGTGGATCAGATTCTGATCTCAGTTACCATGGTGTTAATCTGAAGTACCAGCACTGATTTCAGCAGAGCCACCCTGGATTTAAGGCCTGATTCAAAGATTGCCACTGATTTACGCTAACTTTGTAACAGCTGGTTATTCCAGCATAAGAATTTAACCTAGAGAAAGGTAACAATGCTTTTATCAACACTACCTTATGAAATGCTTTGTACTAGCTTGCATAATGCTTAATAAGGTTTATTATTTTATCTTTTCTGCTTGTTTAATCCATGTTTATGTCCTGCTCCAATTCTAACTATATATACAGAGAAGGCAATTTTATTCACCCTTTCTGCTTTGCTCCCTTAATTTCCTGTAATGTTTGTAAGATATGAACTCAAAGAAAAATGCTACAAGAAAAGCATGGAAAAATGGTACAGCACAAATGCATCACTACAGAATAAATATCAGACCACAAATTATTTTTCTTTCTTCTTCGCATTCCACCCTGTGTTTTATCTGGGGTAAGTTATTACTCATATTGCATACCATGTTTTGTTATTCTCTGGTAAGGAATGAAAATGTCTTCAGACATGGATGTTGAGGAAAAAAAACAAGTTTAGTATGTTGTCAAGATTTGCCTTGTTAAGTAAAAATGACACTGTTGTTGTACACAGATTTTTAGTTGAATATTTACATAAATAATAGGATGAGCTGGATGCACCTGTTTCTAAACAGTTCAGTATGAATTAGATTAGTTGGTTATGATTTATTTGGGTCAATAGAAATAGATCTTCCCAGTTGTCCTGGTGATCTGAAAAATAAATATGGCAACTGCTGTATTTCACACTCTCCTCTGCTTTAGAAAGGAAAAGGCTGAAAGGATCTTTCTTGCTCTTGCCTCTTCTGTCTCTCTAGGTAGAGGCCTCATTGGATGCCTCCAGTAGTATTTACAGCCATAAGAAGAGATGGTCAAATATTTTTTCTTGTGGAAAATTTTGATAAGCAGAAAGGAAAAAGAACATAGGTCAGTTTTTCACTTTTACAAAAAAAAAAAAAAGGGGGGAAAAAATCTGACAGCTGCTTCCTTCCAAAAAAAAACCACAAAGTTTCTGTTTCTCACTTGCCTGATTTTTTCTTCTCTTTCTTGACAGAAACGTTGAAACTTTCCCCCAAAAATAAGGTTTTCAGAGAAACTTCCACTGAGGTCAAAGCCAAGTTCCCCGGTGAAAACCAGTTTTAATGATGAAACATTGGCCAGCTGTAACTGTCAGTGAGGTTGTATGTAGAGCAAGTGGGGAGGAAAGGGTGAGGAAGCCAGCAATAGTGGCTACTTGTGTCTTTTTGAAAGAGCAGTATGGGATATGGCAGGGGCAGGTTGTGCTGCTCAGGGCTGTTGCATATATTGACTATATATCAGGTGCTCTAGGTCTGCTGTCCCCATGCCTCCCACTGCCCCTGCTAATGGTGGGATTTCAGCCTGAGATGAATCCTGCTCATACTTTTGAGGAGAAGTGGCTGTGAGCTCTTGCCTTTTCTAGCAACCTTGGCAAGAGGTTTGCAAGAGCTTAAGGTGGCTTTTGAAACAACCCATCATGGAGTATTAACAAAAGAGCACTAGTTGTCACCGCAGAAAACTGTGTTATGTGGGTGCTAGAGAAAAATCAGACAGCGTGGCAGGTGTGGTGAACGTAGTATGAACATACAGACCAGCAGGCCACAGAGTGGGGAGATGTAGCAGGCCAGGGGGGCACAGCTTCTTCCACACTGTTTGACCATAGTATATACCCTGCAGTAGGTGATATTCGGGGAGCGGGGAAGCATAATAGTTCTTTCATTTCAGTTCCTTCATATGCCAGAGCTCAGACACATAAATATGGCTAACATCATGCCTCTGCAGGATCAAATAAATAAATAAATAGACAGTTTCTTGCATAGTTTGGCCAGCCAGAGATTGGACTCCCCCCTGCCAAAATAGACCTCCCTCCCCCAAGAAAAATCTAGAAAATGGAAGTGCTTTTAAAACCCACATACTGAGTATACCTTTTTTATGTTTCAGGCTGCTGCCTTTTTCCACCCAACACATGGTAAGGATTATATTTAAATAAAGATTTAACACTCATAAATGGTTTCTTTTAATATTGCTGTAAAGTAATGGTTCTTTTATGGGCGAATTTAAATGTAATTCCCCTACGTACAGCTGTGCCAAACAGTATGGTATCACTTTATGCAGCCATAAGCAAGGAGGCACGTTGACCGACAGTGCCTGTGGGTAGAGTGTGGATTTTATTAGCCAATATGAGCTGATGACCCATGCGCAGAGTCAGCTTTTGCATCTTGTAAAGTCAGCCATTGTAAAGGTACCACCGCATGCCGATAGCAAGCGGCTTCCAGCCCAGAACCGCCGAGCACAGCCTCCTGGCTCGGGCAGCAGCAGCTCCTCTCCAGTTTGCAAAGGTTTTTCCCAACGCCGCTACCTGCTCAGGCTTCACCTGTCCTGGCAGGGATGTGGCTAGGCTGGCTTTGCACACACTACCGAAGAGCTTGTGTCAAACCCTCTGTTTACGAAGAGCTTGTGTCAAACCCTCTGTTTACGGATTACCACCTCTCCAAGCATCTGCCCGGCTGAGCCAGCGTCAGGCTCCCTGTGGCCCCGGGCAGAAAGTCAGGCTTTTCCCTCCCATCCCCACGCTGGAGGGCTTGCGTTGCTGCCTAACGTAGCCTAGCAGCAGCTGGCACACGCAACCAAACATGAGGCTGTTTCAGATTAAAACTGAGAGTCAGGTTCCCAGCCCACAGTGTTACATGGCACAGGTATTCACAGCTCTTTCCAGCCTCACAGGAAGGAGCATTTGGTGACTTTTCAGGACTCAACACAAACTTTTTTCCAGAACTTGCTGCTGGGATGGGTGATCACTGTCTAGTTTAAAAACATTCTTGACTTTTAAAAAAGGCGGGATTATTTTGCTGCGTCGTTTTTTGCAACACTGTATTCCTTGCACCCCTGAGGTTACTGTCGCTACTGATATGATCATCCATGGGAAGCTATAGACAAGGCTGGGATGGGCCTGACTGTCTTAAAACAACGGTCTCTCCTCTTGCAGAGTATCATGTCATGTTTCTGATGCCACAAGACCTCATACCAGATGACAACTAAGTAATTATTTATGCATTTTGCTGACATTATTTCCTTCCTCTTTTTTAAAGAATCTTAGTTTCTGATGCTCAGCATACTGAACATGCTTTACAAAATATCTCATAATAAACATCATGCCCACCCCTAGCCTCTGTAGGCTCTCCCATGCTCTTCTATGTCCTGTGATAGGCAAGCTCCTGCCAAAACAAACCTCGGTGGATCAATCACCCCAGTGGAATGAGGGATGAGAAAATGTTATTCAAACCCTGCTGCAACGCAGCCACTTGGAAGGGCTCATTGCCATCCATGCAGCATATGAAAAGAAATCCTTTATTTATTTCAGTCAGCTTCTCACCAGCCAACTAAAAGGCATCCCAAACTGCTTTTGGGTCTTGATTCAGCAAATCTTCTCAGCACATTTCAGAAAATATGTGACCATGAAATATTTTGGTTTCATTCAAAATGCGCACCCACATTGTTGTGTGCCCCACATTGGCTTAGGAGATGGCCAGGCAGAAATTTCCAGAGATAGCTAACTTGGGAATAACCACCCAGGACAACATTTTCAATGGTAATTCTGGACCAAGCAAAGACACCAAATGAGCAGCAATACTTTTCAGTAGGACTACTCAACTCATTGGTTCACTAAATAAATCTAAGATATTTATATACTTTTTACTTCCAAAATAAGATGCCCAGGAGAAGTAGCACACCCCATTGCAGAGCACTAACATCCAAGTAGGACTCTTTTTTCCCACCTTTTGTCTCACATAGGAAAAGAGCTGCCCAAAATTCTCAACACAGGGATTTGCTCCAGAAAAATGTAACCATTTTCTTTTTCTTTTTTTTTTTTTTTTCCCCTCTTGAACACATCAGTTAGTACCCTCTGGTTTTGGTTGATTAGTTTTGGTTTGAGTCTTGCGTTTGGTTTGGTGTAGGTTTGAATATTTTCTTCGTGCTTTGCAAAGACTTCGAATGCAATAACAGCATCTCATTCAATTTTAAAGCTGCAGTTTCCTTCCCCTTTTAAACTGTGAAGCATGCTATGATTTACAGTGGCATATATTTGGAAAACTGGGCCAAGGCTTTTTAACTGGATGCTCCTAAAACCCTGTTTAAATTTCTACAGGGGAATGCTGAAGCAGTGAGGACTTCTTAAAATTAGGATTTATTTAAGAGACTGAGGAGAAACCCAGGAGCTTAACTTTATGCCCTGGTGTTGGAAATCTTAGCCCAGATTTACATTTTAATTCATCTGTCAGCACAAGCTCTGGGTAATGCAGAATTTCACTCTTTCTTTCCCCCCCACCTGCTTATGAAACCTCAACTAGCAATTCCACCTCCTTTTCATTAGGAGCCTGGCACTTCTCAAAGGACTCAAGCTGCATGGAACTGTCCCTGTGAAAGCTGAAACCAGGAGAAAATGCCTGGGCTTTTGGGTTTCATTGCAGAGCCAAAAAGTCAAGTTCACTTTGCTGCAATTCAGCATGTCTCAGGAGCCAAGGTGAAGCTTTCTATGAAACTGTGCTCAATTTAATGTGACTGTGGATGGAGGTGGTAACAGGGAGTAGGCACAGGCAATTCTAGTTTCCTGGATAGTCTCAAAGGTTAACATAAAAATGCAGAAAGCTCTAATATAGCTAAACTGTAAACTGGAAAAGGTTTTATGTACCAGCATTTTGAACTGCACCTAGAAAAGAAGTGGAAACAAAACCAAAATGCTGAACTACACTAAATATTTTCAAGGAAGAAGGCAGTTGCCTTCTGTCCTGGTTGGATATACATATAGCCCTCATGCACATTGCACATCTCTGCTTTACCTTTGTTGGAGGGGAAAAAAAGCCATTACACATGTGAGAACGCAGTGGAATTCATCTGTGTGAAATGCCAGAGATCAACTCATAAAACCTACTCAAAATAAAATGAACTCCATGTCTCCTTTAGCTCTGGCACCAGAATTGCCTCCTAAGCCTCAGGAAATTCTGGCTCCCTTCATCAAGGGGTTAAAAGCCACCATGCTGGGAATAATACATATTCTGCTCTTTCCTTTTCATACTCCCTGATGGTTAATGACATCCAGTCCCATCTGGATACCAAGCACCATGAACAAACATATCCCCCAAAGAATGTTACCCAGATAATTGTCTTTGATGAAAATCAATTGCATGATGTTCACATTACAGGCCTTTTTAAGCCAGTCGCTCATTTCTGGAGATTTAGGCTTCAGTGGTTTGAAGACAAGTGTATATAAATGCACCTAATAATGCAACACTTATGTTACAGCATCACTGGTGTTTTCTATGTTTCTTCCATAATTTCGATGGGTGCGATGCTTTACAAGCACTGGAAGACTGGCCACATTCAGAGGCCTTTCACAATAACGTGATCTTGAGGAGAGTTTTGGACAAAAATCTGCCCATCACTGATGGCACGGAAAGACAGAGAACGGTGGAGTAGAGGGCGTGGTGGCAGCCGAGCCAGAGCTGAGCTCCACAAGCCTTTGTTTCTGCCCCAACTCACTCTGTGGCAGCTGAGAAATTCAAAGGCTGGGCTTTCTGAAGTAACCTAAAGAAACTAGGTATTTAATTAGGGAGAAATTAATTAATTCCCAGTCAGCCCAGGGCTATCTGATTTTTTGCATTTTCTGTGATGGAGTCTATACAGGTAAGTATTTCTACATCTTTTCTGAGTGCTTCCCCCCGATGAAAATACAAATGCACATAAAAACCCATCCTCAAACCAACCCACTCCCTTGTCCCAGTTTTTCCTCTTCTGTTTCCCTTCTCCTTTCTCCCTTAGCTTTGATGTTTCAGGCTGCCCTAGTCATACCAAGATGGGTTGAAGGACTCAAAGGCCAAAAGCTTATTTTTCTAAACAAGGCTTCAAACATCACTCTGGACCTCCTCCTCACAGGCCATTTTTGTAGGTCTTGCTTGTCTGCAAGAACAGCTAATGTGTATTTTGTGAGTGGACTGCTATTCTTTTTCTTTCTTTACAAAAGTTTGCATGCTTCTTGTGGTATTCTGGTGATGAAAAAGCTCTATGCTAGATCATTTTTTTGTTATAAAAAGTACCCATCCTGTGCCTCCAGGCTGTGTCCTATTTGCTTGCTAAGGAAATGCTAGTCTGCTTGTAGTATCCAAGCCCCCAGTGAGGTTCGTGCTAAGACCAAGAAAAACAGTCTTCCAGAAGAATGAGCTAGCTTACTTTTAAAATAGTCATCAGATCGTGTGCCATTTTAGAAGTGATATTTTCTTTTAATATTTGGGAAAAAAATCTCCATGAATGAAGTAATGTAAAATATCAGGAAAATATTACAGCTTTCCATATATTTATAGCTCTCACTACAATAAGGAAATTTTGATCCAGAATATGAGCATAATCTGTGATTTCATCAATGAAAATCAAATCTTCTGTTATGTAGCATGACTCACTTGGTTATCACTGTATCACATTATCTTTGCTTCCAGTGACCAAGTCCCCAGCCCGTTCCCTCCTGCCCTGAGACAGCACAGTGCCAAAAGATTCTTGGACTTCACTGCAGGTTCCTATAATGTCCCTGTGGACTCGGTGACAGCAATTCTGTCCACAGAGAAGAGTCAAAAATAAATAATATTCAACAGATCAAGCTGAGTAGAAAACTTGCATTAGCCAATAGCCAAAAGTAAAAGCTATCAAAACCTGAAAGTGATCAACCAGATGAGTTTTTGCTTTTCAGGCCACTGGCTACAGAAGGGCCTTTTGCCTTCCCATCATTTTCCAGAGCCAGGTGTAGGAGGGGATTTTAGGGAGGAACTGAGGGTTGGATCCCATTGTGAGGCTGTTAAGGGAAGAGAGTAAAAAAACAGGGTTTCAGCACGCTGCTGAAGGGGGAGCAGTAAAAGAAAGGCCGGTAACTGTCCATAACACTCTGAAGACTTTTTGAAGGATGTTACATTGAGGCTAGTATCAGCATTACACTGCTGAAGGCCCTGGGCAGCAGCTGGTTGATTTTCATTGCTACTTAAATTAGCCAAGTGCTACCCCTCCTCTCTCTTTTCTCCCAACATCCACTCCTGCTCAGGAGCCACATATAAGGACTTGATTGCTCTTCTCTAGAATAAGGGACTGCAGTCCCCAGGGTGGAGGCTAGTATTCTGTTCAAAAGGGCAAATTTTCTGTGCCTGTCAGGACCATGACCTCAGAGCCAATGCAGGACTGGAAGAGAACTGCAGGGTGTATGGGCAGACAGTGCAAAGAGTTGGCAAACGCCAGGCAGTACCAGAGCTCTATCTTTGGCTTTGGCTCCCTTTGAAACACCTGGACATCTGCAGAAATTTCCCCTGCAAAGTAAATCAACTCCTGCAATAACCCACAGGGCTGGGGAGGAGGTGAGAATTCCTGAAAGAGTTTGAAGAGGGATTTCTTTTTTGGAAAGATGTGTTGCACGAGGTGGGTGAGTCACCTCATAATACCTTGCACTGGCTCAAAGTTGAAGGCATTAAGGAAACTAGGAGCCAGGAGAATGACTCTAGTGCTTGTTTGTTTCTGTATCTGCTCGTCCAGTTAAAATGTCTTTCCAACACAGTCTTGTTAGTAACCCTTGTGCTGCCACCACTGAGGCAGGCAGTGAGATGCGGAGAAAGACAGGACTCAGACAGATAACAGAGAAAACCCTCAAGTAAGAAATTGCAGGTCAGGACATAGAAAGTAGAGGTGTCGCTTTTCTCTGTGGTTACATATTTCAGGGGGAAAAAAATCCACTTATGGCTTACAAACTCTCAGGAATACTGTTTTGAGCAGTAAGACAGAAAGGCATGAGGAGCTAGACTGACATGGCAGCACCTTTCCTGGACTTGGGAATCAGCTATTTGAAAGCCTGACCAAGATGGTCTGTACATGACTCCTGTTTGCTTTTGATTGTCATTTGGGAAGAAAAGCGTCTGGATCTTCACTAATGAATTCATCTCAAGATTCCTGTTTGCTGAGCAGTTTTCAGAGGGCTGATTCAGAAGGCTGTGGCTGAATATTGGTGTGCCACAGCCCTGCCAGTGTGCAAATTACTACAGAGGACAACTGTGACATGCTCACAGACCAGCCAGAGCTTTGAGGGTCTGGCTGAGGTCCAGCTGTTTACTCTGTCCACCCTGGTCTCTCCCAGAAGGTTTCTGGGACCACAGTGAAGTGCCATTCTTGACTGTGGGTCAAGCAGGTGAATGGCAGAGTTTTAACAGAGTGGTCAAGTTTCGGTAGGCAGGACAGAAAAATGGAATAACCAGGATGGGGCTGAGCCAACACACAGCCATTTTTGAGGTGTTGGGAAAGACCCCATTTAAGATATTACAGAGCAGGACATCTCACACCTCAACAAGCCTTGTCTAAATACAACTTGAAGGGGCTACATCTGGAGATAGATGGTACCAGTTCACGGAGCAATAGTGTGAGAGGGAGGGAATGGCAAATACTGGCCATGGGTGCTGGGGCATCTCTTCCCAAAATTGCTACAGGATTTCTAGCAGCTGAAAACAGCCCTTGGTTTTCCAGTGTCCTTCAAAAGATCTCCGTGCAGCACATAGTGTGTTACTCTGTTTATCCATACTGGCAAGATGAGACACTGATCTTACCCTACTACAATCTGTAGAAAACCAATATCCTGTGGTAAAGCTTCAGCCTTATGCTTCTTTTTTAATATAAGCTGTCATTACTGAATCGCAGTATTACCCAGATCTGTTTTACATGAGTCCTTGGCAAGACAATGTCAGCTGTACTTAATAAACAAGGTCTGCATTTATCGATTCAACAATATTGTAAAGGGTAAAGTGTCATCTGGTGTTACTAGAACATCAAACCTGCACATCAGATGCAAGACAACCATCAGTCACTAAAGGACTGCATTACCTGCTAACCCAGAATAAAAAGCAGCATGTGAAATTTCCACAAAGAATCCAGCTCCCAACCTTTGAGCAAGAAATGGATTTCCTCTGTGACCAGTCTTCCATCCCCCAAGCTGGAATGGTGTCATGGCCCTATGTTCACTTCATGACAGCATCTAGTGTACACTGGGTGTTCAATTCTTTCTTGGCCACTCTTCCCTGGGGCACCCTTCTCCATCCCAGAGCCACTGAATGAAGCAGCTGTTGTAGTAAATTGGCCCTCCCCATTCTGCTTCTGTGCAGGAGTCACTGGGGTGCTTCTCATTGGATTTATTTTATTTCTGTCTTCTTTTTTCAGCAATTCATGGTGAATTTCACTTGAAATAATACTCTGTTCTTGAATTTTCCTGAAGAATGCATCAGCGGGGCAAACCATAGCTTTTGCCTGAATTAGCTAAACAATAATAGTGGGAGAGAGGAATTATGCCAGTTGAGAGAGGTCTGTGGCATGAAAACATGATAAATGCTGTAGTTACAGACATCTACAAAGTCATTTGTATCAGCACACTGGCCAGGTAGGCTCCAGCTTGGGGCCTGAATGGAACAAAGATTAAGACCCTGTGGAAATGATAGCAAGAGATAACTAAGAACCTCTGATATAAATCAGAGGGCAGAGGGTGATTAGCACCAAACAGCTCCAGTGCCAATACTTACTAACTGGACAGCTTTTCATTACAAATGTAAAGGCCTTTCAATATTGCTACATACCCAACCACCAACAGGTTTTACCTTCTAAGGACACTGTAATTTGGGCAGCAGTCTCTATGGCATCAAGGAAGCAAGACAATAGAGCTGGTGGGTAATTTCTTGGTACCCAGGATGTTTCACCCAAAGCATCTTGATTTGCACTAGTGTTCTTCCAAGCCAAGGTTCTGGCAGCCTCTGCCTTAATTCCTCAGGATGTTCCTGGAATGTAAGGCCTTTATCTCCAGACTTATCCAGAAAGCCTGCCTGCAGGCAGGGTACAGACAAGCCCAGGACAATCCACGAAGATGAATGCCAAGGCAAGAAGATGTACCATAGGCTCACACCAGCTGTCAATAACCTGACAATCAATCCACAGTGAACTTCCTGAGAACACCTCTGAGGAAAGACATTGCTGAATATTGGAAACTCCCAGCTTGGAGAAGAGTACAATTTCCCCAAAAAATGTTGGTTTGGGTCTGATTCAAGCTAAAGGTAGTATTCTGCACACACACATACAAATCCCCATGAAACAGAAATGTCACTTTTTTGGCCAGGTCTCCCAGTGAGGTAAATCAGAAGTAAAATAGCACTGAAGCTAGACGTGGTGACTTGGCTAGACTCCATAAAAGTGACTTGACTTGAAACTCCATGTGTACCCTACCCTGGCATCTTTGGGAAAGAATCTCATTTGTCCTTACATTCCTGACCTACGCTATTATAGACCTCAGCCTGCTTCTTTTGCAGAGACCTTTTAAAGGGGCTGAGTTAAACTGTCCAGAGATGTCAACAAGTTGTGAGAGGCAGGCTCACGCTGGCAGCAATTACCAGAGGGCAATGATCAATGGGGGTCTTTTGTTAGCGTTACAGGATCACTATTGACTCAGGAAGGAAGTGCCCCCATGGTTTAGGCTGAGCTGAAATGGACAGGCAGCCTTGCCCTTGGCTGCTCACAAGCCACTAACCTACACTTATCTCATTAATTATTCCTGTCCAAATGGCAGGGATCGTTATGATCCACAATCAGCTGAGGAAGAAGAGGTCACAGCAAACACAGAGGCTCCATTTACCAATCCAGGACACGCATCTTTTCTCTTATGTGCATCCGGACTATTGTTCGAGGCCAGTGCTGTCCCTTTGACAAACAGGTAACAACACATGACAGCCACACCAGCTCTCTGAAAAAAAATGGATAGAGCTGACATGTTTTTCCACTTATAGAAGTAAACCTACAAGGCACAGTGACCTTGCTAATTGTGTAGATGGGGAGAGGGGAATAGTCTTCACATTCCAGTGCACCCAGATTGCCTTGATCCTCACATACTCCTATTCCAAGCTATGGCCAGAGCCATCAATGGTTTACAAGACACTTGATGCACAATCCCATTGCTTCAAAAGTATAGTTTGTGCAAGGGAATTTATAGGAAGAAAAGACATTTGACAGGAATAAAAGACATTTGAGGGATGAGGGCTTCTGGATGGAAGGATGGAGTCTCCTATTAAAGTCACCTTACACTGCTGAGGGATAAATCACTCCCTCGAACATATTGCAGTCTGTTGTAAAGGCAGATGATTAGTATGACTGAGAATCAAACCACACTCTGTTCTTACCCCCCACTGTGTTATTTTTCTCCCTTGCACAGAATTGTTTGAGCCACAGCATTTTAAATCGAGCTCTGATTTAAGAAGGGGAAGAATATACAAAAGGAGCAGTATATTCCAAACACACCCTGCCCTTCAAGCTTAGTGCTCCCCAGCCACTTCAGAAAGAGGAAAATCATGAGCCCCAGAGGAAACCTTACAAATGTGTACTTGCAAAGTGAAGTTTGCCACGTGTACCCAGCTGGGAAAGGAAAATTCCCCAGCACCTTTGCTCAACACCCTGAGCCCTGGCGGGGGGGAAATGCATTTGCAGAACAGTTGCTGCGCCCCAGTCTGTCCTGCTAACTAACCAGGGAACAGCAGACAGCCTTAGGGATTTCAAAATATAAAGGAAGGCCCCCGCGAGGAAGCCATTTCCGTCTCTAAGCTGCATTTGTGCAGAAGGTCTTTTTCCTCCCTTTCTCCCCTCAGGGGGGATAAAATATGAAAAGAAGGGACTTTCAACATCTGCTCTAGATTTGTATTTGCTCAGCTCTGCTGATTTTTCTTCAAGATTCTTATCCAGTGCCTATGGCTTAAGCAGTCCATATTTTCCTGACAAGTAACTGTAGGACCTGGTACTGTCTGTCGAACAGGAATGCCATCAGCCTTTCACAGGAGCATTTGCAGTGGGGAAGACCCAGCATTTACAGACTGGGTTTATGCCAGACTCCACTGCACCAAAAGCACCCTACAATTTTCTTCAGCAGCCCCGAGAGGTGACTGAGCAGAGATTTAAATGGTTCTTTGCTACAGCAGTCTCCAACAGCGATCAGATGGGAGATGGGAGAAGAAGAGGTGATAATCATGTGCTCTGAGGAGCTGTGTTGGTTTTCAAACACTCCCCACTCTCTGCTCTCCTAGCAAACAGGCAAGGGAGTTTAGCAACGGTCACTGTACTGCTACAGCATCAGTTTAAAAACACCAGTTGCCGTCTGTGTTAGCCTGCTAAAAACGGTCCCATTTACAAGAGGCACGCATGGGAACTTACCGTCCTCCTGGGTCAGGGCTAGTGCTGACCAAACCCTGTTATTTCTGTTTAAGAGAAACCCATTCCCCCCCCATCGCTCCCCAGGGAGCTGGCTGTGCAAGAAGTGAAGGAAAATCACCACAGCCAAGACTCGTAGCTTTTTCTCAGGGCACAAGGGATCAGGGATTCACATTGTTATTAATACTACGGTAAAGCACTTGCGTTCCACAAGAGATGATGCCTCTCCCAGCTAGCTTCCAGGCACAGACCACTCTACCAGGTAACACCGAAGGGGAGCGGGGATGGGAGGGGAAAGGCAGGGAGGGCACTTCCCTGGGACTAAGGATGGCTTCTGCCATCCCGGCTGCCACGTTGCCCATCCATTTCCATAGTCTGTGAGCGACAGCAGTGATCTCAACAGACAGGGTAAACAGCCACGTCTGGAGAGCGTTTCAAACTGATGGTGGCTAAAGGGCCAAGTTATATGGAAGCAGATCCATAGAAATCATATTAATAGCTATAGGCCCGCTGGGGCAGCCATGGTGGATGTTGGGGTGGCCGCGTTGAGTGTGGGGGCAGCCACAGCAACCAGCGGGGAGGCCATGTTGTCCGTCAGGGCAGCCCTGGTGGCCTGGCCGGCTCTTCTACCCTGGCAGAGGGCAGCCAGCGGAGCAGGGCTGCGGCTACAGCTGGGCAAGCCGCGGCTGCCTGCCAAAGCCCTGTCAGCGAGTGGCCGCTTCCCGGTCAGCGAGAGCCCAGCGGCGGGAGGGGGTGAAAACTCAGCCATGCCTCCAAGGCCGTGCTATGCTACACCCTGCACACCGCTGCGTCTGTTTATATAAAGCCATTTTTTGTTTTCCTTTCCAGAAAGAACGCTGCCAATCGCTGGAAGCAGACGTGTTTATCAAGACGTGTATCTCGAAGCCTGACATGAGATCTGCGGCCTCTGGTGCAGCTGAAAAACAGTCTGTCAACACCTTGGAGAGAGTGAGCCAGCGGGGCCGGCGGGGGACCGGCCCGGCCCCAGTCCCTGCCAAAAGCTACAAGAGGAGGGAAAGTCAAACTCAAGCCGAACAAACCTTTTCCATCCACTCTGTTCAGTATCTGGTAGGGGCATCCAAACCACAAATCGGCCACTTCTTACGTGAGAGGAGAAGCCTTTTTTTATTATAATTTTTTTAAACTCCCCCTCCTCCCCATTTGGAGAACTGCTTTTCCCATAAGCCCGTGAATATATCACTATATTACGCCTGAAAGTTTATGTCAGAGGGATGTTGAAGTCCTACTGTGCTGAAGATTGCCCGCTTAGGAAATAAAACACCCTCCAAGCGATCACTGCACTTGATGATCCGCCTGAATAAAAAAATACCGAAGGGCGGAGTAAATCCTTCAAGCAGAGACTTGCCAGGGAGGGGAAGGGGGTGAGTCACGGGTTAAAGAGACTTTTTGTTAATGCTTTCAGACTCTGTTTGCTGCTCCTGAACTGCCATGACAGGGAGGACGGTTTCGGGGGGACCAGAGAGTCACAGAAACCCCCGTCACAGGACAGAATTGCCCACCATCCCTGGGGTGCTGGTGCACTCTGCATGCCATGAGGGGTTCTTCCACCTCTTTTTCCAGAAACACCAGCTCTGGAAGCAAGAAGGAGAAGGACAGGTAATTTGCAAGGAACTAATATCCCAGACCCAGGGAAGGAAGGAGAAAGAGAAGGAAGAAAAGAAAAAGAAATAAGGAAATCCTGCTTTCCAGCAAAGGCAGTTCCTCTGAGTTACATGGAAAATGTTGCCCATATCTGTGCAAAATTCCACCAGACATATTGCTTATCTGGTAATCATCAGTCAATTACATTCACACTCAGCTAAATTTCCTGAGGCAGAGCAATCTCCAAATCACCTCCTTCGTAAATCATTCTTCCTTTTCCACAGCTCTTCACCCCAGCAACTTCCCCATCCCTCCTCTTTCCTGAGGCTCTGCGGCTTGCACTGGGCAAGGTGCCCGAAGGGGGCGACTGCAGCCCTCCTGAGGGAAATGCATAGCCATCATTCCAGGAGACTCATGTCCTTGAAGCCTGCAAAAATGACAAATAGCTGGAGAAAAAAGGGCGCATGCACAAAAATGCCGCAACTTTCACAATTACTTACCTAGGAGAAGATCAGGGTTGTATGTAGACAGGTGTTGTCCCAGCCACCATGCATTTTTAGACATCCATGAAGATGGATTCCAGGATGGAAACACTACCTTCCCAACCCACTGGAAAGCCCCCTTTCATTCAGAGCACCTCAACCTTCCTGCTTGTGGGCATCTGATGGGAACACATTCCCCACCACTCCTGGTCCACAGGGAAAGCCTCGTTCCCCAGCTCATCCACAGAGATGATATGTCCTAGCCCTGGCCACATTATACAGCCCCTGGACTACACTTCTTACTCTTAATGCAAGGCAATATTTTATGTGCTGTCGATTATTGTTCCTCTTCTCTGAACTTTCCTGTTGCTCCTTGGATTATGATATAGGTACAACAACAAGCAAATCGTAATTCTTCCTTGCTCATGGGCACACAGAAGAAGCTGGGCAGGAGGAAATCTTGGGACATCTGATATCACTGGTGGCATCTAAACAGACATAAACACATGAAAGATACATTTTCAGAGACCACCTGCAGAAATGAAAGCATGGTGTTTCTCTATGCATCCACAGGGCTTCCAGGATTCTCACCTTTGGGCCACCAAGTTTTCCTTGCCAAGATAAAGGTACAGAGTATGGGACTAAACTTGCTAGTTTGCAGTATCCTATTCTCAGCAACAACTGCAAGATTGTTTCCATTCTTCGTGTCTCCCCAAAATATCTAAGTCTTACCTATGTCTGTACAGTTCTGACATGCCCAGGGAGAACCATTTCTAAAGTTCAGGCTCATGAGAAAGAAAACTTTATGGGTCCTGCCATAACGCATGGTTTGGGGTATTTTCCAAAACAAAAACCCCAAGCGCACTTTTTCTTCCCTTCTGCTCCCCCTTCCTGCAGCTCAAAGTTTTGGCATTGACCACAGCATTCATTCCCATGTACCGTCCAAGAGGTGCAACTTACAGCCTTCACGCCAAATGAATTTCTGTTTATAACCCCATAGCCGGTCATGATAAGAAGGGCTTCCCACCTTCAAAAACAAGCATCTACCTCCTGCTCTGATTTTCCACTTAATATCTAGGAAAAATATAGCAACAGGACCATATTATCAAAAAATACATGAAAACTTTTTTGCAGAGTTTAGCCAGAAACTACCCAAACACTGTACATAAGCTTCCATGAGAGGCTTTATGTTGGCAAACAGATAAAGAACACCGTGGGACAGATTTCCCAAATGGACTAAGTCAGCACCATTCCCTTGACTTCATTCACATAGTACAAGTCCGGCCTGAGACATCTAAGCCACAGGTACCATGATCAGGAGTTAAATTAGAGCCTGCGATTCCCATTAGTATTTCTTGTAATAGGAATCTTTGCTGGAACTGCTGTATCGTGGTGCTTCCTGAAGTACGGGGGTGTCAGGAAAAAATCCTTCGGGATACCATCATGCATGTACCTACTCTGGCACACTGGGCACACCTTTGCAGGGAGCCTGGCTCATTTTTCTGGGTAACGAAACACTGAATGTCTGCTTTTCAGGATGGCATTTTGTGCATGCAGATGACAGCACAGGCAAAATGTCAGAATAGTCATTTTATCTGGCTGATAGAGAATGAGACTAGCAGCGTCCAAACTAAAATATGTTACCCTTTGGAAAGATCACATCACCGCCGATAGACAAAACGATCCAAACCGCTTATCAAGCCGTGCTTGGAATAAGGCCAGAGCACCTCTGGAGCGGAGGCCTTTCTTTGCCCATACATGACATCATCTGCGTTATCAGCCACTTCTCTGCAAGCTCACAGTGAGGCTTGTCGTGATCCCTCTGCATCCACAGAGCAATGCACCAGGGCCGGGAGGAGGATGAGAAAGCATCTGAGCTTCTTTGCTGAGTGTTTCCTGTTTCATTTGTTTCTTTGTTTTGAAAAAGAGAAGAAAGAATCTGTCTTGAATGTCATGTATAGAGACTCTGGCTCTGAAACTGCTGCAGTGCTCCTATTCAGTTCCAAGCATCCCCACGCTCAATGGCCTTTTATCTCCCGATCACTGACATGACAGGAACTGCGGTTACCATGTCACCAGCAGCTATTGCAGACTCAGAGGGATCAGGACCTTCAGCCACAGGTTATGGACTCAATACATATTCACAGAGTCCGCTGAGCTCCATGATCACTCGGACCCTGCAATGTAACGTTGGGAATGCATCTACCCTCTCCAGCACAGCATTTGCATTTTACAGCATGCACGAAATCTAAACATTTGACCTTTTTTTTACTGTGTTAGAAGAAACAATTTAAATTTCCACTAACTTATTTTGTGAGTGTTTAGTGAGCTACAGTTTTGCAAGAGCACTGTGAAATCACTGGCAAATGAAATGGGTCTCTTTTAACTTCTCTGGCACGCAACTGTCTGTTGAAATGACTCAGATCGGTCTTTTTCTGTGAGTTTTGTTTATTCTAGGGTTGACTATCTGAGCTTGTCATTTTCCTGCAGTTGGTTAAGTCATCTGCTGGTGGTCCCCAGTCGGAGCTTACGAGCAGGGTGCTGATGAAAGTGCCAACAGAAAGCAACTGGACAAATTTGCCATTTGCAGCCATTTGGGGCCCCAAAACTCCATCACACAAGTGATGGTGAAGAGAATTCAAAGAAACGTCAAGCTGGACAAAGTGGACTGGTTAGAAAATTCAGCTGAAAATCCACGTAAAATATACTCCACGGTGTATCCAACTCATGTATCCATTGCCTGCTTTGTGTTAAAAAGCTCTCTTCTGAATTAAAAGCAGATATTTTCCCAAGAGTTCGTAAGACCCCCACGATGGCTTCTGCATCTAGATGACAGTGAGACAGCCCTCAGCTTTTCCAGCATTGTCTTAACTGTGTTCTGCGAGGGAGGTGACGTGAAAATCTTCCCAAGCCAGCTACAATCGTTTCAAAGATTTGTCTTGGTATTTTTCAAGCTGTGGAAATGTTTTTAAAAGGATTAGTTCCCTTGCTGAGGCTAACGGAATCGGGGCGTGGGTGTGGAAATATTGCAAGTTTGTCTTTGCGGGAATTCAGCTCCTACTAACCCAAATTTTCACCAGCTTTCCCATTGTATTCACTAAAACCATTGTTTCAGCGGAAAACCGGCCAGCAGACCATGTCTGAAGAGGAAAACTGCTGAAACGCAGCGCTGGGGCCTGCGGCGGCTGCTGCCGGAGGGGCCGCACCGCTCCGTCCGTCCGCCCGCCCGCGGCGCGGAGCCCGGCCCGGCCGGCGGCGGAGCCGCTCCGCTCCCCGCGCCCGCCCGCGCCGCCGCCCTCTCCGCGGTGTCTGCTGCCCCCTGGCGGCCGCGCCCCGACACCGCCAGGTGCCGCGGCTGCGGGGCGTCCGCCCACTGTGTACATACCGGGGGGTGTATGCAGAGACGTACGCACCCACATGCATTTTATGGTTTTATGTAGACGGACATACAAACATGCACACATATACGCATACACGCACACATACGTGTATGTACACAGATGTGTGCCTACGTATATGTATATATGGCATCGTGTGTCTCTGAACAAGAAATTACGCCCCACGCCCCAAACCGCCCCTGTGCTTTTCATAGCTTTGGGGACATACTTCATAACATTTGGGGACGGCGTCTAACGACGCTGCATAATGCTCTCTAATCAGGGGCGAAAAGATAACATCTAATACCAGATAGACACACACAGCCCCAAGCCGAGCAAACACATCTGCTCTGTGGAAGGGAATAATGCGGGTCACAGCAATAACTGCAACCCAAGATGTGTGTGGGTTTTTAAACCCCTTATTTTTCCTTTTTTTTTTTTTTTTTTTTTTTTTGCTTGGTTGTTTGTTTTGTTGTTGTTAGTTTTACAGCCCCCCTGTAGGGAATTGCTTTCCCTTGTTGAATTTGCAGATGTGACACTGTGGGAAAGATGCCGAGTTGTACTTTGTCCTGCTCCGTCGCCCCCGGCACGGATCTGGCTCTTTTCCGGCCAGCATTTTTGTGCAGTGCCTTAACTTCATGGAAAGAGGAAAGCTGATGGTTGGGGGGGGGGGGGGGGGAGAATTTCAGGGTTTCACCATTGCAGGCAGACAGCCCACGCTACAGAAACAAACAAACTAGGTGGTAAAAGCAGTTTAAAGTCACAATTCTCAGGCTCTGTATGAAAAAAAAAAAACCTGAGGGTGCAAGGTGGTCCGACTAAAACCAAAAGAAATGGTTGTCCAAGAACAGACCAGAAATGAGGTGGGATAGAGAAGAAGGGCTGGGAGAGGCTTGGGGGCAGAGGATTAGTAAGAGGAGGTGAGAAAATGAGTGGGAAGGCCAGGGGCCAGGATTCAGCGGTGACCCTAAGGAGCTCATTGGGGACTGCATGCATTTCACCGCAGGGCCTGCTCGATTCCCAGCGCAGTCCCTGGGAATGACCAGTGCACCAGGAAAACGGGGTGGGCGTGGGGGGGGTGGGGGGGGTGAGATTTTGCACAGGGTCAATTATTTCCAATTATTTGGGGATGGGAGAGGGGATTCTTTCCGAGCCCTTTGGGTAATCAGGCATGTCCACTGAAGCGTAGTGTTTGTTTCGCCTTGTTACCATAGCAGGTATCTCCCCTTGGCTGTGGAGCCACCTCAATTTCCCTGAGCCCTCCCCAACTCAAGGCCCCTTTCACTTCTCACCAAACTATGCAGTCATTTCTTGAGGGAGTGAATTCCAGTGAGTTATTCTCTAGGGAACCTTCCTTATTTAGAGAGAAACCACAAGCCAGGGCGATCTGGGAGGGGAGAGGGAGAAAAAGAGATCAGGCTTGTTTAGAAGCAGCAGCTTAAGACCTGGGAGATCTTTCAGTTGGTTTATATTTCTAACTCTGTTTGGGTCTTGCTTTACAACCTCGAATGAAAACAAATCAGGATTGTTTCCTCCTTCTTGGAATGTCTGTTTAGGATTTTAAAGGGGGGGGGGGGGGGGGAACTCTACATGGGTTCTCAGGAATCGCTGCTTTCCCAAAGCCTGCAGCCTCTTTATGCCCCAGCTAACCTCCCCCGCGCACACACATGTGCACACACATTCACGCAGCTCCACGCTCTCTTCCAGCCACACAATACACACAGGGACGTTTGTAAAATTGCTCGGTCAGAGGTTGCAAAAGTGGCTTTTCACCCTTCTCTTGGAAAGGGAAACGTTTTTCATGTGTTGGGTCAGTGCGGGACAAACTGTCATGGACCGTCACACACATAGCGTCGCTTTTTAAATTTTTTTCCAAGTCACAAAAGCAGAATACTCCGCCAAAAAAAGAAAAAAAACCCTTTCCTTGCTACATACAAACACCACATGTATTCTTCCATGGGATTATTTCTAAATGCCGAGCACTGAATTCAAGCGCTTTTCCTCGTACACGAGCACTTGTAATGCATCACAGTCCTACTCTGAGAGGCACACATGGACACGGAGTGCTGTCGTACCCTTGTGCATTATTGCCACGCCGGGCCAAGTGACGTTTCTTAGCCCAGTTAAAAGTTGTTTAAATTGCAAACTATAGGCAGTGGCCTCAGAGTGCCCAGCCTGCTAAAACTAGCTTAAAACAGCTGAAAGAAGGGACTGGAGGGAACCGGGCCGGCAGCCGTGGCCCAGGGGACGGGGCTCGCTGTGACAGTCCTGGGGCTTGCGGACGAGAAGGAGATGACAAGCAGCAGCTCAAGCGAGCCCACCGGCTCGGGGACCTTCTTTAGAGGATCGCTTTCCTTTTTGACATGTAAAATGAAATACAAACCCGTACCCTCGTGCGTGTATACGTATTTGCAGTCCCAGCGTGGGGACCCGGGCACGCAGACCTCGATCACATCCGAAGCTTTTCGGTACGAGCCAGCCACGCCGGGCTGCCGCCTCGGGCTACCTACCGCAGAGGGGCCGGACCCCGCGCTCTGCCCCGCACAGGGGCCTGCCCGGTGGGCTCCCGTTTGCCTGGCCGGCGTGTGACGGTGCTCCAGGAGGTGCCCCCGATCCCGCAGCCCCCGGGCGGCCCCAAAGCCCGCTCCGGCCGCGCCGCGGGGCTGCGGCTCCACCGCGCTCAGCCCGGGCGGGGAGAGCCGCTCCGGGGCTGCCGCCGAAATAAACCCCCTGAAGCACTTCGCTGCTGTCCCTTTCCAGGGGAGACAGAAACCCCGCGCCGGAGCCCGTTTTCTTTGTTTAACTGACTTTAATAGAATGCCGCTTCCCCCGGCCGAGGAAGGGAACTTCGCTGTATACAAAACTCGGGGCGGGGAGGACAGCGAGGCTCCCCGGGTGCCCCTGGGCTTCGTTGCCGATTTTACTATCGGGTTTTGTCCCCCGGCAGACGTGGGAAAAGTGCGACAACTCAAAAAACGGAAAGCCGAGCGGCGCTACCGGCTGCCCGCTCGGCCTCCCCTCCCGGCCGCTGCGGCCCGTGGGTATTTTCAGCTTGCCCAGCAGCGTGGGGCAACTCCGAGCGCAAAAACCCGCTGCAAAGCCGCGCTGCGGGGCCGCGTCCCCGCACCGCCGCTGCCGCCGCCCCGTGGCCCCGTCGCCCCGCGCCGCTGCAGCGCGCCGTGCGGCCACGGGGCGGCGCCCGCCGCCGCCACCGCCCCCCCCCCGAGCCCCGAGCCCCCGCTATTTGCATACGCAGCGCGGACTGGTCGGCGTCCCCTGTTGCGTCACCTCTGACGTGCACGGCTCGCCGGCCAATGGCTCGCCGGGTGCCCCGCCATTGGCTGCCTGCGGGGATGTCAATCAGGCGGAATTTGCATGCCGGGCGCGCCGCCGTGGGGTGGGCGGCGGCGCGGGTCCGCCGTGGGAGCGGGACGCGAGGTGGGGGGGGCTCGGGGGAGATGCGCCAGCGTCACACGGAGTCACTGTGCGTAATAACGACGCCATCCGTTAACCCCTCCCCAGCTTCGTGTGTCGCTCGGCACAGCGTCAGCTCTCTATTCGCACGGGTAACTGCGAGAAGTCATTGCGTCGGCCCGGCGGGCGCGTACGGGTTGCACGTCCAAAACCCGTTCAGGCGCAGAATCACCCACCGCCGACATACACGCGTGTGTGTGTGTGTGTGTGTGTGTGGCGTTACGCTGGACCCGTGAGTCCGGCTCCTCCGGCAGCAGGAGGAAGAGGCGAAGCCGTTACCCCCCCCCGCCACCCACCGCCCCGGCCGCGGTTGGTCCGTTCGCACAGCACGATCCCCCCCCCCCCCCCCGGCCCGTCTCCCCGCGGGATGCGCTCCTCCGTGCGGGGCAGCGCCGAGCGCGGCTCCTGCCGCGGGAAAAATGACGCGGGGTGGGTAAAAACAGCCTGTAGCCGTTCGTCCTTTGTTGCACACGCGAAGAGCGGCGCGTCTGGGCTCCGAGGTTACCCCCGCCCCCGATGCCCCGGACCCCGCCGCCCGGCGCGCCGGCTCCGTTCGCTTCGCCGGAGCCCCGGCGCTGGCGAGAGGCCACGCGTAGTCGCGGGGCGCTGTCCGTCACCCCCCGGCCTCCGACGTCGCCGTCGTCCAGCACCAGGCAGCGGGCGGGCTGGGGGAGCGCGGGGCCGGGGATCTACGCGCTTCGGGACGCCGCTGGGAGAAAGAGCCAAAAGCGCTACGGCGGGTCCTGGAGGGACGGGGCAGAAGGGGGGACGCGCGGACACGGGGAGTCCCGCCGGCTCCGTGACCCCCCCCGCGGCCCGCCCGCCCGCCCCGCGCAGACGCGCCCCGGTATTTTGGCGAGCGGAAACCGCGGCGGCCGCTCCGCGGGGGACGGGCAGCGAAACGGCTTTGGCAGCCGCTACGGCCGGCCCCGCCGGGCTGCCTCGCCGCCCCCCCGGCGGTGGGGAACAAGGCGGCTGGCTTAACGGGGCGCAGAGCGGGGGGGGGGGGGGGGCGGACACACGACTTTTTATGCGTGTTTGCAAAAAGAAAAACCCACAACCCCAGGTGCGTCCTGACTCTTTCACTGCCCCTATTTACTGCAGAAACAGAGGCCGGAGCAGCCCCCGAGAGTGACGTCACAGGGGAGGGGCCATTTCGTCACGGGTGGGGGGTACCGAGGGCTGGACCCGTGGTCGTCGTCGTCGTCGTCCCCCGCGGCTGCCGCCGGGTGTTGGATTTCCGCGGCGGCGGCGAGCTGATGCTTTAATTGCCCGAAGCAGCTCTAATTTTTTCCCCCCTCTTTTTTCTTTTTTTTTTTTTTTTAAACCTTTTTTTTTTTCCTTGCAAATAAAGTAAACACAAGAGGGCGTTTCGAGCCTTTGATCCCCGCTCTGTACAGTAAGGAAAACAAACGGTGAACTTCAAAAGGGACGGAGGCATTCTGGGGTTCATTTCGCTTCCTAAACGGCCGAACACGGCAATAAATCATAACTTCCCTCCCCTCCAGGAAAACGCTAATCGGAGGAATATGTACCAAAAGCGCCCTTCGCCGCTGGCAGCCTCAGAGACCGCGTAGGCTGTAATCTGACGGATCAAACTTCGTGCCGGAGATATTATAAATCAACAGGTTTAATAAATCTCTGCAGGCGACGGCTCCGCGGGGCCAGGCCGGGGCGGGGGGGCGGAGGGGAGGGTGCCCGGCGGTAATATGGGTACCGTGAAAATTCACTTCCTCGCAAGAACTGCATTAAGTAAACCTAACACCGAAATGTTGTCTGGCAATCTGTCTTGAAAAGGTTACAGCGTGTTAAAGATTTGGAAAGCTCCATAAAGCAGTAAAGATTATGAAGTACAGCTTAAAGGTTTATCAAATGACTTCCCGTGCCGGGACAACCTTTAAACCGAAGGCAAAACCTGAAGCCTCTGATCTTTGCAGCCTTAGCCCATAAACGTGTTTGAGGAGGGATTCTGTTTTCTGCCGCTTTATAGTATCACTTCTCTAACACGTAATTTAAATCTACTTTGCAGGAGTCACTATCTGGTAGTAAAACTAATACGGGGCAATTAGACGTGGTGCTTTAGAACCGCGTCGGGCTAGACGCAGTACGAAGGGGCACACACCCAAAACCAGGCGGCGAACCTGGCGCTGAGGAGTGGGGAAACGTCCCCTAGGAGCCGGGGGGAGCGAGCCCTTTGCTGGGACCGGCACCGGGGCGAAGGGGCGCGGCAGCCCGGGGAGCCCCGCCGGGAGCCGCGGAGCCGCCTCCGGGCTCTCCCCTCGCTGGTTTCCCGTCCAGGGCTGCCCCGCCGTTCCCTGCACGGGCACTCGGCACACACCGGCTCTGAACCACACGGTGTTTTTAAGGGTGATCTTTGATCTGGCCAAGCGTCAGAGTCCCGAAAGCCGGGACTCAAATAACACGTCGTTACGGCAAACAAATTTCTGCAGTCAGCTTTATGGCTTTATTGTCTATGGCACGAATAAACTCGGGGAATTAGCAGGTTGGGGGGGGGGGAAGAAAAAAAAAAAACCGAAAAAAAAACCGAAAAAAACCAGAAAGCTCGTCTGAAATAAATAAAGTACACATCTGTTTCCAGGAGAAAAAAAATGGTAAAAAACGCACACAGAGACAAAAACCTGGTGTAGCCGCCACTGGCTGTAGGGACGGGGGAAAGCACCGTCTGTTATCTCTTAAGCGGCCCTTAAGAGGGGGCTGAAAATTTACATTTACGATAGGTTTTTTAATCAGTCGTTTTCTAATAATCCGTGTTACGTGTATTTTGTAGTACACATATATAAAAAAAAAAAGCTTAGTGTGTCTATACAGTCATATGTTCACATTTTCTTTTGCATGCACAAACAGGCGCACTTAAAGCATAGGACTACCATAAAATTTAAATAGGGGCAGATTTTTATGGGCTTGTGTATTAATAGTCTCTAATAAAATAAGGCTTACTCTGTATGTGTGTGGTTTGCGTGCATATGGCTACACTCACCGTCCAGTTTTCAATTTGTTTGATAACCAGTGCAGGTAGTACTTATACCCATTAACACGTATTGATAATTCGGTATACGTCTGTGTTTGTGTGCGCACGTACTGAGATCTAGTTTCCAACCTGGGAGAACAATATATCATCTCTGATGATATTTCAGCAAGTGGATTTTTTTATGTCTTAAATATTTTGTGAGCCAGGCTACACAACTGGAAATAATGGATTTTCTACGAGATATAAAAGAAAAATCCATCAACTTTTTTTTTTTTCCCTTGAAAACTCTTTAGAAGTTTGGAAAACAAAATACCGGAGATTTGCGAGGGCATTAAATCGTTTCCGTTGCCCGTTTGCGCACACGCGTGTATGTGCCCGCACACACGCACCGCTCCACACGCACACGCGTGCTCCCCTTTGTGTAGGAACTTCCACCAAACCGGTGAGAGGACACCGGTGGGTCTTAAACGCCGCGATTTAGGAGCTTTCCATGCACAGGCACGGTTTTCCCTCGGTTTTGCATATGGAATGTATGTATTTTATAGAGAAATATTTAACGCGTATATATACGTTGTAACGTATACGTATGTATGTTTATACAGTTCCCATTGCAAGAAATGTAGAGAAAATGGTTTGAGCCTCGGCTCCGGGGCACATCGGCGGACCACCACCCCCCACGGAGGCCGGCCCGCGGCGTCGGTGGCGGTGCCGCCCGCCCGGTACCGCCGCGCAGGGGTGTGCGGAGCGGCCGCGGGGCGGAGGCGGCCTGTGCGGGGGGCAGCCCCCGGCTTTATTCCCTACTGTAGCCCACAGTTTCCAGGCGCTTTAATAAGTCCAAATATTTACCCTCGAGAGAAACGCTTTATGCGGCTGCATGAAGGCCGGTAACCTTTGACAGGAGCCGTCACACAACACTCCTCCGTAATGGACCACAGTGCGCGTACAACTAATTTATTGTGCTAAAAGTTATTGCAGGGGCTACGGGGGGAGGGGGGGGGGTCTCCGGACTACAAATAAGCGTTTTGCCACTGAGCGGAAAACGCCGCCCCTGGGTCAGCCGGGCAGCGCCACGGGGTATCCGATTCGACCCCATCATCCATGCCATATGATGCCGCTTTCATGCTTTTTTTGGGGGAAAAAAAAAATACGACAACAAAACCCCCACAGCATACTGCAACGCGATCCCCCCGCGATACGCCAGGCAATACCTCGCCCGCGTATCCGATCGAGGGCAGCGTTTCCCGAAGGGTCCCTCCGCAGCAAATCGTTCCCGATTAAACAGGGAGAAGCGGGAAAGCCCCCGCGGCCCCGGCTGGCGGCGGTGTCAGCGCCGGTCCGGGGCCACCGGCAGCCCCGCGCCGGGACCGGCCGCGGTGCTGGGGGGGGGGGGGGGGGGGGGGGGGGGGGGAATGAATTCAAGGGGGGCTGCTGGCTGAACCGAACCCCCGCCTGGGGTGAGAGCAGCCCAGGAGCCTTTTAAAACCGGTGCGGGCTAATAAAGGGGGGGGAGATTTCAAGCAGCACCAGCGGCCGGCAGCAGCACCCGTGGGGGCAGAGCGGAGGAAGCCCGGTGGGATATTACCCTGTTTGTTTTCTCTTTGATCCGTAGGAAATAGGTCCTGCACTGCGTGACCCATTAAACTAATAAGATTATAAAGATCAGCAAGAGGGGATGGGGTCGCTAATGGTTCCCAGCTGGCCCAGATTTCGGCGTTATTAAAAACGGCGAGGGAGCGGGCTTGGGTTACAGCGCCGAGGTGAAAGCGGAGAGAGCGGGGAGCCGGGACCACACATCACATCAATTAGCGCGGCGGGGCGGAAGGGCCCGGGGAGCCGGAGGGGCGCGGGACGCCATAAACCACGGCGGGACATTTACAGCCGGTGTCTCCCGCCGCGGCGGCCGGCGCCGCCCCGCCCCGCCCCTCTCCCCGCCCTCATGCATATGCAAACGCCAGGACCCTCTATGTAAATCACCGCCCTGACTCCGCCTTGGGCGGTTCGCGCCGTGGGCGGGGAGGCGGTGCCGGACCCTCATTTCAATAGCCCCACCCGCAGCGTGACCGCTCCGGGGCGGTCCTCCAATGAGAGCGGGCGCGGTCTCAGGTTGCTCCTGAGCATGCCTCCCCGCCTCTCCAAGGAACGCCCGCTGGCCGCGCCGCCCAGCCAATAGCAGCGCTGGATGCAAATGAACAGAGGGCGGTGCGCGCCCCGCCGTCGCGGATTGGGCGCGCGGCGCCGACGCCGAGAGGCCCCGCCAAACGAGGGCGGAGGCGGCCTGCCATTGGCCGCCGGCGGGGGCGGGACTGCCCCGCGGCGGGGCGGAGCGGATGACGCCCCGCGAGGCGTTCCTTGCCGGGCGGAGCGTGGGGTGGGGCGGGGCGGCCTCCTCCGCCCGCCCCCGCCCGCCCCCGTCTCCGCACCGCCCACCCCGCGGCAGAACGCCCCTCCGAAGCCGCTCGGGTTCCTCCCCCCGCGGCGGCCTACCCGGCCGGGCCCCTCCCTTCAACGGCCGCTGTGAGGCCCCGCCGGCCGCCCTTACCTCCTCTGACGGGAGGGGCCGGCTGGCGTTCCCCAGCCCTGAATGGCGGCGGGACGGGGGGGGGGGGGCTGTCCCAGCTCCGCGCTCCTTTGCGGCTAATGAGCAGCCGCGCGCGCGGGGCAATTAGCGGCGGGCGCTGGAGGGAGGCGGCCCTCCCGCCTCAGCGCCCGGCGACTTGTGACCAAATCACCGGGGGGGCGGGGGGGGGTGGAAGTTGGGTCTGTCGAGCGCTGGTGTCTCCGCGCGGCCGGGACGGGGCTCTAAAGGCGGGCTGGGGGGTCCCCCGGTGGTGTCCGCCTCCCCTGGCGTGCGGCGGGGGGGGGGAGGAAAACAACGTCAGTCGTTGTCTGCGCCGCTAATGGAAACCACGCCGTTAATGAAACGACGTCCCCGAGCCACTGAAGTGGTGTCCGAGCGCCAATTTAAGCCTTTTCCCCCAGCCTTCCCGCTGCGATTTTTAAATGAAGCAAATAGTGTTGGAACTATTTGCTCTAGGCAGCTTTGTGCTTTTTAAGTGCCCGAACTTCACCTCGCCGGGATTTAAGTCATTATCTGAAATGATTTAAGCGACCGTCTTGCCGTAAGCGCTTAGCTCGGCGTTTTCGTTAAAGTCACTTTCAGAACAAAAATCTCTTGATGGTCAGTGGAGTCTTAAAGGCACCTCTTTAAAGCGGTTACTTTTAGCTAACAGCTTAAGAATAAAGAACACCTGAAAGTAAATGTATGTATTATTTTTTGTGAATAATCGTTCTTCGCTGTTCTTTACGGTTTGGGGTTTTTTTGTTGTTGGTTTTGGTTTTGGTTTTTTTTTTCAGTTTGCTCCTTACCATTGGCGTCGTACTTCACAAGTTGTTCTTCACTATATTTCTTCAGTATGCACGAACTGATCTCTGACCTAAAAACTTCGGGCAAATAATATAGCGTCATTTAAGGGCGTAACCGTGCCTTTGGAACTTACCACAGAGCGGGCCAAGCAAATGCATAAATCTCCTCTAAACCTCTCAGAACGGCAGCAAATATTTCTCTCTACAGTATTCAACAGCACGTTGCAGTTTGTACGTGAGGGTGGTGTGTAATGTACCGCTCTATTCATGCAGCCTTTTTGCAATATTTCTTCTAAACACAAAGTAAAAAATCTTGCCGTGTATTTCGTTGAGCGTACTGACAGCCTGACAGCCGGGGTTTCAGGCAGAAAGGCATGTTTGGGCTCTGATCCTGTAACCGTTAATGGAGTGACTGCTCGCTATTTATCAGGACTTCTAGGACAAACTGTTCATAACTTTTGCAAAAATAGGGACAAAGTCCCCGCTTAAGGATCAAGCAAACGAAAAAGTGAAAAATCCACCTAATGAGAAATAAATCTAATGAACAATCAGGGAAGCTGTATGAGATGCTGGGTATGGCTCATTTTCAGGGTTCAGACTTGGGTAGAAAATTAGTAAAAGTATACCCAGTATGCGGTTGTAGGACGTGGTATCAAAAACGTGGTCATGCTGAGGTTCTCTGCGGTAGTATATTTGGTGTATGAAGTTCCCTCAGTGCCTGAGAAAGCAAATCTGCAATCTATATCTTTCTGTGCTTGACAGCATGCCTTCGGGGGAGCTATTTTTAAGTTTAAAACGGCTGTTTATTTTACGTCAAAATACATTAAATGCTGCCGCCTTTTTTTTTTTTTTTTTTTTTCTACATTGTTATAATTTTTGTACCCTCTTTTCCAGTGTTTCTGTTGGTGGTGTAATTTAATAAGGCAGTTGTGCGTCTTTGCCATATTGTTGCTGACATAAATTACGTGGTGAACCACTGAAAACAGAGATAAAAGCTAGCTGAATGGTTGTAGTAAACCCACAAGACAGGACTAATTTCTAGCTTAATTGTGTATTTTTCTAGACACTGTCGTCTTCTTGTTATTTAGAGATAATTTAAAATATGCAAATAATTCATTTGCTGTTCATATAAAAGTATTACAGATTCCTGCTGCGGAGACAGAGGAGGTAACGCAACTGCATCAGCTTGGTTCTTTACCTGACCTAATTTGGCATAGGTAGGAACATTTCCCACTAGCTGGGAATCTGTGATACTGACAGATTTATATGCTATTAAGGACCTAGGATTTAATTTACTTGAACTGCAAAGGGAGTTTTGATGGAAAAAGATACAGGATCAGGCCCAAGGCGGGGGGGGGGGGGGGGGGGGGGGAGTCTATTGCTGAACAATTGATGTCAGCTTATTTTTATTGTGTCTTAAATCCTGTTTTGGTTTAGCTTTCTAAATTACTTTTGAGATACAGATCATCAACATGTCTGGAGCTCGGTGGCACAAGATGCTACAGATCCAAATAGCTTAGTAGGACTTTTAAAAGGATTATGTAGCTGTATGGATAATAAAAAGCAAAGTACTGGTAATACAGGCATGTATAAGGGATATAAATACTTATACATCAGGGTGTTGGCGAACGACTAGATTTACATTGCTGGAAATTGTGTTTCCTGGTGCAGGTTTTTTCATAATTGTCTGTTATGAAGTTACTTGTTGACTTTGAGTCATCTGGGACTTATATCTCTCTGAAGCAGGACACTGAAATATATAAACCACTTTTATTTTTGCCAATGCTCATATATGTATTCCTTTTTGAATGCCATAAATTATCACATTCCCTGCTTCATTCAAGGTCTGTTCCCCATTAAAATAAATGGGAGTCTTTCCAGTGACTCTGACAGACATTGGATTATGCCCTAAAGGAATTATGCACTATATTTCATGCAATGCCAAAGAATGAATAAGCAAGGAATCTGATTAGATCTGTTTTTTCTTGGTGTTACAGTTATTGTGGTTTGCACAACAGCTACATAACATTTTGCAGCTGAAGTCTGTTCTGTGTAGGTTAGAGAAACAGATTTGTTCTTACACATTTATTTATTTCATGCCAATATGTTATATATAGGTAGCTACTCACAGAAAGAAATAGTAGATCAGTTAACTATACAGGGAGACCATAACTACTACTCATTATTGCAACAGAGATTCGAGAACGGTTTACACCTGGGACTGTACTGCCTAGCGATGAGGACAGGATAGCAAAGAGTAACTCCTAGTTTCTGCTTCTGACCCTGGAGACCAACCAGGTGTGTGACCTTGTCTCAATTTACAGGTCTGTAGGTGGTTAAGTCAGAGTTTGCTTCTTGAAAGCAGCTTAAGGATCTTGTACGTAACGCTCCAAGAGTCACCATTGAACGTTTTCTAGAAATACCAATTATTGTGTACAAACAGTAACAAAAACACATGCAGAAAGTGCAGAGCTCCTGCATGCCAGAAACAGTTAGCCTGTGGATGTAAATCCAAAAATATCAGGGATAATTCATGGATGCATCGGGAGACTGATTTTCCCTATACCAAGCACAAACTGAAGTCTTTAAGTGGAGAAAGTGTGCTCTCTGGACATGGGAGGAAAGAGCTCATGTAAAGCACACTGTAGTAACTGCTCAGTGAATTTTTTTTTCTCCTTCTCTTGAGTATTTTTAGTGGCATAAAAAGTTCTGCTGTTTGAACAAGTTGGACACTTGAAACTCATTTGTTATCTTGTTGGGTTTTTTTCCAAGTATGTCTGAGCTTCTGAAACCCAGTTACAGAAATCTTCCTCTCCATGATTTTTGCTGAACTAGAATTATATTACAATTTGGTGGCATAAGTGCAGATTGTCCTAACGCAGGCTGAGGAACTTGTTTCACTTTAGACCATTAGAACTGTGAATTCCCTCCCTGCCCCCCCTAATTCTGCTTGAATTATTCACTCTCGGTAAAGTCTATCACGCTTGTGTATCCTGACTGTTCACTGTGAGCCCCATTTCACATCCCTGAAGTAATGAAAACCTGTTCCATAAGCCTTATCTTGCCTTCTTGGAAAAAAAAAAAAAAAGAGCTACGTGTACATAGCTTTACGAACACCAGGTGCTTACGAATGTGAATGCCATCCTGGTCATTGCTGCACCGCGGAATAAAGAAGACCAGGGTGACATGTGATAAAACGGTTAAGATGCCCCAAACTCCGTTAGTGCGCAAGGTCTCAGGCTAGTTCACCCGGCAGCAGGAGCTTCCCCTCTGGAGCCGTGCCTGACTTCCAGAGGCTGCTCTGAGAAGTGAAGGCAGGTTCGCATCTCTCGCCTCTCAGAGCAAGAGAGCTGTATTATCGCCAGTGCAGGAAAGCAGGGCACTGAAGTAATTTTTTAATCTGCCACAGGGGGGTCGGCGGACTGCGGCAACGCTGAAATGTAGCTCCGAAGTGTTGCTTCGGTCCCTCGCTTCAATCACAGGGCAGCAAACCGGAGCGAATAAAAGGGAAACAGAGTAAGGGAAGCGACAGGAGCGAATGGCATCTTAGGGAGACGTGAGTTGTGTTAGCTCCGGCGAGCACTGCCTCTGAACACGAGGTGCCTTTACATTTCTTGGCCAGGTCTACAGTTTAAATACACAGTTATCCAAATACTTCAGTCCTTTCCAGTGCTAAACAGTTTTGTGCAACCTGCTTTGGTCACTCAGCACCTTTTCTCATCAGTAAGCCAAAATACTCCTTCTGTGTGTTTTTTAACCGTCAGAAATCTTGTTCGATACCACCACAACAGACAATAGCAAAGGACAAAATCTCGTGCACCTTCACCAGCCCAAACACACGCAGCACCCGCAGAGGCGCAGGGGAACTGGTGCATTTCTGATACAGAAAGTCAGGGACAGGTGTGATATTCAGTCTCCTCCTATGGAGGCAGAAAAGGCTCAGGTTCTGTCACTGAACTGGATGTCCCCATGCATCTGTCATCCCCTGCACCCATGCAGCAAGTGGCATAAAGCTCTGGGACTGCTGTGCTAACCACACGGGGAGTGGGAACCCACAGCCCCGGGGAGACTGGGCGATTTGGCGGTGCCCACAGCCAGCCTCCTCCCAGCCCTGGGCAATCTGCGTGTCTGTCACTTTTCTCCACCAAAACCCCTGCCCTCACACCCTCACCTTCCCAGCTTGGACCCAGGCGTGCCGGGAAGGTGTAGGCTGGCTCTGGGGTGCTAGGACCCACAGCTGCCAGCTCAGAACAGAAAGGACTGGATTTTCCTGTAGAAAGGATGGCATGAAGTGCACATTTGAGGCCAGCCGCTCTCTGCCTTGCCATAACATAACTGTTCTTTGCCTGCTCCCCAGAGCTTTACTAGTACATAATTTCCAGATTATCGCTTCCATCTTGTGAATATGGAGATGCTGCTATAGTAGAGTTCATTCTCAGGAGAAAATATTACGCATTTTAAATTGCTCTCCTTGTCTTTTCCCTGCAGATATATTTTGTGCTAACAGGGAATCCAATCTTCCGCACAAATTCGGGAACAAGATGGTGAACTATAATAATTATTGGACCTGTTAGGTCTATTGTGGAAATAAATCTGCTGTGAACCAACATTTTCCCTCATATGTTTCACAGAGAGACAGTAACCCTTCTGCTGTCAATGAATTAATCTGCTAAAAGAAGCTGGAGTTCATAGATAAATCTTGAGATTACTTCTCATTTACATATTAGCTTAGCATTTATGTGCACTTCTATTTGTGTGATACTCCTGGGGACAATCCGGGAAGCGATATGAATCATCTAATATGTAAAAATTAGGCTACAATTGAAGGGGAAAAAAAGCTACCTTTTTTCTTTTTTAAAAAATTTTGAATTCTTTGGAATAGTCTTTTTGATTACTTTAATTATCTAGCCCTGTATGCATAGTGTTCCAGAGTTGGTTTTGCAGCTTTCTGATGCTGGAGCATACTTGAAGAAAGTTTTCTGTGCTGTGACTCGTTCAGAGTGCACGTTATCTCAAGGACTGCTGGTGGTGGCTTGTGTGATACTGTGCCTGAGACGTGGATTGTTTTTTTTCTTCTTATTTATGGGGAAGAAACCGGGTCAGAGGCATAACTGAAAGCAGGGCCAGTGTACTTCCTATTTCCTGTGGAGTCCCCAGAGCTCTAGTTTGAAACCATTACTGTTGTTAATTAATGATTTGCCAGCTGTCTGCACTAATTTTATGGCATTTATGTATGCGGAGCCATTGTGCCTCTGATTCTTGCCTTATAGTCCTGTAAGCAAGACAGTACAATCGCAAAACCAGCATCACACTTACATGTTCATTTGTTATTTTGAATGTGGTCTGATCGCAGATAATTTCCCTGTAGCTTTTCAAATTGGAAGGCTGGCTGAAGAGGTTTAGCAGCAGCAGGGATCTACTTTGGGACATTTTAGACATTTTCATTTCAAATCTTTCTGTGATTTAGGGAAGTAATACACCAGGACAAAGGCAAAGCGGCCTTCTGCTGATTCTTATTTTGGAGATATACATCAGTTTAAAACTGGAGTGAAAATGTTGGCACTATGATGTGTTATCTAGATGGGTTCTTACAGAAAACATAATTTCTGTGTGTGTTTGTTGCTGCCCCACTGCCCTGAATGCCTACACTCAGCTGCAACACATGCATGGCTTTGCTTGCCTCCTTCCATTACCCTTTCATAAACCCTTCATTTTTCATGAAGTTTTGGGAAACCAGATGGTTGCAGTCACACAATTCTCACCAACCAACTCTATTTTGCTGTAGTAGTCCTGCAGTTACAGTTGGCTAAAGGTTTGCTTGGGGTTTTTTTCCCCATTCTTTCCTTTGAGGGTTTGTGTCAATGTGGGCTGTTAAGCAGCTGTGGCATTTCTGCCAGAAATGACAATATTTCAGCGGTGGCTGACTGTACACACACTATATGGTTTATAGAGTGGGACCCTGCTACTCCGGAACTGATTAATCTGAATGGCTGGGTTAGTGTTTGGGCTAATCCTGACCTCCTGCTGCTTCTAGTTCCTCTACAACATTTATATTTTTCATACTTACTCCTTGAAGTTATTGTTTAACTTGTGTATTATTCCCTGTAGCCAAAATACCCTTTCCCAGTGGGGGAAAAAAAAAAAAAAAAAAAAAAAAAGGGAGCTTGATTTTATCTAAAGCATCTACAGAATTCTTATTTTTAAAAAAGAGCAATAGTTTAAAATTAAAGTGAAAATAAAGCAATCTTACAGTAATTCCAGTTTTCAGTAATCCAAATAGTGATATGGTCCCTATGTACTTGAATTAGCAAAGTTTCATTGTATTTCAGTTTAAAGCATAGCTGCATGGGTCTCACCTCATTAAATGGCAAAAATTCCATGGAAATCAAGTAATGGTGCAACCATTTGGAGTCTTTTGAAACAGACAGTGTTATACAAATGTTGAATTACCACAACAGCAAAAAATTTAGCTCAGGCAGTTGGCCTATAGGTATATGTATAGCACAGGAGTGATCTAAAGAGTTACAGGTCCCCTCCAAAGCCAGACTCTGTTTATTTCTATATCGCTTTTACACTCCCCTGATTCAGCAGTCTGCAGCTTCTGCTGTCTTTATCAGATTTGGTCATTTATGGGAAAATGCCTTTCAAATAAACACCTTAAGATACTTGACTATGTGATGAATTTTTAGGATCATAAAGTGAGATACAAAAATATTCTTGGATACCAGTGGGCACAAAATATGCCAGAGAATTTCTCCTCTCCTCCTCCCCCCCTCCCATCCCAAACAATCCTTTTCAATATTGAACAGGTCTGAGAACAATCCAATCCACAAGGTCAAGATAGGGTCAGATTTCCTGACCTGCTTGCCCCTACCTCTTGATAATCTAGAAATGAAAATCAATTCTTGTCTTTGAGCTTGTGAGGAGCTCATAATTGCTTTAGACTAAAGCACCGAGTGCCTGCTTTTTCTGCCACCTTTCAATTCTTGGAGATGGGGATGTCATTTTTCAAGTCGGGTGCACTGTCAGGATTAGATTGCGTGGTAACCAAGTAGAAAGATTTCTGCTCGGAATGAGATTTGTTCTCATCGCTGTGCCTTTTACTCAGGTCCAAATTCTTTTTTTTTCACTATTATCTATAGGGATATCATAACATGCTTTGAGCAGATTACCTATGGAAAACTATTTTTTTCTTAGGGCCAAAATTGGAGCTCTTTTATAGCAGCTAGAATTAATGGATAAATAGAAACTGAGGCTAAATTTGGTTCTTGATCTTTCATTTACTTTACACTTTCTGCCACAAATCATACCGGTCAAATGTTGGTGGAATTACACCTTACTTTTTTTTTTTAAGTATAGCTTTTTTAGCTAGCTAAACTAAAACCTGGTATCCTTTCCATTATGATAGAACTCTTCTAGGCCATTTTGGATCGCTGTGAATTGCTGTCCCTCAAATGAGTTTGCACAAGGCTGTGCAGTGGCAGCTGTCCCATGGGGCTCACCTGGCACAGAGGGCTCTGACAGGCAGGTCACTGCCCCGTGAGCCAGGAGAGTGGGGCTGGAAGTCTGGTCCCACCAAACTCCCAGTTAAAGGAGGAGGGGACTTGCTTAGGACCATACTCCCTTCTGATGAGATTGCCCATGTGAGCTTTAAACCTCAAATCTTTAGCACCTTATCTGCAACAATTTACAAAACGGAGGAATAAAAAGGGGATCCAGCTTTTTTATGTGAAGGAACCTGAGGACTGTGTAGGGAAGGTTCAATTGAAGAGTGATGTATCACTTGTTTTTCAGCAGGTTTTTTTTTTCTCTTTTTCCACCTTATGACTGTCTGCATATCTATTTTCATCTGTCCTGATTAAAAACGTTATTTGTGATACTGGTGAGGACTTGACTTCTACAGTTTGTGTCCTTTATGCCTAATATTATGGCTGTTATCTAAAGAAAGGCCACCCTCACCTTTGGGGATGAAGAATATCTTTATGTATCTTTTGTTCCTAGGATTTGAGAAGTTCTTCTGCTGAACAACTCCAGCATTTCTGAAAGTACAGGTATCCTACATACCTACCTTAAAATTAGAGAGAAGGCAGCTCTTTCCCCACTACTCTTCTGCTGCTTAGACTTGTGGTTTGGCCGTAAAAGCCATTTGGATGACAAAAGAAACCATAACTAAGACAGTGATTTATTGCTAGAATGATTATTTTTTTTTTAAATATATAGTGAATGAACATTTTTATATCTGTTTTTACTTAATTTGGCAGCTGAGAGTTTCAGTAAGGAGAGGTGCCAAGAATTACAGTAAAATAAAGCCTAAATAATTAATTCTGTCAGCAATTGAGGGTAGAACATCAAAAGCTAACAATAGTTTCAAAGTTAGGGGCGGGGGGGGATAAGAGAAGGAGGAGGAAAGAAAATCCTTGCTTTAGATCCTGCCAGGATAGGCAAAGTAAGGTCAAGATTAAAGTAAAAGGAGATTTTTTTTTTTTTTTTTTTTGAGATCCATGCTGGCTCTTGGTTCTTGTTTTCAGAGACCCTGTCGCAGCAGGTAAGCTCACAGAATAAATGTACTGTGAAGCCACAGAAAAGTCTGATGTGTTGATGGCTTGGCAGTATCGAACTTTCTTTCCTGACAAAGAAAAGCAAAACAGTAGGGCATCGTTCACAAAGCAAAGCCCATTCCTCTGCTGATACCAGCTGGTCCAGGGAAGCTCCATCAGGTAATGGCAGCAAAGTCTCTCTCCCATCTTTCTCCTCTCTTCATGGATTCATCCTTCCCTTTCTCAGGCCACTCTCCGGATGGCAGAACCTTATTCATGTTGATGAAAGGAGGCTTGAAACCAAAGGCCGCTCTTCGCCCTTCTTGTTGTCAGTGAGAACTGCACCCACTGATTCTGAATTTTGCAATTTGAATTACACTGACTGACACTAAGAATCAGCATTGCTTTTGAATGGGGAGGGAAATAATACGTATTTAAATCGGTTAGGTCCCAAATACATAAGTTTTATTCAGGTATGAATTTTGCTCAGAACCACAACTGTCTCTTCCCCGTACTAGCTTTCTTTTGTACTAATGTATAAAAGAAAACAAAGAGAATTTTTCCATTCAGTATGATCAGAAACACCAAAATCCTCAGTTTACAGTCCTATGCTCGTTACACTGTCCCCATAAGGCACGTTCTGGTTTCCTGGGTGGATTAGCAACATTCTGAAGTTTTAACATATTTATAGTATCTCAGCACTTGTTAAAATGTAACTTTAATTCTGAAGGCCCTGTGACTATTAATTGACCTTGTGTTTTTAGAGAAAATAGTTTTCAGCTCAGTATCATTTCTTTTTCGTCGCCGCTTGCCTTCTCTGTGCAGAAAAGTCTGGGGTTCTCAGATGGGTTTGAAAACAGAAGGTGCAGAGGTGTCAACCAAAGACTTCCCTTCTGTTTCTCAAATAAAAAAATTTAAAAATAGAAAGAAAAAGGAAAACATTTTCTGACCAAATGTAATTTGAGAGCTGGAGTGACTTTTTCTTCATTTCTTTGTTTTGCTTTTGATAATTACACCATATCCCTATAATATATTCTGCACTGAATTATTGATATGCACTTTCAACCTCAGCCCCCGAGTCCTACTGTTGTTTCTGACTGGGAATAATAAACACACTTCCCTCTTTAACGTGCCCCTTGAGAAGCAACTAAATACAAATATTTATCACCACCTTCCTTGCCTGTACGCATCGTCCTAGCCGTGGGTGTTGAACCCCAATTTTTTTCCTGTTACCTCTTGCTCCTGTGGTCTGTGCGGGGCCGGGTGAGCTCAGGCTTGGACCTGGGGACCTGTCCTGCTGGTGGGACTAGGGTGGCTCCGGGGCGGTGCAGGGTGGCCCAGATGTTCCTGCTCGGCCTGGGCACGGGGTCTGATGCAGAAGGACACATCGCTTTCGGAGTCTGCAGGTTGGGGAGAAAGGAGGTTTCCTCCCATAACTTTTGGGAAATGAGGCCTGTGAGCGCTGGTAATTAATACACACGCCCCTTGGTCACCCCTTTTTTACAGCCCTTTTTAGAACTCCTACAGATGCAGCAGGCTCTTGTTTGGCAATTTAATTGCCGGTTTAATCATGCTTTTCTAAACCAGGTTTACAAAAGCTGGTGATTTTAATGTCCCCAATTTAGGATGTCCAGCCTGAACTACATGAGGAAGTCCAAACAGCACTCCAGAAGCCAGACAGGGCAATGAAAACTGCTTTTTTTTTTTTTTTTTTTTTTTTTTTTTTTTCCCCATGGCATTTCATTTTTACTTTCAAAGCCACTTTAAAGACAGCGAGTGCTTTAGACCTTTGGCACACTCAGGGCTCTATTAACTCGTACGGCTGCTGGATGTTGATCTAGATGCAAATCACCTCAAAAATGAAGCCAGCCATCTATCTGTAGATCCTCACTCAACAGGAGCAATATTTACTTTTTTTAGCCCTTACTTAATGCACACAGCATTATGTATTATATGGGTAGCACGAACAGTAGATAAATCTAGGTTCTGGTTTTGACATGCAATGGTATTGCTAATAAAAGAAAAATGTTTCAGACAACTTTTGTATAAATCATGGTTATTTCTGTAGCAGTTTAAACAATAGTTTGGTCCCTCAGGATATTCATGAACAGATGAAACATTAACCACTGGGTCTTAAATGTTTTATAAATCTGCAGTACATTCCTGCAATGGAGAAATAAAAACCATGATTTATAAGCCAGCAGTCCATGGAGGGATAGTTACTTTTTCAGAGACAGGGCTGCACACTTGGTAGGGCTGGTGCATTTTGCTTGTCAAAAAACGGGATGGTCTCAGATGAGTTGCATTCGTGCAGTGAGTTGCAGCTCATTGTGCACGAGGAGTAATTTGTACAGTAAATACAGGATTTATTTGCTTGTGTGCAATAGCTGCATCTCTGGACTTGCAGGATCCAGGTTGCCAGACAAGCAGCGGATGCAGCGAAATTCCAAAGGCGGCCATTTCTCATAAACTTTTAATGCAGGACTTTTGATGCAAATATAATGTGGGGCATCCTTTATAATACAGGCTATCTGGCAATCCCAGAAAGGGGTCAGGTCACAGCCTGCCTTGAACACGTAGCAGAGAATTTCAGCATTGGCCAGGAGAAGGCCGAAAGGTCATCTTGGGCCCAAAGGCAATGTCCTCCCGGCAAGGTGGAGAGGGGGTCTGAGGGAGGTTTAGTGCCGCCGCACGTCATGGCACAAGATTTTCATCCTCCCCGCTGACTGCAGGTTCAACCAATTGTGTATGTAAGGGCAGGTGAGAGTATATGGGGTCGAGCCCTTTCTAATTGGGGTGATATGGACAATTTAGCCACCTCTGCTTGCCTTGGCGCCTGATGGCTGGGATGTGCTGGTGCCCAAACTGTTAGGACAGGAATATTAGGTCTCAGCTCCCACGGTTAGCTCCGCATAGGCGTAACTTCAGCTGCAGGCATCATTTCACCTCCCCTTTTCAAAACGGGCACGGGCAAATCCCTTTCACTTGCCGTAGTCCTTCCGCAGAGCGATGACAGGAAAACCTGGGAGCCTCCGAGGGAACTTCTTTCGTATTATTAGGTATTAATTATGAGCAACGTCGCTGTTTACCGCGTGCTGGGCTGAGTGTCACACGCTTCTTCTCGATCCAACAGGTGGGATGCTGGTGAAACTGGGGGCTATGGGTCAGCCTGGGGAGAGGTGGCCGGAAAGCGCAGCTCTTCTTCGGGGGAAACACTGGGGCGTGGGCCACCTGGCTTTCGGTCCAAACCGGGAGGCGCTTTTGCCGGGGGGGGGGGGGGGGGGGACGGGGACGGAGGGGGGTGTCCAGCCGCGGGTGTCCGAGGCCTGCTGCCCGTCACGGCGGCCGTGAGACCTCTCCTCGCACCCACCCGCACGGCCGCGGGCCGCTCCCTCGGTACCACGCAGCCGGCGGGCTGCCGCCAGCAGGGGGCGCTCCGCCACCGCGCAGGGGCCGGCGCGCCCGCTGGTTCTGCGGGAGCTGCCGCCCCGGGGCTCAGCCCCTTAACGGCGGCGGCGGGCGGCCGACACGCGTGTCCGCCTGTGGGCGCGTGGGCGCGCCTGTCCCCGCCCGCACGTCACGTGCGCCCCGGCACCTACCCCACAGCCGCGTGCAGGTGGGGCCGCGCGCGCGCAGGTGCCACCTCCGCGTACCCCCGGGTGTGTGTGTGTGGGGGGGGGGGGGGGGGGGGGTGTACCTCGGCAGAGGCGTCAAGCCCGCTCCTTCCCCACGGCAGAACCGAAAGCACGAAGGACCCCTGGTGCCGCCCGGCCCCGCTGGGCACCCCCCGAGGCGGAGGCGGGGAGAGGGTCGGAGGGCGAACGGTGTTTGTGGGAAAATGGGGCGTGCAAATCAAAGACGCGTATCTAAAAACCGACCCCGGCTTGATACGGTAGGCTTTGAGGACGGAACCGAATCAACTGAGGAACACCGACCACGTGCCGAAATTGCGCGGAGCCTGTTTACTTTAGCTAGCAACCTCAGCTAGAAATCGAGAACTACTTTTCAAAATATCAAGTGGTTGCAATTGTTCAGCCGCGTGTGTTTTCCCCGACGTGCCGTGGCCTTTCTAAGGTGCCTCTTTTAGGTTTTGGGAAATCAAGGTGCTCGCAATCATCACGTGCTGCCACTTACACGTCACTGAAGTCCACCCATTTATAAACCGATAGTAATTTATAATCACATCGGGGCCTGGCCGTCCATCTGTGCTCCACGCCCAGTGGTATCGATCTGTGTGCTTCTGAGACTGGGAGTTAAACGACTTCATTCCTGCACTGCTGGCTGATTGATAACAGAAGGCTACAGCTAGCGGGTTTTGTTTCCACAATACAGTATTGTTCAGGAACATAATAATTTAGCGATACCGCGAGGTTAGAGCACTTACAGCTTATTGTCTCGCTGGGCAATCATCTCAAGTTTGGCCTGGAATATTCGCAGGCTTTTGTTTTTTTAATAAAGGCGCAAATTAATTTGAAATCAGAATCTTTCCAGGGTACGGAGCAAAGCCTGCTCTTAGCTCTGGGCAGGCAACCAGTGCCAGGTAGGCAAAGACTTTATTTCAGATTTACTTCAGTATAAAGCAAAGCCTTGGCCTTGTAAAGAAGCCTTTTAAAATGATGTATGCTTTTTCTCTGTGTGTTGTGCAGCCATCGCAGAGCTAGTCATTGCGTTGGTAACGCGACAGCTAAAGTAGCTGTTTTCATATTTCAGGGCTTAGCACTATCTGCAGATGCCAAGGAAGCAATCCAGAAACTCAAAGGGCAGCCCAGAGCAGATAAAACTTTGTTTTACCTTTAATCTGAAAAAAAAAAAAAAAAGAAATTCTCATGCTGATACAGAAATAAACTTTTATGTGATGGTGTAAGTTCTTGTAAATATGTTTTGAGGCTAGCAAGCCAAGGGATCGGCATCTTCAAGCCCTGTGGGCATCAGAAGGCAGTGCCCTCCAGGTGGTTTGTGTTACGCCTGCTCAGGCCCTTCTGGGCTGGAGAGGAAAAATAAGGGGTAGGAGGGAAAGAAGGAAAAGGCCAGTTGCACCAAACCTTTAGCTCTGCCACAGAGCTGGTGGAGTTGAGAAATGTGTGCAGCGACCCCGAGAAATGCAAAATGAAGAGAAAACATGGCAATTGTTTGTTTTCATGTTGATAAATTCCTCAAGTGAAGGCTGGCAACTTGCTCATGCTAGACATGGTGCCCAAGCACAGCGAGCCAAGCGTTAACCCCGTGTTCCTTGGCATGGGGTTATAGTGAGCACTTCGCTCCTTCTCATCACTGAAAATACTGAATGGCTGTCTGGACCCGGCGACAGCTGGGTGGCAGTGCTGCCATCATGCTCACCGCCACGGCCAGCATCGCTCAGAGCTCCCCGCCTGCCTGCTCCACAGCCCATCCAGAAGCTTAATAAATCAACCTTTGGAGCTCCCGCTCCTCGCCGCCTGCCAAGGCTGGGGTTTGGCATGCTTCAGATGCGGCACAGCGGGAGTATTTTTATGCAGCCTCACCTCTGTGCAGTCAAACACTCCCCGCTTGTGTTCGTGAGTTCTGAGCACCTCCCTCACCTCTGGAGCATCGTGGCTGCTGTCAGGCCTCTGTCCCCAGGCGGGAGCCCTGAGAGCAACAGTCCACACTTTACATCTGGGAAATCATCATCGAGGGGTGTCTCCCACGTTTTCCTTTCCAGAGGAGCCAAAGATCTGGTATTAGCAGATCAGAGAGGGTTTGTGCCTGGAGAAGGGGACACCATGTTGGCCCCTGGAGACTGGCATTGTTGTTCATCCTAGTTTCGTCACGTGTGGTTCAAAAAAGTAAGGATGGAGCCTAGAAGCATGTGAATGCTCTTTGCTTTTGAAAAAATACAAGGGCTCTGCTGGCTGCCTTTGAAGGGCATAGAAATCCCCCTCTGTTAAACTCTTGCTTTTACTTCATTCCTTGCAAAAGAAGTTGTGGATGTCCCATCATTGGAATTGTTCAAGGTCAGGTTGGACAGGTCTTTGAGCAACCTGATCTAGTGACTGATGTCGGTGCCCACAGCAGGGGGGGTGGACTAGGTGATCTTTAAAAGTCCCTTCCGACCTAAACCGTTCTTTGATTCTATGAAAACCGTTTCACAGGGACCCGCTGCATTTTCACTGGCTTAAGGTTCCCAGGCACTATTGCCCCTTGGGGCACTGTTCAAGTTCAAGACATTTTGCATAATAAGAAGGAGGACGGCACCCTAACAGATGATTCCCACCTCCACAGGTAGGAAGGCTTCTCTGTCAGGGACTGGAAGGTAACATTAAACCTAACCCAGTGACCTCCCAGATTTCTGCCTGCTGTGAAAACAATGTCAAGAAAAATCTGTTGATGAACTTTGCTGAATGTATTCCCCAACAAGAGTCCTGACAGTATCAGGAATAATCAAGGACGCAATTCTGTTCCGGCATCCATGTCTGCTGGGTCTGTCCAGGTGCTCAATTTTGATTTTTTTTTTTGTGTGGAGGCTGCTGATCTACTAGAAACTACATCAAAACAAGTTAATTCATTTCAGAGAGGTCATTGAGGAGTCTGGTGATCAAGGAGCAATGGGTCCAGTGCTATGGTGCTGTCGTCTTCATTGGTTTCCATTACCATTTTCTGAAACGTACACTGTGAATGGTATCTTTTCTCTTGAAAGTAACATTTTTGCTATAGGAAGAGGGCCCACAAGGTGGCTCAGGTGGAAAAGAAATGCAGAGATTTGATCTCTGGCTAGCACATACAGGACAGTGTGATGGGAAAGTGCTGCTCTGGAACAGTTATTTGAGACTGTTCCAAAAGATCTGTTGATTTGAATTCAGCTGATGATGAAGAGGTGCAGAATACCAAATCATTGCCAATCAGTGCTGAGGGGACCTCATCTCATAACCACTCGAGAGACCAAGGACTGAGACACAGTAGCCTGGACACGTAATGAAAATTTTACCCTTGTGATCCAGATCTAAGGGCTCTCGCCTTCTGACTTGCCCATAAGTACCTTCTCCAAAAATTAAATGTACCCAAGTAAGACTGACAAGCAGACATCTTTCAGCATTTTCTTCTGAGTCAGTCAAGGAAGTTTCTCTGGAGCCAAGAGTTGTCTCTCTTGTTTGGCAAATCTTTTCCAAAGCCTGCAAAGTCATTTGTATTATTACAAGATATTTACAAACAGAGAAGTACAGAATCTGTGTGGCTAACAAATGGCTCATGGCAATAATTCATTATCCTGCAGTTTATAATGCCTGATTAGCCATGGGGTATTGTTTTTGCTCTCTGAGTGGATGATGAGACATTTAACAGTTGAATGATGAGTGGAGAACAATATGTAAGCCTATTGATAGAAGTTCTAGGTAATGCAGGATTTCTAGGCATTCATTTATTTCTCTTTGAATCATCTGCAGTTACACAAAACACAAGCAAAATAAACCTATCTGTAGCCCACAATTAAATGCAAGTCAGTCCTAGCAGATACGTAGAGGTTTCTTCTCATCACAGTCTGAACTATCATCCCAACTAGTTTCTGTCCCAAATGTCAAATTCTGAAAATGACAGCAAAATTAGAAGAAAAATCATTTCTGCATCAACTCCATTGCAGTTTTCAAGGAGTAACAAGTAACCAATGTAATATAAATGATACTAGAGATAGATGGCAGGGTTTAGAATTGCCTGACTAGGGCAGATTAGGAGTACAGGGGTTATCTGATTGTTTTGCTTTGTTCTTGCATAAAGAGTTGCCCAATAGATTGCTATCCTCTTTGCTAAAAAGTGTCGCTTGAAAGGTCACCAGATGGATGCTTTGGTAAAGTGAGACTAGTCCTTATCTAGCAAAGATGGATACTTTTGTTCTCTGACCCATATGGTTCCAACTACAATATGCAAAGCCTTTCAGATGAAGCATCAGGGAGCCTACTGTAACTTCCCTGAGACAAATGTAAATGGTCCAGGCAATAGCCTTTCTGTCTTAAATGCCTTGTTAAGTATCTGAGTAGTCCTATTCAAAAGCATGCAGAAGAGAGTGCTGCCTGTCTTTTTGTAGTTACCAGTGACAAATTTCTCCCGAAGAAGTAGAATAGCGATTCTTGCTGACGTGGAATAAGAGTTTTTCAAATCTACTGAAAAGAGAGTGACACTACAGAAAGTCCCAAAGTTTAGAGAGTAATTTCCAGTGCTGTATGTTGGAAACAGAAGCCTTTAGGATATCAGTTTTGCTAAAAGGAAACAAGCATCTATGCCTGTTGTGCTTATCCTATTCAGCACTTATCACTGAAAAAGCCGACACCAGAACCAGGCAATTTTTTCACATCTGAAGCGCAGATGGTGGGAAGGATGCCTCGCTGGGATGCATCGTTGCCACAGGTGTGTTCTCACACACCCATTCCTGCAGTGAGAATGGTTTCATAGTCAACTGCCTTCATCAGCTTCTCTCAAAACACGAAGAACAGAGGCCGGTCAAGGAAAGCTAGCACCCAGGACTGGGATTCCCCCCACTAACAAATGGACTTGCTCAGTGCTTTTAGGGATGCCTCCTTCAAAATCTCCTGAAGTGCTGGCCTTCAGCTCTCACGTTTGCCGCAAGACATTTCTTATCAGTACGTGAGGGAAGAGAGGTAAAAGACACAGGACTTTGATCTCAAAATATTCCAACAGATACACCAAGACCTGAGAACCCAGCATATTTTCATCCTAAGTCTTTCGTATCCCCCTTTGATGACTCTTCCCCTCCTCTTTAAACACTGAGGATGTTATTGAGGGGGTTCAGCAGCCTTTAAGCTGGCAGGAAGCCCGATCAAAGTCTTTTGACACCAAGCCTTCACCACCAAGGGTGGTGGTGGCTGAGGGCCGTGAAGCACTTCTGCCGGCCCCAGGACTGCTGCTGCGACACCCTCAGTCCTGCTCCTGCCCCTGCTCCCATGGGGCTCCGCCAGCACCCCAGGAATGCCTCAGACTGTTGCTCTCCATAAGGTTATCCTCCTCCCCAACAGAAAACAAAATTATTCTGCTTCGTGCTACCACTCATTACTTTGCATTACTCCTTTGCTTTAGGAGGTCGTTACTACCTCTTAGTTTTATAACCATGCTGGTTAGCAAAGCTAGATTCAAAAACTGGTCACTTACATTATAAAACTGTAGTGGTTTAGGAATTGCTTCAAACCAAAGTCCTATGCCAAATGCATCTAGATAAGATTAACTAGTTTTGCCTAACATTTTCTAGGCAGTATTTCCATAATAGCAACAGTATGAGATACTGAGGATGCTGAGATCTGATGAATGACCAAAGTAAGGGTGACTTAGAAATTACCGTTTCCACGGATGAAAGAAATTAATCAAATTGGACTTATCTCAAAACCCAAGCTCCTACTAGATACATACAAAAGCAAGGCCTTCCATATGAAGACAGTAACTGTCCTCAACAGCTATGGAGTTTACCTGAATTGAATTTTTTTGGGGAAAAGACTGTACAGACTATACATCTGTTTTAATTAAAATGATTCAGATTAGGTCCAGGCACTCATGACCTCTGGTGGGAGCTTTCATCTCTGTGAAGACCGAAAACCTAGCTGGCGGAAACCTTCTCCTGAAATTGTTTTTCTATGCCATAGTGCTACATCTTTATGGTTATATATTTTACCCGAGCCTGGTCCCCAGCCCTGCCACATCCCGATGCTCCCAGCCCTGCAGGCTAGGGAAGGGCACCCGCCATGCCGGGCCACACCAACAAGCGATGTCATTATGGCTGCTCACCTCTCTCTCTGAAGAGATGGGGGGCAGTGACACTCTACCAAAGTCACGTGAAAACTGAATTTCTACAGCTGATCTCAAAAAAGCAGCAGCAGATTGAAAGCCTGGGGGAAAGAAGCACTCAGGGAGCTTTTCTCCAAACAAAGACAGTGGCGTGAGTTCGATGCAGGGTGTCCACCGCTATTTTTTGTGCTGGAGCTGTGGAAAGGCACTGGCCTCATCCCCCTGCAGGAGGAAGGTCCCTGCCAGGGAAGGGAAGCCAGTGACACCCCCAAGGAAACCAATAGCAGGTACAGCGATAACTCTCTAGAGCTGAAATTAGGCGTATGCATAAAGTTTATGTGCCCTGTCTATGGGGTGGCCAATGGGGCATCCCAGGGAAGTGTACCCCGAGAGGGACACACGCAGTGATAACTCCATCGGATACTGCCCCAGCTTCCGGCAACCTGTAGCCCAGGCTGTCCATGTCCCCAGCTTGTGGCCAAGCACCCAAAGGGTGGCTGGTCTGCCAGCAGCCTGAGGTCACTGGCCCCTGGGAAGGCTTTCAGACCTGTTAGTGTCTAAAAATACCAAATCTTATACCAAAAGGCAGACGTAAAAAGAAAACTATGTTTGATGTAAGATGCTTAATTACAGACATTCATCAGTTACAAATCTTGTGGCAGCTGAGGACCTAACCCTCTGCATGCAGAAGGGGCAGGTTCGGTCTTAAAATATTTACAAATTTTCCAGGCCATGATTAAAAGCTGTAAGTGCTACACCTGAGGCATAAACAAATTGAATCATATGTCACATCTCCTGAAGTTTAACCATCATTCCCAGTTAACTGATCACTGACTGAAGTGTCAGGATATTCTGGGCATATTTTCTCCACACTTTACAGAATTATGCATTTTTTACTTTTTTTGCATCGTTTTAGAGTGGCTTTTCATGTTTTCATGCAAGCTTTGTTCAGACAGTCTGTAGATTTAAGACATGTTTTTTGCTCAAAAAGATGTGCTCTGAGCTCTTCAGTGGGTGCCCGGCAGTTAGGCCTGATGGGCACGTTCCCAGGACACATGAGGAAAGGGTTAATACAGAGCCATTTGCCAACCTGGAACACAGGAAATGATGGATCAGTGTCCTAAATCAGCATGCATGATAGCAATCACATAAACAATGTATGAGTGGGATGATGGATTATACCATTTACAGTATGTGAAAGCTTGCTTAATTTCTTTTCTTCCCCAAAACTGAGGGTTAGCAGTAAAATGGACATAAGTTAAAGCATTGCATTAGCTTTTCTTAAGGAGAGTATTAAAATCTTGAATACAAAGTGTTGTAGGTAGTACAGACACCAGTAAGTGTTTTTCAGCTAAGAAATTGTAAGGAAAAGAAAGGAGCATAGTTAGTTAATGTTTCTTCTGGGAAATTCTTCCTTTTTGTTAAATATCACCATTTATTAATCATATATAGGCAATTCCTAGCTTAACGGTACATTCAAAGTAGATTATTTGAAACTTAATTTGGAATTCACTCAAATTCAGTTCTCTTATACCATAGAAAAGTCTTCAGTCTTTGAAGGGCTGATCTTTAGATTAAATGCTTTCCTCTCTGGAGGAAAACCACTAGCTTACATCTGTGAGAATGCAGTTGAAGTACTGGTACTGCAAAAGGATTTCTCATATATTTTTTTTTTTTCCATATTTCTAGAGTTTCCTTGGAAAATATGCTGTCTGACCTCCTGAGGGAGCAAAGCATCTTCTCCACAAATTACGTTGGAGAGCTTGGAAGGAAAGCAGCCATTTGCTTCCGCGTTGCGCTCTGTGGGTTGCTAATTTGAATTTCTGTAAAATGGAACCAGCTTCAAGTGCCTCAAAGGACTCCTATCAAGTGCTGACATTTCCAGATAAGGAGAACATTAGCTCCTACATTGTCTTTCTCTGCAGCTTCAGCAGGCTGGTTCCTAGCCCTCTTGCTTTACAATACCGCTGCATATTTACTCTAGCTTTTGTTTTTAATGCCAAGTGGCTAGAATTACTGGGAAGATTTCTACACTGTAGGGAAGAACATGGTTTTTCATGAGATGGAAGCAGCCCAGCAGAAGAAATGAAAAAGTGTAATTTTTATAGGTCTTGAGGTGAGGAATAGCAAGTGTTATGAGGGTAATTTAATGGGGCAAAGTCCCCTCAGGTATTTGAAAGCCTCAAGAGACTGTTGAAAGAAGGAAATTAATTCAAGAATGTCTTGCCCATCAGGTTATTGATATCAGGAGTGGGTTTTGCTAAGGGCTGCTGCGTAGGACGGAGAAGTCTGGTGTCCACAGATACGTGAAGTGGGCACGGTTGGCATCCAGTACCGCTGTTTGCTGCTGGATCCTGATGAATATCATGGCCTTCAAAGCTACTTCAGTACTGAAGGTCAGGTCTGGTCCTTGTCCCACTGATGCTCCTGCCCCACTGATGCTCCTGCCTAGCTGGACCTGGGGACTGTTCCTGCCTGGTCCATATGCCCCAGCTCCCTGGCCTGCAGGACAAGTGGGGATGCACAGAAATAGCACAAAACCCACAAGTTTCATGTTTTTTTCATCATGGCTTGCTGAACGACCTCAAACAGCTTCTGGATGGAGTCAGCGTAAGGGCTGACAAAGGCCATCCCGGCCTCACATTGTTCTTCCCCGAGAGGCTCTGCTGGGGCCATTCAGAGAGAGAAACACGCCCGGAGTCCTGCAGCACTTCACCATCAGTAATAAAGTCACGACTGCAATTAAGTTCCCTTGCTGCGACAAAAAAAGCAGTCCCAAAGCACCCTATCAAGTGCCTTCTCTCAATTAACTTGAGAAGAAGTGACATTTCATCACTTGTGCAATGAACTTAATAACACCTGATGTTCACTTAATACTGTTATCGGTGGCTGACCGTGAAATAAAGCCAGGTTGATGGGGATTAGTGGCTTTAATGCCAAGGATAACTGGTTTGGAAGATGGTCACTTCAATTTTTCACTGAGTTCATTATTATTGCTATTATCTGTACTGCTGGTGTTATTTCTATAGCAGCATTAGGAAGGCTTCATTACTTACCACTATACAAGTACATGCCAAAAAAGTGACCATTGCCACGGGCAGTTTGTGACCTGCAGGGGAACACCCAGTACTGGCCTGCTGGGATTGCTGCTGCAGGACTCTGGTACTGCCTGCGAGTCCTCTAGAGTTGTTGTTCTTGTCATTTGCCAGCAGGGACTGGATTTTTCTCTGTTCAACAGATACCCAGCAATGAAAGAACTGAAAAATGACACAAGAAGTTACAGAGCAGATTAATAGAATTAACGGTAACGACTATCCAGTCCTGGGAACCGTCTTCAGAGGTTTGAGCTTCAGCTGACCTCCTTTTTTCAAACAGTTTATTCTGTTCATCAGTCTTTATTATTATTTTAAGGCAAACAAATAAACAAACCCTCCCCAAAGTAGGATTCTGTTATTACATATATTTAGAGCTTTTGAGGATGCAACATTTATCTCATTTGCTGGTTCAGTTTTGAAAATATACTGGCCACTGTTTGCTGTTGTTCCTCCCCTGCTCCTGTTAGGATGACAGTCAGCTCTGAACGGGATGCTGCGCATTGGCAGCACTGGGGGAGAATTAGTTTTCGAAGGTGCACAGTGTTTGGACTTGTGAGCGAGGGCCTTGATACGGTAACATCATTCACTCACTTTACTTCTGGTTTGAGCTGCCTCGGAAGAAAAAGCGATTTGAAAAGCGGTTTGCTTCTGCACTGGGATCAGTTTCGTCGACTGTTTGACTGGCATTGCACACGAACACTGGTTTTCCAGGGTCGGCCTTCATACCTCATACAAAACCAACCGTCAAGCTGCCACGGCGTCATTTATTGCAGAGTATTGCTGCGCAACCTTCACTAATGAACGGAAGCAGCCGGATTTCTCCTAGCACCAAGGAAGGAAATTTTTCTCTATGTCCGATGTCTTTCACTTCTCCTGCTCTTAGTTATAAATATTCTAGTGCATGAGCTCAGATTAATAATGTTCATACTACAAATAACCAAAGCCGAGGAGCTCTGTATTTAAAGGTGAAGAATCGTTTATTTTGGAATACAAAGTGGGGTTTTTTTCTTTTTTTTTGTTTAGCAGCTTTCAAAAGTGAACGAAGCCTTCTATGAAAGAATTGAAATGATAGGGTTGTGGTTTTATTTTTAAACCTAGAAACTCAGGTACAGATTTCTATCCAGCTTAGGTTTTAAGACAATTTTCAATAATTAAAAAAAAAAAAAAAAAAAAAAGGAGGGGGGCAAGGAGTCCTGTAACTATGAACATGAATCTATATCATGTCAGCAAAACATTTCTAATTGATTATTCTGTTTTCAAGCGGCCTCATCTATGCTGGTTTTTTTTGTCTTCTGTGCAACTCTGCCATTAAGAAACTTCTGTGATTGCACAGTTCAAATCTACACAGGGAATCCGAGATTTTATTGTTCCTCTTTTGTGAGGCTGCGGTTAGTAATGACTTAAGTAATGCTTCATAATCCATTTGTAGTCTAGTATCTTCTTGAGGAAGACAGACAAGTTTGAGTCTTCTCTTTACAAAATAACTCATCAATACATCTCTTCTTGGCAGAGCTGTACTGATGTACGGATTTAAACCTAAGAATAAGGAATTAAACAAACACAGGGAGGACTGTTTTTGAGTAACTGAAGACTTGCAATACATTGCAGGTATCTTTTTGTTTTGAAAGTGCCGAAGTGAAAATAGAAGCTGGGTTTTGGTTTTGTTCTCCCACAAAATAATTCTTAGAAGCAATGCTAAGAAAATTATGAGATGAACCAGCGATAAACATCTCTGGCATATCAAGGGATTTATTCATTAGGGACAATATGACAGAGAAACCCACAAACTGATAGGATTATGGGTGCAGATCTTGCCCATGGCCATGCTCAGGATTGCCTTATTACTGCAACTATTCAGCAGAGAGCCTTTCCAACCTGCCTTTTAAATTTGCCCCTGCCAAACCGCTGCAGGCCAAAACCAGTCATTTTGCATTTGGCTGCTACCTGTTACCATTCCTTTCTTTCCCAGCTAGTAAGCACCTTAACCCCTGTGGTGCCTGCTCTGTTTTTTTCTTTGACGTTCACATTTTAATGGGTCACGTTTGAAACTTCTGCATTGTTGAATGGGGACCATGACTGTTGAAAAGCAAAAACCTTTAACAACTTTAAACAGGCTACAACATTAACAGCTGCATCTTTGCTTGCAATGTTTAACAAGACGCACATCACTAGTTTTGCAGTTCCTTGTGCAAATTCAGATGCCTTCAAAGATGCCTTTTTCCTAGGCATAGACATTGCCCAGTCACCAGCTCCAAAAACCAATAGCTAGTTCCTGTAGGCACGTTGCACATCAGTGCTGCAAGCAAAGCAAGAGGAGCAGTACCTTTAAAAGGGAGGCCCACTGCAGGTATAGGCCTGGCAGTAGGTCCAGTAAAGAGCAGGAATAAAAACATCAAACAAGTTCTATCAAGAGAAGGCTGGATCATGTTAATCATGAGCCTACATAAACATTTAAGATTATGCATGACTGTCAACACACAGTGGACTGTCCATGTCGTCAGTGGAAGGCTTGGACACAGATCAAGTGTAGAAACTCGCTTGCATTTTCAGCTTGTGCAATAACTTATTTGTTCATTTTAAGTCAATACAAACCATCTCCAGCCATCCTTAGGTTTGTCAGTCCCTAAATGACTTTCCTCACTCTTTGAGTACTCCTCTACAATACTGTGGGGATCGTCACTGGAATGGCTTTGAAAGAAATCCCAACAAGTCCAAAGACTCCTCCACTTGAAGTGCCGTGGGCAAGAAATGTGCTACCAATGCATCCTGTCACTGGCAGCCTTATTTGTCTCCTAAAGACCTGCTCCGGAGCTGCAGCCCAGCTCACCGTCTACACCGTGTCCCCCCTGCAAAAAAAGGTAGGTTTTGCTGTCTGAGAGGGAACAGGTAGGCATGTAATTTAGGTCCAGATCTCTCCGCACTTGTGTTAAACGCTCTAGAGAGTACATTTGCAACACTAAATCTCTCTTTGTTTATATTCAACCTGCTTATCATGTATGTGTCAATTTAAGAAGTAGTATTTCCCAGTTCATTTGGGTGAGCTGGAAGAAAGAATTACACTAGGCTTTGGATAATGTTGGTTCATGAATAGGCATGAAACTTTTTGCACCTATGAATTAAAGCCAAAGCTGCTTTTCTGTTTGAATATACCAGCACTTTGTTCCTGTTACCACCTAAACCATCAGGCTCCAATTTTGACAGTTTTCTCACAAAGAACTGCCCAGCACCTTTGGCTGGGATGTATATTGTGCTTTCCACCATTACTTGCCTTAATCGTGTCTTCGTTAACAAATGCCTTCAGCTCCTCACACTCTTTATTAACAGCTGAATCCCACAAATACTTGGCACCTTCACAGTCTTGCTTGGCAATTGATGATTCAAACAGCCACGTCAGACACAAACTTCCTCACATACTCCTCTGTTCCCCGAGGCTTTGCACCGCCTCCCTGCATGCCAGATCCCCAACCATCACACCTCCTCCCTGCCTCCACACCACCCTGGCTTCTCACCCACTTGTTTTGCTTGAACAAAACCCTAATACCCTTTACTTTTTATCTAGCAGTTCCTTCCAAAGCTGCTCAAAGCCTCTACTCATCTCCTGTTGTCACCCAGTTCTATCATTTAGGATTCTCATGCAACAGTGTCATAGCCCCTTACCCTGACAAAAGCTACTAGACTGGGCCACACATACAGATACTCTCTCCAAAACCAGTTATGTTGGATGCATCACAGCCTAATTGTATCTCCTGAAGGCTGGTACTCCAAGCACTGGAAAATGTTTAGCTGCATACCTTTCTCCACAGCACATCCTTTATGTGTCTCTTCTTATATATTTAACTTTCACTCCCTATCTGTTGAAAATGTTTCATAATTTAAAAAAAAAAAAAGACTCCAGTGACTAGATGGCAAATCCACTCTTTTTTGGGTTTCCCCACTTATGCAGTGGTTCACAGTACTAAACTTACTTACTTCCCAACTACTTTACTCTTTCTAAGCAGTGCAAGTCATGAAGTTTCCCTATGCTTGTGAAAACATACTTCAATTCCTCGTCAGGTATTTTTGTCCCTTTTCCTGGAGGGAATACACTGTCCTAGACCAGATGGATCTTTTGCTGCAAGTGCTCACTGCTCACAAGGAATTCCCCAAGCTGGCAGCACTGCCATCCTCTGCCCAGTGTTACACACAGGTATCCCTCCTCCCCTGCATGCAACCACTCCATTGTGACATGTGGTATAATCAAATCTTACTTTAAAAAGCATATGTATTAAGTGTCTGCAGTGAATCAGTTTTTGTCTATGCAAAGTCTATGTTCAAAAGATCCTTTCTGTATACCATGCACTTGAAAAAACTTCATAAACATCAAAATCTAAAGCCATACTTTTCACATACATACATAAACATGTGTTTATGTGCATATATTTAGATAATCGTATAACATTTAACACCTCCCCCCAGAAAAAGAAAGTTTCTGAAGCAGAATAAATAGCATCAATTTGCCAAAGTATGATCCAACAGCAACTCCTCTCACAAATGCTTTTTATTCTTAGTGCAGGGGAATAATTTCAGTCTGGAGACTACAAAATCCATTTGAAGTCCAAAGTATTTGATTAGGTTTCTTTTCACATTCGATAATGTTGAATGTGACTAAGTGACAACATTTTGTTGAAAGCTTTACATAGCTTGCAATACCCCTACACTGCTTATTGTCCTACACACTAAAACAGTGACTGACACCAGCATGTTTGCCTTCATACATCAGAATTGAACTTAATGTGGTTATATAAACCTTAGCATTTTAACACTACCCTAAAAATAAGCTGCTGATTTAACATTTAAGCAAAATATGTCAAAGCATCGATACCAAGATCAATATGGGTCTGCAATACAAGCTTTCCATGCTTTCACTAGCCTTCATGCTGCAGCTGACTGTACACAGCAAGTGGTCCATATAATGCTGAAGAGCATCTCGGCAACAAATGCTGCAAGCCTAGGCTCTGAGCTACATTGCCTGTGCCCTTGCTTCATTTACATTCACCCAGTAAGGTTTGCCTTTATGTCTTCCCATTTGTTTGCTTGATCCCAATTACAACTAAATTTCACACCAAAATTTAAACAATATGGTTCAGACAAGTGAACCATATTGAACAACAATGTAATCCAGAACTGGATGCTTAACCTTAAGCCAAGAACACACAATTTGAATAATGAAATCTTTTAAAGACAGGATTAAATTTTCATTGTATTTTTATTCTTGATGCTTAATCAAACCCACATGGAAAGCATTGTGCTTAATGAAACTACAAAATTAGTATTTCAACAGACCAGCCTATACATAAACCCACAACTGAGCCCAAGTTGCATTGTGCTTAATGAAACTACAAAATTAGTATTTCAACAGACCAGCCTATACATAAACCCACAACTGAGCCCAAGTTGAACAGGTTACTTTAAAATATTTTTGAAAAAGTCTTTTATGAGAGAATTAGCCTCCTGCAGGTTTGAGCCTGCTTTCTCTTCTCTTCCAGGAGTGATCCATGGTGAGGGCAGCTTTCCTTGACCACCGAGCTTTGTCTCCATGTGCTATTACCTGCTTTTCAGTTCTGCTCAGATTTGGCTGGCTGAGAACACATCAGGTTGGAAATCAAAGTTGCCATCATCCATGTATTTCCTCAGTCACTTAAGATGCTGTTATCTTAAATTTTCACCTTGGAGGACTTGTGAGCCTTCCCTCCTTCTTTAGGACTTTATTGATATTGACTGTTTACCGCGCAAGGGTTAAGCACAGCTCCCCTTTCTTGGCAGTGCTCTGTAGCATCTCCTCTCTATCTCTGAAGTATATAGTTAATTATAGTTTGTTTGCCAACAACGATTTGAGTACCATGTGTCCTCATTGGTTTAGCTTAGCCATATTTGAAATAATGGATTTATATGGTATGATAAAAGCCCAAATAATCCAGAACTTGAAGCCCACTTTTATTTTCAAATTAATGCACGGTATATTAAAAGGCCACATTGCATAGCAATAGTATTTTATTAACATTATGTTTCAGGTGCTTACAAAGTGTCTCAAGAGGCACAGGCTCCTTTCACACAGTGTAATTATACATAAGGCTCTGGAATTGGTTTGGTCAATGCACAGTCTGGCAGTTTAAGATCTCAGAAAGTGCTTACCAAATTGCGATCACATGGACATCAAAGGTCACAGCAGAACCTAAATCTTGCTCCTCTGGCAACTTGCATGACCTCTTCCACCCACCACCCTCTGCCTTTTACTCTCCCCAGCTCTTATCTGTGTCTCCTTCTTCCTCCTGGTCCCTCAAGCCACACCTGCAGGAGAGTGCAGTATGTTACACAGCAGCAAAGCAAATACTCTCCAGCAAATTTGCTCTTCAAGGCAAGGACTGTAAGAGTTTACTTTTAACAACTAGCATGAAATGCACCTTTTCTCCAAGGCTTGCTCCACACCATCAGTTTCTTGCCTTAATGGCTATGTGGGAAATATAGCGACACAACTCCCACAAGACTAAACATGACTGACCTTGGAAAGGAGTCAGCGCAGCCAAGCAGATAGTCCTTACCATTATTTGGAGTCTTCATGCCTGCCTGATGCTACCTGGCAAGAAGAAAACGCCAACAACTCATTTCACCTTCAACTGCGGCAAATCCTCACCTCATCAACACTTCTGCCCTGGTAAGGTCCTTCCCTCCTATAGGCAAGTGTGATTTGCCATGCCCTGCCACAACTCTCCCCACCTCAGCACAGCTGATTTCCCCTGGTGAAGGGGCAAGACAGCAAGGAGCAAGTCTCACCTGCACCGGTGCGGTTTGGCTAAGAACTGCAATCACACTAGGAATATTTTGCCAGTCTATGCACTGGGAAAGTCTTAGGCAAAAGAAATCTACAAGCTTCAGTTGATTCCTCTCTCAGGCCCAGCCATTACTGAGGAGCAAAACCCACTACTTGTAAGAGATTGTCAGTCACCCAGGAAAGCGAGAATTCCTCTGCATTAAACACAGATTTAACCCTGTACTTTACTACTTTTGAAGGTTAAAGCAAGAACATACCTCTTCCAATGGGATTCAACTTTTGTTTTATACACTCAAGCCTCAGCTCAAGCTAATTAACATGAGTCAAAAGCTGATCACTATGTGCTTTACATTACACTTATTCAGAGTAATATTGATCTTCTGTAACCCTTCTCCCCCTCTGCTTTATAAATGAAAGGATTATTCATGTAACAATAAGCATCAATGGAAGAAGCCAGGATGGGGAGAAGACAGCAGGAAAGGTAAAATCATTTTCTGGGTATAAAGTTAGGAAAAGAATCACACAGAATTGTTGAGGTTGGAAAGGATCTCCAGAGGTCATCCGGTCCAACGCCCCTGCTCAAGCAGGGCCACCTAGAGCCAGTTGCCCATCCAGATGTTTTTTTTTAATATCTCCAAGGATGGAGAGTCCACAACCTCCCTGGGTAACCTGAACCAGTACTTGGTCACTCTCAGAGTACATGTTTCCTGATGTTCAGACAAAGCCTCCTATGTTTCAGTTCATGAACAAAGAAACTGAAGGTGAGCTGACTGCTGCCTCTACATACATTTCCCTAAACTAAGACCATCCTTTCCCTGCCTCTTCTGAGGAAGCAGCACCTGAGGGAACTGTTATAGACAGTGACAATTTTGGGACATATTAATGGGAGCTGGGGCTCAGTGCAGCAAAAGCAACAACACTCACTGAGACTGAACTTAGTGCCTATGTATGAATTTAGACACCTCTGAAGTCACTCAGCTGCCAAAATGCAGAGTATTGAACACCTTTGGCTTGCCTAAATAGGACTACTCACTCACATACGCTATTGCTCATCATTTTGAGTCTCTTGTACCATTAACGATGTTCCCACAACTAGTGCTCCCGCAAGTTACTACAAAACACATTTAAGGATTTTACTGCACAAGGGGATCAACATTCAGTATTGAGACTTACTTCTATTAAAAGCAGCAATGCATCCTCTTACTACAGCTGAAAAACATTCACAGGAGCTCTGCAAGAGACCAAGTGTCGGTGCAAGAGTGTAGTTTCCAAAACTCAAGCAGTGAGAACCATCAGACAGGGTAACAACTGCTATTACACAAAAAGGCATTGTATTGCCTCACAGCCCAACTGAACTCAAAACAAAGAGACAATCATTCATCAATAGTCTAATGCTGTTTTTTTCATAGAGCTCAGGACTTTGTACGCTCATTTCAGAAAGCTTATAATTCAGCAAGTAATTACTGTTGTGTTGGCTGTATGAAGCCAAGTTTCAGTTCCCTTGTTCTGCAGTTAATTAGGATGAGGTTTCAGTATAACACCTCTTAATATCTTAAATATAGGTTCAACTGCGCCAAGCTATTTCCAATAGCTTTAGCACCAGTATTCTGAAAAAACCCACCCTGGTCATAGCAAAGCTTATTGCTAGGACACAGTAAGCACAACTGACACACGTCTGAGTTCCTAGCCCGTCTGTTACACAAAGCAAGAAACTAGCCTTATTTCAATGGCATTTGCCAAGCTTTTGTAACTTCCTCTTCCCTCCCAGAATAAAATAGAAAATAAACTTGGGATTGCTTAGCAGTTCCAGTTTCCACTCACTCTTCGCTCAATGCCTGGTTCTACCACGATGAGGTTCACTTCCTCCAGCTCCAACTACAAGGCAAATCCTTCACCGCGCTGTGCCACTGACCTACCTCAACTGCTGCAATTCTACTTCCCATTCTGCAGCTGACAGGCAAACACAGCCTTGTGTTGGTAACTTCAGTATCCTGCAAAATATTTCTATTCTCTAAATCTTGGCACAGCAGGGAACCATTGCTACCACCAAAAGCCTAACAAAAGAGACTCCAAAACCCGCTGCTCTGGGTGGGCTTTCAGGGCACTTCAGACTACATGGATTCTGAGAAGTTTCTTGAACAGGCAGCAGATAAATATAAATATTCCAGCGTTTTTTGGAGTCAGCTCATGACTTCCAATACTTTATTTGTATTTCATTGGACTCTATGGTCTATTTATAAATTGTTTATCATACAGTTGCTAGAAGTCAGCAAGTCTCGTTCTGTTTCTAGAAAACAGTACAAGTTAGTTCTATGAAAACACACAGGAAAAACTTGTCGTTTTCGTCTTTGGACAGCATTTTTAGATTACAGGTACAAGAATTAGATTTTTGCTTAAAACTTCACCAGCTCAAAATCACATCTCTGGAAGCTAAAGTAAGCACATTCCTCAACTCTATCAGGTCCAGTGGCATCCTGAGACTAACCAGCTACAGGCCGTGTAGCTTGCCTTTACTCTCTATTCCCTGTGCTCTTCATTATTCTCCCATCACAAAGCAAACTGAAGTGGTTGCCATTTAACATGCACACTGCCTCATTGCCACTCCCAGCAGTGCAAGGCATAACTAAATCTTAGGAGTGTATGGAGATCCTGACCTGGAAAAGCCAAACATGCATGCAGTAACAGCTTTTATGCTTCTAAAATGCTTCTTTTTGAATTCTGAAGTCAAACTTCAGCACCTATGTACAGAGTTCAGGCATGTACGTACAGCTGGATCAATACACACAGGGAGTCTGGGCCACAGTCAGATGCATTCAGCCTCAACTTTCAAGTATTTGACAGCAAACTCCTTTCTTGTTCTCCAGCTTGCAGAACAATAAATAGGTGGGTGTAATTTCCTTTGCCTCTGCCCCTTCAAATAACAGACCGGTACCATTTTGGAAATTCATGTAATTTACTCAGCACACTCATTTGCCACTCTTTCAATGAGGAAAGGACCATAATTGGAATAGACACTCTAAAGTCTCAAAAAGCACCAATAAAATAAAGCCGTTTAGAGTATGTCTCCAGTGATGTAATGCCTAACAGAGAAGCAGATGCCAAGAAGTCACTGGAAAATAAGTTGTATCAATGCAGTTATACAGCTTGGCATTCAGGCCTTATTTTAAACAGCATCATCAGTTCTCTTTCTGTTTCCAATTCCTGCATCATCTTAATCAAGCACTACTCTTAAAAGGTTAATCAAAACTCTTCAATTCCCATTCAAGGCGCCAAGCACCGCTACACACCTCAAGCTTGCTTTCAGAAGACTTGCACTGCAACGAAGTGAGAAAGTTCAAATGCCAGGGGACTATCACATCACACACATTTCAGTGCAAGAATAAAGAACAAAATCGAAAGCACTGAGCTCTTTTCTAGGCCCACCTGAAGGCCACATGATTTCCTGTATCAAAGCAGACGTGTCACCAAAAGGTCACTATTCAGGTATTACTTGTAGGACAGGAGGTACAACATGCTGCAGATGTGGCAATGAAAAGCAAGGGCTACCAGGAGGCCAAGCGTTACTCACCTTGCCTTCACAGCTGGCCAGCTTGACCACCAGGGAACTAAAGGAGGCTGAAAATTGGCGCCAGCTGAAACACATTGAGAGAAAGTGGAGGAACTCTTCATTCCCAACACAGCTGGACTCAGGTTTGCTATCTGCCATCACATCCAGGCCAGTGCAAGAGACTTCAGGATCCCACCCCACTATTCTGGGCTGAATTTATACTGACATAAGCTAAGATCTAAACATGTTATGCTCGCCCCGAAAGAGTAAGCATATGCTCCAGTCTGTGGGTTTCCAGAACTCAAATAATCTATATGGAGTTTTAACCACCAAATCTGAGTATCTAAGAAGCCTTCATAAGATCTACTGCCTCCCCACCCCCTCCCACTCCACAAAAGGCTATTTAGTACAAAAATTGGAAACTGCAATTTGCACTACATATCCTGCTAGGCAGGAACCACCCCTAAATTAAATACAGTGGGACTTTAGCTCTGACAGTACAAGGTGTTTCCCTGTAACTCCACTGATTAAACAGTTGCAGACACCAGACTTCCAAGTCCTTTTTAGCAGACATCACACTGCACAACATAAAGCAGCAGGCAATTGGCCAAAAATGGTTAGCAAAAAGGATTCCTTAAACCTCCAGCATCCAAATATAGCCCTAGCTGGTCACATGGGCTGCCATACAGTAAGTGCTCCTCACTTTACCTACCCTTTGATTAAACCGTTTGAGCTAAAAAGCATGTACTTAGAATAGCATTTCAGTTTCCAGCCCAATTCCATGAACTGTATAATCTTGCTGTACCTTCCACATTCAGATTGGCAGGAAGGAAAAGTTGATTTAGGTTTCTAGTGAGTCTAAAGGGGATCATTAACTACAAAAAGCTAACAGGAGACCTCTAACATATACGTGTATACACACACACACATCTATTTATGTGTATACATATAAAAGCAGTGTATCTGCCATACAATGCAGCTGCTGTGAAAGACTTTACTTGCTAACAAACTCTACAGTGCATACCGACTTTTAATTTTAAATAAATCGCCATACCTTACTCCACCTGACCTCTAGCAGTTCCTGGTTTTCATGTTACTCTCATTATGATGAGAGCTGATCAGCTGATTAAGTCTACCTCACAAGAACCTGACAGCTTAGTTTACACGTCATGAAACTCTGCAAAATTTCTGAAGAGAGCCGGGTCGGCTATTGTACTGTCGCTAGACTCCAACTTAAACTGAAACAAGAAGTTGAGTTCGGCCCTTCCTTTCTCAGCCCTTAAAGCGATTGCCCATGTCGAGTATGGTGCATGCGTCAAATAAGGTTACATTATAAAACCTTGCAACTGCACTAATGCAGGTGTTGCGCATCCTTCCAGAGCCTCCCCCCCACACCAGCGAGGATGAAGCCTTGCAGTACTGGCTTACAACATACCTTGTCATTTTTGAAGATGCAGAGGCTTGAATCTAAGCCACAGCTACCACTCAACAGAAGTTGGGGGTTTGGGGTTCCTAAAGAGGAAAACAGCTCAATGCCACAAGGCGAGGCCTAAACATTGAATTAGCACACTTACTGCATTGCGTTACCATAGGGCTCTATGGCACCGGTTTTTGCTAAGAGCACAAAGTCTTTTATCCAGCTCCAGTCCCCAGTTAAGCTACTATTCTCTTAGGCACTTAAACAAAGCACAATTAGCGTCGAGCACGCTCACATACCCACCACCGATTCAGTTGCACCGAGCACCGGTTAGTTTCGCATTTATGCCGACAGCCAGGCTGGCCTGACTGCACCGAAATAACCCTCGGGTACCCAGATGTCGCACTATTTTTACCCTGGAAAAGAAGAAAAAGCAAAAAAAAAAAAAAAAAACCAAACCCCCAAAAACCAACAACCCACGAAACTTCAGAGCGGGAGGCCACGACAGCAAAGACTTTATTCCGAGGCTGCAGCGCAGGTTTCGGTGCCCGGCGGGGCCCGGGCTCGCCGTCCCGGCGGGGCAGCCCGCAGTGACGTGTCCACCTGAGGCTCCCGGGGCCGCCGCCGCCGCCGGAGACAAAGTTCTGTAGTGCACTGACTGCTATCGTACCCAGAGTCGGAGTGTCACAGAACTTTGCTTCCGGAGGCTCCAATCCTCCTCCGGTACCGGCACCGGGGCCGACCGCCCGCCCCAAGTTTCCCTGCCTGGGAAGGGAAGGGAAAGCGCACACGGTTAGAGGTGGGGAAGGGAGCCCCCTCCGCCCGCTCCTTCCCCCCCCGCCCCGTGGCTCGGCGGAAGACCGGCTGGCCGGGGAAGGGGTGGAAGGAGACGAAAACGTTTATTTTAAATAGCCCCCTCCCCCGCCCAAACCAGCCCCCGGAGCTAACGGGCCGCCCCGCGCAAGTCGCGGCCGAGCGGCTGCCCGGAGCGCTGCCGATACAAACCGGCGGCAGCTGCCGGCTCCCGCTGACAGCCCCGTCGCCGCGGCCCTGAGGCGGCCCCGGCCCCGGCCGACATCCCCCCGCCGCCCCTCGCGGAAGGCGCCCGAGCGGCCGCCCCCCCCCCCCCGCCCGCCCGCCCCTCCGAGCCCTTCCCCTCGGCCCCCGCCACCGAGCGCAACAGGTTCGCCCCGGGCCGCCCGCACCCCCCGGCGCCCCCCGCGGCGGCGGCCTCGTCTCGTCTGGCCGCGTCCCGTCGGGCGGCGGCGGCGGCGGCCGGTTGCGCCCGCCCCGCCGCGCCGCGCGCCGCGCCGCTCCATCTTGACTTTTGCCGACGTGGAAATTTTGGGTTCGGGGACGAGCCGCGCTCTTATTGGCCGGCGGCGGGCGGGGTCGGAGGTCACGGCTGCTGTCGCCGCTCCGCGCCAAGCCGCCTGGCAGGCGGCCCCGCCCCGCCGCCCGCCACGCCCACCCGCCCCCAAGGGGCGGGGCCGCGCCGCGCCGCGCCGCGGGGCCCCGGTGGCCGTTGGCGGCGGCGGCGGCGGCGGCGGGGGAAGGGGGGGCGCTGAGGGGGCAGAGCGGCCAGCGCGGGCGCGGGGGAGGGAGCGGCGGCGCCCCGGCGGCTCCTCGCCCCCCCGCCCCCCGCTCGCCTCGCCTCGGCCTCAGGCAGCCGCCGCCCGCCGCGCCGCCGAGGGGAGAGAGGGAGGGAGGGAGGGAGAGAGGGAGGGAGGGAGGGAGAGAGGGAGGGAGGGAGGGGCCCGCGGGCCCGCTGGGGGTGTGGACGCGGCGCCGGTTCTCGGTGCGCCTCGCCGCTTGCGGCTCCGCGGCGTTACCGCCCCGGCCGTCTCGCAGCCTCGGGCGGGGAGGGCGAAGCTGCGCTGCCGCGGCGGCGGAGGCGCGTAGGCCGGGTCCTGCCCTCGCCCGGAGGTGCTGAGCCCCGTCCTCGGCGGCACCTGCGAGCCCGCGGCTGCCGGCACGCCGCCCGGAGCCCCCGCGGAGGAGGAACTGGGTGTAACGTGGCGGTGGAGGCGCTGGCCCCGAGCGCTGCCGGAGCTGCGGGGAGCCAGCCCTGCCCGCTGGGGTACGCCGCTCCCAGAACCCCTTCAGGGGGCCCGGTTTGCCCCCCGAGACAGCGCCCTGGCTCGGGGCGGGTGTCCGCAGGAGAAAATCTCGGGTGGGTTTCTGGTTGCCACGTCGAATTTGAAGGACTCGGGAAAGAATGGGGCGACTTGTACTGAAAAGTGCGTTCTCGCACCCTGTGGGAAAAGCCAAGGGGGACCTGTCGTGTGGGGCGGGGGTTCTCTGCTCTCCTCTGTCGAGTCTCCTGTGTCGAGACTTTGCTCGCTCTGTGTGCACCTCAGAGTACGCTGCGGTGCAAAATGGGCTAAATAAAGACTTGAAAACAGTAGTTCCAGCAGTTGTTTTTCTCTCTTGCACGGAATTAAAGCCATTAAACCTATCTCGCTGATCGGCTTGCTGACTAGGCTCAGCGCAACCTGCTAACGCAGTTAACAGTTTGAAGGACTGATCTAGGATTACATTTTGGGGTCACGTAGGCCGCAGCTGCGAAGGTAAGGCACCCAGTAGTCGCCCAGGAACCACTCGCCCGCACCAGCAGTGGGACCCAGGCCTGCGGACGTTCCTCACGGGAGGAGGCGTGCAGGCCCGGTCCTGCCGTGACGTCGCCGCGTGGCGCAGGGGAACTCCAGCGAACGCACGCACACGGCCCTCGGCGTTGCAGGGTCGCAGTGATACCCCTTAATCCGAACCTGTGGCTGTCGTTTCGGTACCTGAAAGGGAAATAAGCTGAAGAATGCTTTGAAATATTTTATTTTTTTTTTTAGTTTATATAGGCTGGGGGTTTTTTTATTTAAACCGTCTGACTTAAAAATGTAGTGTTTGGGGAAGGAGAACCTCAGAAGAATCTCTTACCTCTGAATACTTGAATTTTGTCTCCTTCAGCTCCCTTGTCTGCGGAACCAGAATGGCAAGTCTCTCCTGCGCCTTTCCGTTCCGTTTATGAAGCGTGTTCCCCCTCCTTGTCTGCGCCTTCACCGTGCAGTTCGGTCTTCAGCCCTGTTCCGTTCCGCTGCAGTTGTCCATGTGTAGTGTTATTTGCCATCTTCTCGTTCCCCCTCTATCCCTGCTCCCTCAGCACAGGCCACGGAGTTGGCCTCAGCTATGCCGCTGCCACTCGTCTGCGTGTACGGGAATATTGATTTTACAGTGTGTATGCTCTGAAAAAAAAATCAATATTTCAGTAGATTGAGCAGAGCGTGCGGCAGTGTAATGGAGCCCAGCCTGCTAATGTAACATGCAGGGGTCCTCATTCGGAGATTGAGGTCAGTCAGAAAATGGAAATGTGTTTTCTTATTTTATTGTCTGTTTCAGATTTAATGTAGGTGTTTATGTTCTAGTGTTTAACTTGCAGCAGGGCACACAGTTGCTTTAAAGTCATATCCAACAGAATGTCACATATTGCAGGCGACATACACAAAAAAGCGTGCCTCAGGCGTACAATCCGTTTATTAGAGCTTAATAAAGCCCCTCTTCCCTTTACCCATCAAATGTCTATCAAACAACAGTTGTGAGGAAAAATTAGTAATTGTTGTTTCTGCAAATAAAAAATCGTTTTCTGTTGTTTGGTGCAAACTTGGGATCTGATTATGTAATGAAACATGCAGTGCTTTAATGAACTCCAATACAGTGCCGTGTATCGATGAGTATCATGAAACGAGTATAAGTGAAAAGAATGAGGGAGGAGAAATAACGAATGTACAACAGAAAACCAGAGTAAAAACTCCCATTGATTTTAATGGACCTGGGATTTCAGCCAGAATGTTCTCCATGATACATTATCCGCTTTTTAAACCGTTGCATCATGCCTTAAAATTTAACAAAAGTGCCTCTTGAAATGACATGTGAAACCACTGCATTCTCAGGCTCAGAGTCAACATTAGCGTAAGCTAGCTATTGTTTCACAGCTCTGGAGAGGCTTGATACGGCTTTATCTTTACTTAATAATTTTATCTTCTGTTTTTTTCGGAGGCTATTTCTCATCTACCAGAAACTCTCACTGCAGCAGTGAGTACAGATCTATACAATGGGCAGAGGAGTATTACGTTTGTGAATGTTACGACATTTTGCACTGAATAACATGCACTTAGAGATGCTACGGGGACCCTCATGTTCAGTAAAAAGGCGAAGGTGTTTATTCTTCCACCATTCGCACTAAGAGTTGGAGACTTTGATTTCGCAGTCGTGGCTGGGGAGGCATGCAGGACTCGAGCAGTAATGTCTTTCAGTTACAACTCAGGTTTAGATCATGACTCATGTCGAAGGCTTCCAAATGTAAAATACTGCTACCTACAGATGCATACTAAACTGGGGTTTCTCAAAAGTTGGTTGATTTTCTTCAGTCACTGACTGCTGACTTCTAGTATGCTTAGATGTTTCACTATTTTGAAGAAGTATTTGTTGCTCTCAAGCATGGAGGGGTTTTTTTTTCCTTATAGAAAACTGTTCACTTTAACATTTTTTAAAAGTTCATTAAGAAATCAAATGCAAAAGAAATGGTAGTAATACTTAGTATCACCAGTCGCTGGGAACCTATGCACTTACCACTCCTAAAAGCATACCTCAAGACATGCAGTATGTTCTAATGTATTTAAGGTATAGTTTAAAAAATAGCAGTGTAATAACATAGAACATAAAATATACTAAAAATACTAAATAATATGATATGAATATACTAAAAATTTTAAATAATATGATATAATTTTATTTAATTCTAGAATGTTTTTCCCGGTATAAGTATGATAAACTGCAATAAAAGTATTGCTCCAATTTAAATTATAAGGTAAAACTCATAGCTGAAGGTTAAAGAATCATAATTAGGGTTGCATTTACTTTAAGAATCCGTCTGCTTTGGCAGCATGCTTCCAACTAAGAAGATTCGGGAAGGTGGTTTCTGCACAAGACAAAGCAAAAACACATGATACAGAGGACCAAGCTGTGACTTTTTTGTGAAGTAAGGAAGAACAATATTTCACAGAATGTTAGCCTTAACTTAAAAGAAGGGGGAGTTTTATGATAGAATTTGCTTTTATGAACAGAAGACTCTTTCTCCAAGGGTCCTCCTCTGCCGGCTCTATGAAATGGTAAATTTTTGGGGGTGGGGTGGGGTTTTCCATTTTGAAACAATTAGTACATTATAAGAATTAGTATTTTAAACTAATTTGAAACTGGAGTTACACAGGATGGAAAATTAATTATCTCATTAGTGGGAGAACTTTTATGGTGATCATACAATAAGTAAAAACTCAGTCATAAACATCAATCAATATTATAGAACGTTTTAAAACAAATGTAAACAATTTATGTTATGACAATTTGTAGCATTACTTATTGATAAAAGAAAAATGATATGTATAAACTCAGTGGCATATCATTCTAATTCTTAGTTGGTTATTATCTGAGATTGCTCTTGATTAAATGTGATTTGCGTTATATCTGTGTAATTCTGTACTTCATTACTATAATAAATGTGCATTAAAACTGCATTATAATGTCCTAATTGTGAAATTGCCATTGAGTAAATTAAGGTTATGAGCACTCTAATGCAGTATTTTACCAAAATGTTATATTTTCTAGTGCTTAAATTTCCTTGCATCTTAGAATCATAAAATTATTTGCTAAAGTTAATAAATAATGATAGATAGTCTAAGCAAGTCAGTCATAAGTCAGAGAGAAGAATCCAGGTTTCCTGACTTTTCACCGTCTCTCTGAAAAGTAGACAAAGTTGATACCTCTTCCGGTAATTTTAGAGAAAAGTGATTGATATAAATATAATTTTGGTAGAAACTGAACATCACAAAATAAGATCAAGTGTCAGATTAAAACTTCAAGATGCAAGGACATCATGTAATGAACTTTCATTCAAGTCCAGTGGAAATCTTTCTTGACTTTAATAAAACTTTATCAATTTGTAATGTGCTGGCATCAACTGTATTAATAGCTCCATTAGTTAAGGAACTAATGCAAGTTTGCTCATAGGACCTCATAGTTTAGAAGTTTGCAGAAACAGCCCCTAGTTGTCTCCTAAAAGCCCACAAAGATTCAGCAGGATTCCCTATGAGTTATAGATCCCAAATGGAGTGACTCTGTTATGTGCATTTTTTAAGAAGATACAAACTGATCTGCAAGGTGATCACTGCTGGGTTAATGTAAGAGTATCTGCAAAACGTTAGTAATTTGGAAAACAGTTTGCTTTTGTTGTGCATTAAAATGAAATTAGGACCTTCCTGAAAAAATGCCGAAACGGGCGTAAAAGACAGAATCCAGGGTGAAAACTCCCTTTTACTTTGTCTGTAGCTGTTCGGCTTTGCATAGCTGGCCCAGAAACAGGCTAACATGCTGAATCAATGGGATTTGAACCTCTCTTGCCCATATCCCCCAGGGAACGCCTGAACACTGAGCAGCCATCTATTTTGAGGAAAAGAAAGGAAAGTTTGCCTTTCACTTTTTTTTTTCCAGAAATTCACTTCTGAATCTCAGAAGCCTTCTTACTGGAAGAAATACTTTCCCACAAAAAGGTTCCGTTTCAGCAAGTCAGCGTTTTCGGATGCAAACAAATATATTGTGGGAAAATTCCCACCAAGATTTACTTTGGAGTCCTTCAGAAAAGAATCATGCAAGGGAGAATTATTGGAATGGCATTTACAAAGGGATACACATACGATCCTCTAGAGAGTGCAAATAAAGTGGCATGGCGTTATCTAGGACAAAGACTTGAAGGAATTTAACCTTTCATTTTTAGGGCAGTGGAAACCTCTGATACAAAAAACGTCAGCCAGAAATAAATAAACAACCAAATTCTGTACCATCCGCCACAAGCCATGATTTAATCAGTTTATAATTAACGGGGATTGTGCTGAAGCCCATCGGCAGACTCTGCGGGACTGGGACTGCGACGTAGCAACCAGGAGGTTATTGATGTAACAGGCCCAACTTTCTTGAACGATGTGTCCTAGAAATGGAAACCAAGGGTCATATTGCTCAAGTTGGTGAACAGCTACTTATGTAAGTAGTCTCACTGAATTCAAACCTGTCCTAAAAAGGCACTTAACGATCTTCTGACTGCAACAATGTGAAAAGAAGGCAAATAACTAGAATAAGAACCATTCAGGCTGTAGTCAAATGCTTCTTGCGGAAATGGCTGGGGCATTCATGAAGTTACGGGCTTCTTCTGCCTGCCCTGCTTTGGTAGTTCAGGCTAACCCAGTTGCGTTCACAGTGATGGAGAGAAGCACTTGCATAGACCAGTCGTGTAGTGAAAGCTGTAAAGTCTTACACCATCGCTGCTATTTCTCCAGTGGGTATCTGTCTGTGGCCTCAGTATTTGGTTGCAGCTTTTTCTGAAGCCTAGCAAATCACAGTTGGTGACCTTCAAGGCTGAGGGAAAGAATTCTTGTGGCAAAACGTAATGAATAAATGTCAGTAATGCAACTGGTGACTGCAGACTAATTGCGAGCGCAAAGAATATTAAAGAAAGTCACCCCCTCCTCCCTGCACACGCATTTTCTCTGGGCCTTTTTAATAAAGAGGCAAAAGTGGTGTCGTTTGCAGATACTAGTCTTGTAGGGAAGTTTGGTAAGCGTTTGGGAAAAGAAAACTCTTCTTACATACTGAATAACCAAAGAAGATAGAGGGTGGTGGAAAAAACATGTGTGACAGTTTTTCTTATCCTCCTCCAAACTGTTTGCCTGGCAAATCGCTTCTTTTTTCTTTTTTTTTTTTTTCTTTCTTAATTTTTAGGGTCTTATATGCAGCTCACTGCTGAAGGCACAAGCACAAATATTAATTGAAACTTACTTGCTAAGTATCCAAAGCAATAAAATCCTAGGTAGTTAACTACTATTTACAAATATTTTAAAAAATAATATTTGACTTAGAAATATCCAGCGAACACTTACTTGATAAAAATCAGAACATCTCTACCACATTTATTTCATTTCTACTATCTGCTTCAAAGCATGAATTTGGAGAAGATACGATTATTCAAGGAAAAGGAACTGAATCTCTAGCAGAAAAGCGCTTTCCTCGGTCTCCCCAAACATGTACCTCACAAATTATCAAACAATCCTGTGACACAGGGGCATGTGATTAGGAAAGACCTGCTCTAATGGAAAGGCTTTAGTTAGCTTGGGGGTGGGAGAGATGCTACACTTCCCGCTGAATCCCAGAGCTGTGGGCTTTTCTGGGTCATTCCGGTTCTAGCTCCCTCGGAGACTGCCACTGTGCCAAACACTCGGCGGCTTCAGTATTCATCCAGGATGCAGCCTGGCTACTCCAGAAGGTACCTAGCTCCGTGTTCATATTTAAAACATCAGCTTCTGTCTCAGAGGTAACAGGCTGGGTATGATGACTCGGAATCCCACTGAAATAAGCATCATACAACCAGCCTTCAGAGGCCATCTGTACCTGCTCCAGAACACTGTGGCTTTTCCTAACAGTCTTGAAAGAGGAAGTGCACTCATCGCACCTCCTGGGAATTTCTAAAGAATACAGTTCAAAAGTTTCCGCTTCCACTATTTCCTTATTCTAAAGAAGAGAAAGTATCTTTGTCCTGTCCAAATCTTGAAGAGATGAAACGAAGTTTGGCACCTTAGGTTCAGAACATTAACGTCACTTAGACTTTCACCTCTGCCCGGGTCTGATTTATGGCTTTCATCTTGCAGGACACATAATTCAAATCACCATCTGCTAGGTCCACAGGAAGAATCTTCAGGCCAAACCATTACGGCAACCCATTACTCCTCTGGCTTTCTACACCACCAGGAAACTTCAGTGAATGCCAAACTTTTGCAACTGCAAACAAAGGGAAATGGGTATTCATATCTACCATTATTTTCATAATTGGTCGAACAGGGAAAAAACAGTCTTACCAGGAAATCCTCACAAGTCTGAACTACATCTATCAGCCTTGTTTGCTTGCCAGTTCTTCTGATGAACCACAGGAAATATATTCCAACTCCAGCACAGATTATTGAGAGGAGATGAGACAGGCTCACTAGCCCTGTAACCTACAGGCAGTAGGCATACACACAAAACGTTCAGCCTTTGGATGGGGTAGCGCATATGCAACCAAATGGGCTTGCCTGATGCAGCTGGAGTATGTATTCGAGTTTATGTTGATCATACAACCCTTGCTGTGGTTCCTTATCAATGCACGCGTGACCTCGATAGAGCAGGCTGTTAGATCCCAAGCTCACGTGCATGAGAAACCTGGACAGCGCAGGTTCCCCTGCATACAACTTCCCAAAGAGCTGTATTTCTCCTGTGCTGGAGGGTAAGTAACTCTTTAGTAAAAACACTAATTGATGCAGTGATTAGTTATTGATAGAGTCACTTGGAAGAGTGATGGAATTGCTGCACAGGACTGCCTAGGCACAGTAAGCCACAATTAGAGTATGTCTTTTTTTGAGAAAGATATGATTTTGTCAAAGCTAGCTGTACAACACACCATGAAATGTATTTAAATAAATAATCTGAGTAACGGAACGGTATATTTAAAATGAAATACATTAGAAATCAAATGAGGTATATTCCATGGGTCTCAAGTTTTCTGTTTCCTCCAGCTAAATTCCCTATCATTAAATAGAGAATTTCTCTAGATTTATTAGTTTGTTGTCTATAAAACTTCTGGCAAATTTATATATGCCCTACTCAGCTGTTTTCAAATAAAGGAGTTACAAGCTGTCTAACTAAAGGATATTTCTTTTCCTCATCAAAATGAGAAAGGACAGAAAGGAAGATTTCTGTCAACTTCATTAAGAGAAGGAGGAAAACTTTATAAAAGTTTCCTTTTGAAATTGATTGCCTGGAGTCCTGTACTGTAAGAAAAATGTTGCTCTCTAGATCCCACCATGGCACTCTGCTAATTTTATGAGTTTAGGAATAGCCTGTCAAAATTCTGAAACACGTGGGGGTCCTAATCATGAGCAGCTTGTTCCAGCTAGAATCATTTTTCCTATGTTGCAGAACAGCAGTGGGAAAAGTGCTTCATTTGCACCTCACAGAAATGCGGTGTGCTTTTCCTCCCCGATTTCTCAGCTGAGTGCAACGGGACACTTCCTCTGGCCCTTAGCAACAGCCCTTAGCAAGGGCCGTCAGAGAAGAGCAAGGAGCAAAGCCAGGACTAGCAAAGAGCTATTGATTCGTGAATGAAAGAGAACATTTTCTGAAATAAAAAAATCAGCTAGTCACAATAACTCTAGGACAAGTCTAACTTTTGTGACTGGTTGTAAAAAGGACAGGCAACTTAAATTGACATTGATCTTGCTGGCATTCCAAGGGTAATATTTTCATTATGATAGAATGTTCTTTAACAGTCTTTCCGGTGAATTGGGCACAAACATGCTTTTCTTCTACATTGGTCCTGCCTATCTTCCTGTTCCACCTATTTTTGTACTATTAAAAAAAATATTTGTTTAGGCAATGCAAACAAAATCCCCCCTTCCATGTGTTTAAGTTCCCTTGCCGTTTATGCTATAAGGTAGTATAAAACCAATGAGACAGCTGAGAATTTTGTTTCAGATCAATTCTTTTGTCTCCTTTTCAGTCTCCACTTAGGAAAACAATCATAAAACTTGCCCAAGATGTTAGTAAGCATGTAGGACCTGGGTACAAGTTCTACAGCACCCCTTCCCAACAAACACGCAGGCAGAGGAACATACATACAGAAAATACAAACACACTTATGTGGGTGGACAGACAAGCATGTTTTGTCCACAGAAATATTTTTGTGTATGCTAATATAGAATAATCAACACAAAGTTGCATACATATATATATATATATATGCGCATAACTTCTTCACACATTTTTAAACTTTGGTCCCCAGAAGTTGATAGGTGAAAAGATGGAACTACAAATAACCCCTATGGATTCTCATCTTGCATAAACTTCCATGGTTTTCTTTGCCCATCTTCATCAGGCAATAATATGTCTCATTAACATTTTTCATAACAGGAAAATAGTTTGTGTGCCTTTCAACACTGCTCCAACAATAAATAGTAGTATTACATGACAAAATGTATTGCTAGAAGATATATGATGATTACTTGTCATTCTAAAGCATCAGCAGTGCATTCATGGGCTGCACAAAAGACAGAGTCTGTGATTGAAGTCTTGTAGAGTCTCTGTGAAGATTTATGTGATTTTTTCCTGCAGCTTATGATGTGGCAGAATGACCAGTTTATGATGTGGGTGGAACTTTGTTCAACACATGAAAATGCCTCCGCTCTCCAGATTATGTTCTCTTCTGGTAGGCAGTAATGCTTTCTGCCCTCCATATGGCCACCATGTGCCAGCAGACACCAAATTGGTATGTGGGTTAAATGTAAAATAACCACAAGAGCTCCTGAGCCAAGAATTACAAAGCTCCTTTTGATATGGTTAGTGTATCATTATCTGTACTGTGCAATAATAAAACAGAGTTCATGTTGTCCCTATTTTCTCCTTCAGTAGCTGGGGAGCTTAGTGCAAAACCACCACACACAATTGATGTCCATGAAATGCTTTTAGGAACTGTCATAGCAGCAGCAAAAAGCACACGAGGTTTTCTGTTCTAATTAGATATTAGCTTGACTAAAACGCTGGAGGGGGGGAAAAAAGGCTCATTCTGCGCATTACACTAAAGGCACGTACCCTGCACCCTGCTCTGAGTTGCCCAGTCTCTGGGGTAGATCAGCTGGTTTGGAGAGCCTCTCAGGCATTTAAGAAGTTCCTCTGTCCATCTAAAACTGAAATTATCAATTTTTAGCACTCAGTACTTGTATGTACAAGGAAGACATGGCTCTGTAAACAGTGCTAGTTTCCCACTTCTATTCAGGTGCAGTTCAAGGCTTGGATGTGAGGTATTTTATGATTTTGGCCTTACCACAAATATCTCAAAAACTAGTCCCTGTGCTTGTACCCAACAGCTGAGATAAGCAGGGATTCAGAAGCTAATGGTTTCTGGATATGCCTAGCTGAAGGCTTAGGACAGGTCATTCTTAGTAAAGGGCTCATGACTATTGCTTTGCTTTGGTGCACTAGATTCCAAGATTTTTGCAAGGGTTTTTTATAGACTTGAGATTTTTGAGAAGGTGAATTTAGGGGGAGGGATTTGTTGAACAGGGATTGCTTATACTGGCTTTTCTCTTACACTTGGTAAATTTGGATTATTACTGGTCATAGTTCGTAATGGTATTTTGTGCATGATTATGAGTGACCTGCTGTGTGAAATGAAAACAAATAGGAATTCTCACTCATTTGTCTTCTGAACATGTAGTTCAGAACATTCTAGCTGTCTGGTCCAGGATGGGCTTCCTACTCAACTCCTTGCAATATCTTTAAAGCAATAGATGAGCATAAGTCTGTCTTTATCTGAAAATGCACAAACATTCCCAATAATCAGGAATAGAGAAGTTGGTACACAAACAAAATCCAGTCACAAATTAACTCACACAAACCACAAATAGGATTTTCAGTTTTGTCACATATTTGTCATTTGTAACAACTGACAGTGTTTCTGATGATCTTTATCATCTTCCTCCTTATAGTCTATGAATTATATTATTATGTTATTAATTATAGTGTATTAATTATTAATTATGCTGAACTAAATAATAAAGAAGAGTATGTCTAGGGTATACAAAGGAAAGCTATGTGTATATATAAATGTGTACGGGGCAGGGCTCTAAGGGATCTGTTGTTAATGCTCTGTAATGGATCATAATTTTTTCAGTGCTTTTGGTGTTAGTCTCTGCTTGAGGGAAGTGAAAGACGTCTCGGTGGCAGCTTCTCCAGCTGTGATTTCCCACCTAGACTGCACATTGCCTGCTCTGTAAAACCAACAACGTGACACTTCATTGAGAACCATATCACATGTCAGGAGAGGCTGCAGCTCCTTCTCACATTTTGTATTAGCAACTCCAGCTCGGCTTTAATCTTTATTAAGACTGTCAGGGAACACTTAGGCAAAAAAAAATCTTTCTGATTTACATTAGTAATTTGCATTTAATTACAATTGTATTTGTAACTAAAATGCTAGCCATATTATTTCTATCCTTTTTTTCCCCCCCTGATCTGTTATAAATTAGTCATTGGTTTCCTGACCCAGACAGCTCCCACGGGTATCAAACACCCTCTAAGTACTAGATTTTTGCACTGGCTCTCTGATTTGGCTGACAGACATGCAAAATCACACACAGGCAAACTGCTCCAAACCAGGTTGGCAGAGACTGAAAGCTGTTACTATCTGGAGTCTGTCCAGAGATAGATGGGAATTACAGTAATTTGGAGTCTCAGTCAAGTTCCTGGCTGACCAGTATCTACATCACAAAGCCACCACTATACCCTTTGCTTGGCAGTAATTAGTACTTTGTTAACAATCTCCATAGGGAAATGGTTAGCAAGAAGCACAAGAAAGACCAGAGAGAGTAATAGGGCAAACAGCTGCATATCCAAAATAGCTACGTGCAAATATCAGTAAAACGTTGAATAAACAGGAAAACTCAGTGTCTTCATATGCGCAAAACCATGACATAATAGGTGCCCTGAAGTCCTGATGGAACAAATCAGGGACCTGGAATAGGGACACAGGTACAGCTTTTTCCAGAATATACAGGACAAGGCATTTAGACATGTATACTTGCTTTCCACTTCAGGGAGACCTAAGAAGCTGGTTTCTTGACTGCCTTTGGGTGGAAATGAGGAAAGAAAAGAACAAGATTAATGTCTTGTTTGAGCTCTTTTGGAGAAAACTAAATAATGAGAAAGAAGAAATACATGAGGCTCTTTTTGCTTGAGTAACTCACAGAAATGTTCAAGAGTTGGCTTCGCCCCTACAAGGCACATCAAATAGCATAATATCTATGGAAGAGCAATAGAGGAGGTCACAGGCAGTTGTCAGGGTCTTGGAATATACTGAGGGCAGTTTTTTTCTCAGAAGGTGGGAGGGTGAGGAGGACACAGGAGGATATTTGGGGACATAGCTAAACTGGATTTGATTCAGCTGATAATGAGGGGTTTCTTGAGAAGGTGGAAGGTAGTCTGGGTGAAAGCAAGTATGAAATGACAGACCACTATTTTAAGAAAAGCCTCACTATTAAGGATGAACTACAAAAGAACAGGTTTCTACAAATTTGTAAGCTGGGGTGGAGGCCTCTTGAGAAGGTAATTGAAAGGATAAAAGAGAAGGGGACCACTGGCAGATACTGCAAAAATACATATTAAAGATTCTACAATAAGCTGTTCAGGTACAAAGGAAAGAGAAAGCACAATTGTAGATTGATGTGGTACTCTAAGGCATTCTTTAGGCACCTGGAAATCAAAGCCTCATAGAAATCCTGGAAAACCAGGACACCTCTCTATGACTGACTATATAATATGGAAGGATAAAGCAAAATGTTTGGGCACACAAGGAGTTACAAATAGCAGGAAGCATAAAAGGCAACCAGAAAATGTTACCAGAACATAAGATGACAAAAGAAGTACAGCTATATAACAGAGAGAGAGTGAATAACAGACAGCACAAAAGAGGCCAAAATATTAAATCCCTTTGTTGTTTCAGTCTTCACTGAAGAAGTTAGTTATGACCAATACCGAATAAAATTAGTTTAAACAAAAGAATAAGGGGGCACGCCGGAGCAGAGAGGGAACAGTTAGAAATGCTTATCTAAATTAGTGCTATTCAAGGCCTGACCACATTCACCCCGAAGTACTGAAGGAACTAGTGACAGCAATGTCTGAGCCATTAGCAGTTGCCTGGGAGTATGTACAGGGTGGACCTGAGGGACAAGAGGGGAATAATTATAATATAATGAATAAATATAATACCTGTCTGTTAAAAGGGGAAAATGAATTATAGGACAGTCAGCCCACCTTTGACACCCAGAAAGAGACTCCAACAACTCAGTGTACAATATACTTACAAGCACTTGGAGGATAAGAAGGTGTTAAAAAGTAAAACCAAATCACACCATGTCAGATTGATTTCCTTCTTTCTCCAGATAACTTACGTTCATAGCATTCAATAGGCCATATCTTTATTTTAGCAAGGGTTCTGACATGACCCTTTGTGACAGTCTTATGAACAAGCTGGAGACTAACTGAAAATGTTATCTGGTTAAGCGCAAGAAAATTTGCTATCTAAAAGCTTGCACACAAAAAATTGCAGACACTCCATTATGTGACACACACAGTCGTTATTTTAAATGGGATCTCACTGGAAAGTCTTGTATATCTGGTTTCTGCTTGATATGGATGATATGGCTGGTGGAACAGAGAATAGACCTACAAAATTTGCAGGTGACAGTAAGGAATGCGGAGGGGAGAGCTTCCAGGTGCTTCAGAAACCAGGATCTGAATTCAAAATAGTCTTCACTCCAAATGAAACGAATGAGGTGGAGTACAGTAAAAACATATCTAAAGCATTACACTTGGCAAGGGGAAATCAAATGAACATTTACACTATAGGAAATATATGCAATATTTTCAGGAGTACTGAAGAAAAGAAAGAAACTTGAAGTTATGATAGATTTAAACCTCAATGAATTAATAACATGGTGCTGTTACAAAAAATGCAAGTCTTACTTTGGAAATGTATCCAGAGCTAGACCATGTGTAAGAAGTGGGGGTTAGGAAGTTTCAGCAGAAGTCCTGTTTCCAGCTCCAGGCATACTTAAAAAGATAGGCAAATTAGAGAGAATCTGGAAGGAATCAACAAAAGTGATAAAAACATATGAAGAAAGGTGGTAGAGACTGACCTGCCTGCTTTTGGAGGGGAATGACAAGGGGCACGACAGCAGGCTTCCAGTGCATAAGCTTGTCACAAAGGTGATGGTGGTCCATTGGGAGTTGGTGGGACAAAAAGAAATGAGTTTCACTGGCAGCAAAGCAGATTCGGATCTGATAGTGAGGACAAAATCCTAGCCATGAAGCCGCTTGAGCAAACTCGTTAATAAAGGCTGTGGAGTCCTCCCTCCCTGCAAAAGGATTGTATTTTGAACATGTATAGCAGTGAAAAGTCTACAATAAAACAATCTAATGTAAACCAAATTTTCTTTTGGAGCCAGGCATCCCAGCCTGTCTTCCCCTGACAAATGGAAGGATTACTGGTAGCCTGCTTCACATGTTTACGCAGCACTATAATTATCATTACCCACAGACTCATTGGGTTCTGATTTGTCCTCCACTGAATGATTGGTATCCTAGTAACACTTTCTTTGATTTTTTTTAATATCAGTTATTTTTATCTTTGCATCATTTATCAATCTGCACACAGTTAGCAAAGGCTGAGCACCTTTCATGCTGTGTAAAGGCTATGTCCTACCATGAGAGATAGCCTTTGTTATGCTCTTCAGGAGCTCTTGGATCATACAACTTGTTATGCCAGTTCAGAGCAGTCACTTCACCCAGCTTTCCTTCTCTGGCAGCAGCTATTGCCTTCACAGTATCCTTTTAATGAACGAAGAAAGCAGAGAACAAGAAAGGTTGCTTCAAATCAATTTTGCTCCCTCTCCCTCTCCTCAATACAGTTTGGCCAGACCAAAAAATATAGGTCTTAATTAGAAAATTATCACTAGACAAAGAACATGGTGATTTCTTCCCACGCACACATCCACTGTGATATAGCAAAAGCCACCAGTTCCAGGGTCCATGACTCCCTAAACTCACCTTTGTCTTCAGGAAAGAGAAGCACTAATCCTGCAGTGTCCCTAAATCCCCTCTTAATACCACTTTGTAGCAGTTTTTATGTTAAGAACTTGCTGCCTGGAGCTTTGGCTTGGGAGGTTGTCTCCAGGACTGTCACGTGTCTTTCCTTGATAGAGGCCAGTGATTATACCAGCTACCATTATCACTTCCTTGTGGTGATTGTTTCCTTCTCTATTAATAGTCTGCATTGGAGTTAAGGTCATCTGAAATCTCTCCCTGGCTGAAGGGGAAGGTGGTTTCGGAAGGGATTCCTGGGATGTGAGGTGACGGCCAAGATTTACCAGATGAGACAGTGTGCAAGATGAGTGGAACCGCTCAAGATCTTAGCTTCGCTGCGTTTTCCAGTTCCTACCTTCCTTTTTGGGTGGTCAGGCGTTTTTCCCCCAAAACCACCCTGCCACCCCATCGTCCCATTTTTGTCTGAGTCATAACATTACTGCATGGCTAAAGAAATCAAACAGTGAGGTCTGCAGGCTGGACCTTGAGTGCAAGCATCTTGGAAAAGGAGTGGAACGGCTCTCTTGTCACCAGTAGCTGACTATGGACCCTCGCCCTTGCCTGCAGTTTCTGCTTGTCTTCATGTTATTTAAGCAGGCTCTACTCTATCATTTCCTGGGAAAGGACTTATTGCTTCAACACCAGATCTGCTTCCACGTTACTTGTCCCAAGCATGACTAGATAAATTCAGGATCTTCGCTGGCTGCCGTGAGTGAAGAGACTAGTACATACAGGCATCCTTGTCCTTTCTTGAGGTCCCTCACCAACATTAGCTGAAAAGAAGGCCTGCTTACAGCCTGGGCTCTCTGTGGTGGCACTGTTAAACCATCCTGAGCTCAGCTGGTCTACCCCAATGGCTTACATCTGATTTTGATTAGTACAGAATCTCCAGAATTAAATTCTGCCCATACCCTCGCTAGAGGGTCATGACTCCTTGAAACTCATGTGACTGAGAGCTGCTGTTAGATAAAGTATGTCAGATGGGTATGCCGAGGAGCCGCTGATGAGGAGAACACATCATTAAAAGCACACAGTTCCTAGGTTACAGATAGAGCTATTTTCTGCCTATGGAAGTTCCTTAAATATACTTTTATTATAGGTGGTTGGAAGAGATGTTTAGGGCCAACACTACTAATACGTGGGTAAGTTACAACCTATTGTATGACTGTCTAACCACAAACATGGTTGCCCAAAATATCTAGACAATTCTTTTTTTTCTATGGATAACATCAAAACAGAGGAATCAAAATTTGATGTAAAAGACACTCACAAGTTTCAGTCATGAATACTGCCACATTTCAGACATCTCATATTTGTTGCTTGACACTGTATCTCAAGTGAGACACTGAAAGTAGACTGCCCAGACTTTTCCAGGAGTCATCTCTGCTGTGCTGTCTCTGAAGTTTTCTACCATTTCGTATGGCAGCACGTTAGCAGAGATTGAGCATTGGCACTTACATTACCTCTACTTTAAATGTATTCTTTTTTAATACAGGACCAAATAAGTATAAGTGCAAGAAAGACATCAAGAAAAAACTTGAAATAAATGGAAGCTATCCAGATAGATGGCAAAGAAAGAGCAAATGGTAGGGAAAAAATAATCCTATCCTGCCCACATCAAGTCTTAGAAACTGAACTTCTGTTTGCCACTTCAGCACAACTTCTAAGTAGCTATATCATCATCCGCATCATCATTATTCATTTCTCTGCAACACAACCATGGTGAACGATGGCAGCACCAGAAGAAGATGCCATTAAAGTCAGTAGTTTCACTGTGCACTTATTTAGCTATTGTACATAGAAGATAAGATAGTCCCTGCTCAAAAAGCTGCGTTTCTTCTTTGCAGAGATTAACAAAAGAATGCGAAATCGCAAAAGGGATTGTATTCTCAAAACTTCAGAGCAGACTCCTAAAACCAGGACAGTGCTGTGAACTGGGTTACCTGTTAATGCACTACACAGCTGGGATCATGCACGTGGCGCTTGGAAACATCCCGTCTCAGACCTGATACATCCCAGTGCAGCTGCCATTATGCTCCCATCCACAATTACTTTGCTGAATGAGATGAGGAGGTTAAAGAAAACAAAGCAAAACAGAAGCTATAAAATTAACTTTATAGAGTCCCTGAGAACCCCCTACCTCTACTGTGGTCAAAAAAAACCCAGATAACCTTGTCCTCCGCTTAGAAAATGAAAAACAAAAGTGGGAGAGTGGCGATAGTGCTGTTGTGCAGGAAAATGGCTTGTTCTTATAAATGCGCTGCACAGGTTATTATGCTTAGTTAATTTATCTTGTAGTTTGCTGTAGGTAAAGACATTTGCTTATTTCTTTTTGGTTTTGTTGTGTTTATTTTTTCATTGGAAAATAGTCATCTGCTATATCAAATTGTAGAATATGAAAGCCAGATGCCTTACATATTCTTTGACTGTTGTGTGTTTCCCTCCACTTAAACATTATCATTTTTCTTTAATCAAGACAAGAACTTTTCCTAATATTTCTTTTGGCCCCTAAACAAAGACAAAGTTTGGCTCAAACAATGGAGGATTTATCAATTGTTAGAGCCATATAATCAATAATTTTCAAAGGGAAGATGTTAATATCTGGACACTTGCCAAGCACCACTCTCTGGGAAGGAGGAAGTTTGTAGATAATCTTTGAGGGGTAGAGTGCACATCTGTCTTTGCACTAAGGACAACTGGTGAATAATAATTCAATCCAATATTTTTATTTTGTCATCAGTATTTAAAAAGAAAAAAAGGTCTGCTCGGGATGAAATTCTGACCCTTGTCATGCCAGTGGTGAAAATGCCGTAGGGCTTCACCCATGGTGTATCACAGCAATGAATTACCTCTTAATCTGTTGTCTCCTGCAAGCTGCTTAGACAAAAGGACTTTATTCATTTAATATGTATTCTTAACATAGGGATATCAGAGACTGAAACCTGTAATGGGAGAATGAAAACAGGGGAGAAACTTGACTTCCAATTAGGTGTAAGAAGAGTCACAGTTCTGTGGCAATGAAATAATGCTCCTGGGTGGAGATATTGCTGATGCCTATGCAACCTTGTTTCAACAGAGGAAGAAGCACAAAACCAGCAAAGAAGCATTGATAAGTTGCCCAAGCACTGTCCACTTCAAGCTCAGCTGTGGGTCATGGTACACCGATCCCTATTATCTCTAGTACTCCAAAAGCAAATGTACTTAGCAGAGTCTGATGCAAGTTTTGCTTCAATTGAGTTGCACCAGAAGCCTAGTGCCTGCAAAGCTGTGGCCCAAAGAGGAACCAAAGGTGCCAAAGGTGCAAAAATATATCCTGTTCCCAGTTATTTACTAACTGTGCAGTGTAATCTGATCACAGGAGGATTAAAATGTTTATATGAGGTGGCATTATGGGAGGAGGACATAACTGTGTAACAGAGGCATTCCCTGACACTAAATAGCTACATGCATTTTTGCCCTGGGCACCACTGAGGGAGAGACATGACTATCTAAAAAGGAGGCTAAATGGGTAATGGGGTCAGCCGAATGTCAATTCCCAGAAAAATCTTGGAACTGTTTATAAGCAGGTAGAATAAAACAGTGAGATAAATAATAGCTGCCACTGATTTGTTAAGGACAAATTGCACCAAAGCAATTAAATTTTTTTATAGGTAGTAGATCATGTGAATAGGGGGAAGGAGTAGCTGCCATATGTCATGACTTCAGTAAAACTTTTGACACTTTCTGAATGGGAAAGCTAAGTAAATATAAAGAAGTGAACTTACCAGAGAGTGGGACACAACTGGCCAGAAAACTACTCAGGAAGTATTTGTTATGTCTTCAAAGAGTCTGTCTTACGGCACTTTTAGTCATTTTTATTTGTAAGGTGGTAAAATATGCATGTGTTAACATGACAAACGCAAACCTGGAAGGTTGGAAGGAAGGAGAAGAACTGAAAAGGATCTTGCCAAACTGAAGAAATGACCTAGAAATAAGATGCAATCCAATAAGAAGAAGATTTTACAGTTAGGCAAAAGTGATTAACTGCACAAAGAAAGAATAAGGAGTAACTGGGTAAGGAAGAGTTCTGCAGAAAAGGATCTGGGGCTTGTTGCAGGTCACAAGTTAAATAGAAGTCAACAATCTCACACTGTTATGAAAAAGGCAAATATCACTGTGGGATGGATAAAGAGAATTATTGTCTGTAGGACATTTGAAGTAATCTTCCACTCTACTCAGAATTAATAAAACCTCAGCTGGAGGTCTGTATCCAGTCTTAGGAAATAAGTTTAAAGACAGGTATAGACCAATAGGGAAGAGTTTGGTTTAGAGGTCTTAAAATTGGGAATGTTTCATCTAGAGAAAAGAAAACTGAGGAATGAGATTAACAGTCTTTAAGTATTTTACAGAAGACTACAAAAAGGAATGGGGTGATCTGTCTCCTATGTCCATGTAGGACAGAACAAGGATTAATGGGCTTAAGATGAAGAAAGAATTAAGCTAAACATTAGAAAAAGCTTCTTCTAACTCTAGGGGTAGCTAAGTACCGAACTCTACCATTGGAAGCCTTTTAAGACTCAGTTATGCAAACTAGGTACAGTGGATGCTGTCTTAGGACAGAGGTAAGAACTAGATGATTTTCACAGGTCCCTATAAGCCTTATTGTCTGTGATGCTGTGTTCATTTGGAAAATCCTGGGTTATAGAGGCAATATATATTATCAATACATTGCAACAAAATTCAAATATTTTATACCCATATGAAAACCATGTGTTCCAACATCTGGTTTTGTAATAGCTGCCATAATAAATTTTACCTACTACTTAAGTGATCACATACATTTCCCCTTGCCATACAAAGTAGATTTTTTTCATTATTAATTTCCATGGCTCTATTTAGGGCTGTATCTTCTGAAACAAGCTCACTTTCTAACACCTGTAGATGCTTTCTTTTTTCTAACAATTTTGAAGAAACACCATTGAAACCCATTTAGTTTTGGTATGACCGAAAAAGCTAGAGAGCTTTGCCTGCCACTTTAAGAAGGCAGTGAGTCATTTTCTGAGGATAAATATACCAGTAATACCATTGCAGGCAGTGGAGAGAAGGACCTTTAGATTATCTAAGTCATTCCTTGCTAAGGCAGGGCTGTTCTTTACAGAGCATTTTATAGCAGTTTTTAATGATTGCTACATATAATGGTTGCATATGGCTGGAGGGTAACATTAGTTTGACACGCAGGGTGATATGAGCAGCCCTTTTATGTTTTATGGGTTGCCTGTCATGCTGTTGCTCTTATATAGTTCTTTGAACACAGTATATAAAGTACATATGCCAAAAAGAAGCTGTGTAGTCATTCCAAAAAAGCAAGGGGAAGGGCAGGAAGGAAATACCTGCCTGTTAGATACATCAGATGAAAATCACTTCATTAATAGTGTGTTCAAAAGCTAAAGGGGAAGGATGTTTGCAGCCAGCTATCTCTGAACTCTTGAAAAGCAACTCACACGAATGCATCAGCATAATTGGAAGTGAGGATCCTCTCTGCCAGCACTCCAGATGATGGGTCAGTCTCACTTCCCACATCAATTTCAAACAGAGGTAAGTCAGTGTCCAAAGCTAATCCTGATCTCCATCACTGTGGAGGAAGAATCTGGACCATTCTTCTCTTTTAGGTCTTGCAGGTCTAGCGATTGTCAGTACCTACGAGCTACTCAGAAATGTGAGAGTATAGGGTCATATCAGCTGTTAATTTGTTTCATGTTTCACAATCCGCAATGGAAGAAAAGGAGCACTTATGGCACAACAGACTTTACGTGTCTGTATACACAGATACTGGGCCATCTTCAGACCATTACGCTATCTAACACAGTCACCACCACTGCCACGGGGGCCGAGTGCAAGGGAGCAATGGGTGATGCAAAGGCTAGGTACACCTGCCAGGTTTGGCTTCCCTGCCCTGGCTGGCTGAACGTCATCCTAGGTCCTTGCCTTTGTCAGCTCACAAGCACCAGCTTACCTGATGCGCTTTCTACAGGAGCTATGGGTCCTTCCTGCTGTGATATCAGTGAGGGGTGACATGGATGTTGCCCAGAAGCGGTGGCAGCCTGGGCAGCTCCTACCTCTCACTTCGCCACTGCCACTTGCTGTGCTACACCCTCCCCGTGGCACTACAGCTGCTCCTGAAACTGGACTGGGGAACTCAGCTGGGTTAAAAGTAAGCTTTTCTTTTGCTTGGTTATTTTTAACTCAGATCGGTTCCCCGATCCAGGTCACTGTGTAGCTGCACGAATAGTCATGCCAGGTGGAAACAAATGGCTGGAGGAGGGGGGCACAAAGCCTTATTGTAAGGAAAAGCTACTAGGAGCATTCTCAGAGCTTCTGAGCAGGCATGGTGTGTGCCCTCACGCATGGTCTCCACCTAGAGGAGGGCGAAAAAGGCTTTGTGCTGCATGGTGAAGACACCTGGACAGCATCCAAGGTGCAGCGTTTTGTGTTGCTGGTTTGTGGTTTGGGAAAGCTGGATGGCAGAACTTCTAAGGCCATCAGGAAGTTGGACAAAGTATCTTGTCACCAGCTTTATCAGCTGCTTTGCTCATGTGGTGCCTACAGGCTTCATAGAGAGCCGGTAATATGCCAGTTTACAGTATGATTTTGTGAACTTTACAGAGTATGTGTATAACTGATATCCTCTATAGTATCAGGTGTTAGAAGCTGCAATGCATGTTTAAGAGTATAAACAGTTTAGATGAAAACTGAATCATCCCACAGGCTGATGAAGTATGAGCTGACCACCAGAGAGCTTGCTCTTCAGGCATTGAGTCTGAAAGAAGGCTGCCGTGGGTAGTTGCCTGAGTAGTCCAGAGCAGGGCTTGTGAACCAGCCCAGGTGGCAAGTGGAAGATTTTGAGACTGCGTGAGTAGTAAATAAGGATCAGGAAGCATGGATGCAAAGTAAATGAGGGAGAGAGACAGACAAAAATCAGCTGCTTGTGCTTGTGTGGGAGTTGGTCGGTGCAAGCCAGGTCATCAGCCCTCAGAGCTGGTACAGCGGCAGGGAAATTGCTTTCCAGAAGAAGAGGGCCCAAGCCAAGACGCAGCCCAGCAGCAGCAGGAGTGACTGGTTCCCAGGCCAGCCTTCCTCAGACCCGAGGGCAGCCCTCGAAAATCAGGGTGCTGCTGGGAGGCACCAGCCCCAGTCCTGTCAGCAAAGATACCTTGAGTCTCCCAAGTAAACTGGAATAAGCAGCTGTCAAAATATCCGGTTATTAGACTTTGACTGGAATCATATTTCACACCTGACCTACCTACAGCCTTTGTTTCCAGTCTCATAACCAAAATTCTTGCCTGAATTCTTGCTGAATAAACCATTGCTGCCTTCTGCCATTAAGGCAGTCCAGTGTTGCAAAGCGAGACAAAATAAAGATGCTGCTCACAAGTACCAGAGTCAAATAAAGTGATGCAACATCACCCCAGGGGGACTGTGTCCCAAGGCATGTTCAGGGCCAGGGACTTCTCCTTAACACATGCTATGTTTTGGAAAGAAGTTCCTGCTGCCAAGCATGTCCTTTACCCTACCCAATTTCTTTTCTACTGCAGAAAAATGAAATATGATCTGTAACTGCAGGCAAATTCCCAAACTTCCAAGAAGCAAACTCTGAAAAATGTGATCTAAACAGAAACTGGAAATTGGAATGGTGTTTTGGATGAGGTCTTACTGGAAATTTGTCTTTTTGGAAGTGGGTCCATGGCAGCATTGTAAATAAACCTTGTAAATTCCTCACCTTTCTGAAAAGTGGCTAGCAAGGAAGCAGTAAATAGATGCATTTTTTGTTTAATACATATTTGGAAGTAAAAATTTAGAAGTTTAAATTTTCACTTTAAATTGTGTTGCCAGGTGCTAATAAGGAAGCCCCATCTGAACCCTTAAACAAGATTTGGATGCATAGTAGGTATCCTTCAGACAGGTCTCAGAAGCCCACGGTAAAGCATCTCTCAAAATCTCGCTGCTCAAGGGTGCTGGAATGAACTCTTAGCAAGCTCATCCATGTTCCTGACTTCTTTTGCTCCAGAAGCCACTCCAGCATATCAGGATGCTGGGATCAGCACGATGGCAGTTGACACAGTGGGGACCATATTGCTAATCTCCCCATTTTGGAGAATACATGTGTTCTGTGGAGTATTTTCTGCTCTGAATCAGGATGTTTGGGACTTCAGATCAAATGTTCTTACTGAGAGAGTCAGCCAGCTAATCTCTATGCCAGGAAATGAAGCCATCTGATGTCCCGAGGTGAAGCTATAGGAGGGTGTATGAGTCCAGAACAACTTGAAATCTGTTTTCTAAATAAATCCGCACTGGTTTGGAGTCTTTGAGCAGCATGGGTAGAGTCTCTGTTTTCTACCACAATCAGTATTGCCTTATTTTTGTTTTCAGGCCTTATCAAGGGGACAAATGCAGAATCTGCTACTTACAGGTATGATTTTAGAGATTTTTATCTTTCTAAGGCAATTTACAAAAAATTCTGAATGCTGTCTGAAGGCAAGAGAATAACACTTCATACTGGCAAGTTGCAATTTGCTGTTCTACCTGTGAATCTTGCAATTTCCATATTGCAATACTGGAAATAAAGATCCCGGAGACTGAGAGAATCATGTACTGGTTGTTTGGCTCTGAGGATAAACTGCTATTGGCAATGACATTAACCTGAAACAAATGAAAACCTTCAGCTAGATAAGTCTTTTAAAATTTTATTTGTCTTGCGAGCACAATAGGTCTCTATCCTCCCATCTTTTGGAGAATGAGGGAAGTCCAAAAGTAAACACCCTCTCCTCTGAATTTTGAAGACTTTTCTACTGCCTTGAAGCTTGCTTCTGAAAAGAGTACCTCTGTAAGATAAGTAAGAGCATAGGACCTGCTGGCATAGACAACTTGTGTTTCCTACGACAAGACAGTGGGGGTGGTCCCCAGAAACCACACAATTTTCAAACGGAGAGGTGCGAGGGGAAGATTTCTAGGAGTTTGTATGCAAATGTGAGGTGTCAGTAAAATTTGATACAGAGCTGTCTCTCCCTTTTCTTTTAGGAGATTTCTAAGCTGTTTCCCAAATGATTCAGGCAGTATGTATCAGGACCAGAAAGACTACCGAGGCCATTGTTTATAATGGTTTTATTTAGAAGCAAACCATCATTAGGCTACTTCTCATGTAACTGCAGACACTGAAAACCTCAGTTTCTCATCTAAATCTGTCATCTGGGATCCCAGTCACTGTCCAGAGGTACTTATATATTCCTTCACTGACTACAGAAGGCCCCACATGATTATATTAGTGTGAAGACACACAACGTGGGTTGATCAAATCTGATTGCTGCTGATGCCAAAAGGGGAAGAAGATCCTGTTCCCTCTTCTCAGTTCTGCCACTGACTCCAGCTTCCATGTCAGCTTACCTTGTGCCAGCTCTGGCATCCAGCAGACCCCTCCATAGGCCTGCTCACCTCGGGAGCCCAGGAGAAAACCGAAGGCATCAGAAAACTCTGCATAGCTGTCTGGAAGTTTCGTGAGCTGAACTGGTGCAGGGAAGAGCCCAGTGAGTTGCAGAGCCAGCCCTGTGGCATTACAACACCATGACAATATGATATAGATATATAAGAGCAGTGAGGTCACCTGCTTGCATGTTTTCATAGGAAACTTGTATAATTTTGGAGGAATTTGGACAATTTAAAGAAGCGGGGTGTAGATCCCCCATCATGTGGAGCTGCCTGGAGTCCATCAGGGCATTTCTGTGCACAGGAGCCAATTGCTCAGGATAAAGATGCTGGGGAAAGATGCTGAAGTCTCAAGCCACTTTTCTGTTGGTTTGCATAAGGGCTCAGAGGACAGTGGGTCTGCAGGCATGGCTTCTGTTGGCCCAGAGACCAAAAAAGCTAACTTTGTTCAAAGCTGAATACATACTGGGGACTTCTGGTGATACCAGAATATTGTCTCTGCAATTAAGAGGTCCAGCCAAGGACCAAGGAAACAAATCTTCTGCTAACTGGGCAGTCTTCATACCAGTCTCCAAAGCCTAACCTGCAGGATGTGGGGACGAGGCATCTCAGCAGCAAGGAGCACCAACGGTGAGGTCGGGTCATCTCTACCTCACTCCATATGCAGGTCATGGGATTGTGTTCAATGCCTGCATGAGTGCCAGCACCACCGTTTTGAGGCCTGAAACCACCTTTATCTGGAGAAATTGGGAGGATTTATGGACTCTGCACTGTAAAGGGCCTGGAAAGGAAGACCTCTGTCTTTTTTGCCTTTGAGGTTTACACTCTTTCTTCCCCTTATCACTAGAAGTTTTGCCAGAGCAGGGAATGAATTTCACCATCAAAACATTAGACAGCTGTGTAAAAGAAGGAGGAGAAATATTTTTCCAAAAAGGAAGCTCAGATGTTTCTGCCCAAGGCAATTCAGGATCAAAAGAAGGACACATTGATTTCTCAAATAAAAGCATTTTCAAATGAGAGTCCCTTACTCTTTGGAGTTTTTTAGAAAATTATTTGCAGATGGCACATCTCTCCACAGTGTGACTTCTTCTTCCAGACACAGTGAGCATTTAGCATGTCCACAGTTTAGAGGCATTGCAGCCTGAAGATTTATGTTCCGACTTAGTAAATGAACATATTATGGTGAGTACCTCCTAGGTAAATAACAGCAGTTTCCTTACCAAACGATCAAAGGAAATGCTAACAAAACCCTGCCACTGGCACAATACAAAGTACCCGTTTATCAACTATCTGCAATTATTTACACAAGAAGGTCCCGCAGAGCCCGAGGAGGCACATGGTGCCAGCTGTGACTCATGGCCACATACACCTGGAGCTGAGGGGCAGGGAGAGGAGCCCAAACACTGTCCCCTGGACACAAACCTATATGAACGGCATTGGTGCTGTTCTGAGGATGCTGCCTAATGAAAAAGTCTGTTTCAAGTGCACTAGTCCATACAGATCAATTGCAAAATGCCCGGATTGGGCAAAACTTTCAGAGAAGCACACGTCTCAGAAATACAGGCAAAATCTTTACATCCTAACTACACCTTCCAGATGTATCTCAGAGCACCTAGAAATTATTACTAAGATGAAAATCACATTTCTTTACTGGGCTCTATGTCCTGTCTTTGTCAGCTGTGTTGGCACCATGATTTATGTACAAAACTTTTGCTCAGTTTAACGAGTGAAAGCTACGCATGTGAAAAGATGAGATATATAATTCTTGAGGCTGACCATGACCAAGTCCTGTCGAGTGTAAAACAAAGTTTGTTTTAGTAAGAATTGTTAAATAATAACAACTGGTCTCAAAGCTGTATCTTTGCCTTAACAACTGTGATAGGAAAAGGCGCTCTGTAATTTTTATTATTTGTGCATGCATATTAAATGGATACAAATAGCACACACAAACATACACACACAGTGGTTGGAGCAGTTCAGCAAATGGCAGTATGGCATAAGGAGACATTTAACAGCAACAAGTTGTAGATGGCATGTCTTGAAACGTGCCTCATCACATTTTGGGATGCTGGTTCAGTATTCATGCAACAGGAGGAGGGCTGCCTGCTGAACCAGCAGCAAGACCTTCTCTGCATAGAAACTTGGGGTTTCGCTCATCACTCCAAATGCTAACTTTCTATTACGTGTTTCTGTGAAACAAGGTTGCAACTCTTCAGGGCAGCATGACATCTGTGTGTACGCACTTCAGACTGCTCCAGCAAGAATATATGCCAGTGCTTTTGGGAAAGGATGTCTTTTTCGTTTCAGTGTGAAAACCCTTACCAATGTGCTAGCATGTATAGTGTCTCAGGAGACAGTTTGGCAGGAGAATTATATTGGAAATGTAAACTACAGCCCCCTGAGAAGGGAAATATATTACAAGTGGGTTAGGTATAAATATCTGAACACTACGTCATTAAATGATTAAAAAAAAGTAGCAACGCTGTCTCAGTGCACAGAAGTAGTAAGAACCCAGTTCAAAGCCCAAAGTAGTTAGCAGCAAGGTGCCCACTGAGCTCATGAATTCTGAATCAGGACTGCTTTTGGAATGAAAGAGGGGTTGTAGCTGGATAAGCCGGAAAAAAATATGTTGGCAGAAAATTCTTTTCACCATCAGTAATGAATTTGTTGACAGATATTATGTAGAACTGGATACGGGCATTGCCTGTACATGAATGATTTAACCAAAAATTACAACATACACCCTTTCAGAAGACGATATGACGAAAATAAACATCTACAGTGAGAACAAAAGCATCTCTGAGCTCCACAATTCATCATGTTTCAAAAGAGACTTATACTAAGAATATTTACAGCTGAAAATTTCATGGCTATGCTCTCATAGTCTTAGTCTTAACCAAGAATAACATAAGCCCTGTTGTATCTAGAAAAACAGCTTTAAGTAGCAAAGCAAAATAATTATCAGGCTAGTTTCTCTACCACATAAGGCAGTTGCAAAGATTTATAGACTAATTCTGCAGGCTGGATCTTTTTTTAATTTAAACTACAGCTACCAATGAAAGGGAAGTGTTTCAGCAAAAGAGAAAATAGTTTGAGATTATATTTGAAAAAACAATTTGGAGTTTACACAAAGAAGTAACTTTGAAAAATGACCTGGGGGTTGTAACTATACACGATTGTTCTTATAGAAGCTTGCAGCTGGAAAGCGGCCGGCTTAACCTGTTTCTCCTGAATGCAAATTCTTCACTGACGCAGTGGAACGGGGTTGTATGACGGGGGTTGTATAACGTCCGTGCTGGAAGGGGATGGGCAGCAGCAACCTCATAGCTGGCTTTGCATGCTGAAGGAACACGAGTCCGGCAACCGTGTAAGCAAAGTTAAAACCCCTGACGGCTCGAATGCCCCTCTCACATCCAAGGCAGGGAGTAAAGTGCAGAGATCAGGAAAGCCAGAAATTGTAGTTGCAGCAGTGAGGCAACTCTACCGCTGAGGGGAAATGGACTGGTCTCATTTTACTGTTGTCTAATTCTGCTGCGTTTGTTATGTCTGTGGACAAAATGCAGTGGAAGAACGGGAAAAAGCAAGACGATATATCACTTTTCCTAGTTTGCTTCTTTTGTTTGAGTGTTTCAGCTTTTCTTACTTAACACATGAAGTGCAGAAAAGTGGTCCTTCTTGCTCCATTTAAAAAATTTAGTTAACTCATCTTCCGTTACGTCTGACAGACACCAGATTTCAGAAGAGTTTGTTCGTCCAGTCATACTCTGTCGAGGTGGACTTGAGCTTATATGTGGTATCTTACACTCCCATCTTTCTTACACTCCCAGTTTTTGCTTCTATATAGTGAGTTTGGAGACTCAGCCCTGAAATCAAGTACCTCTCTGAACCTGCTTTCCTATGATCTCTGTTCGAATCAGTGGTCTCTCCCCAATAAAGGTATGTTTGTTTATCATTACAAATGCAAACGCCACAATTCAGGGACACCTTGTTATAAAGCCTATAGCCTCTGGGGACATTTAGTTTACCATAATAAACAAGATCCTTTTCAGTCAACTATGCCTGACAGCGCTGAAGTTAATTTTAGCCACTTGCTGCTTTCATTGATCTACAGTTTAGGTTCTAAATCCTGGCTTCTGTCCCAGCAGTCTTGATGAAAATAGATAAATGTTTTATTTCTAGAGTTGAAATAAAACTTACCACAATAGCATTCTGTATTGTAACTTTGTAGTCGATTATCATTGTTACTCAGAGTGAAGTTAGACATTCCCAGCCTGTATTTATGATCAAGGATGCTTCAGAATAATGTATATAAACTGAGTTTTATTGATCATCGAACATCTGCTGGCACTTAAGTATGTGGACACATAAGCATGAACATAAGCTTTGCAAGTTTGCATTTTTTGATGCTCATAAAATTATAATTTATAATCAAGTACACCATATTATGTTTTCTTTATCACTTTCATAAAGATAAAGTAATGTAAGCAGGGACTTGGATTACAAGACTGTTACAAGATTGCAAAGACTTTGGGTTTTATGATTTATGGAAGAAAAATTTCATTATTTTTCCTTTACTTCTGACACCATTTAATTGCATTTTGCCTGCTGTGGTAGACGAGATGTGCCAAACTGTGATTAGTGCAAACAAAATTTGAAGTGCTATAAAATGCTATTTTCTTACAGTGCATCCATTGTCAAAGGTGGTGAGCAAATGGCTTTACCCAACTTTCTGATCCTACAGTTTTGACCCCTCCTTTCCAACACTGACTAATGTAGAACACATGCCTGTGCTGATGCAGACCCTTTTTATAGTCTGTGCACTTCACACACACCTGTTGCAGATACTCAAACCCGTTCGTGTTAGTACAGCTTAAGCAAGGAGTTGGGAAGGGGAAAAAGGTAGTACTGGAGAGAAATAAAATAAGAGAGAGGATGTGCATCCCTTACGGGTGTGGGTACAAGAAAGGTCTGTGCATGAGGTGGGTGCTGGGAAATTATGTTCTTGTATGAAAATGTGGGTCATAGGAACAGAAAGCAACTCAGAAGAAAGAGCCTTTGTCTCATTTCCCGGAGTTATCCAGACTCTCTCATGTGGTCCAACCTGATAAAATTGTCTTTATTTCCGAAGTCAAACATGAGCTAAACTAAACACACTAGCAGGATGCCCAGGCATGGAAGCAGTAGCACTGGCCTCTCTGAGTTTACAGACCTGCTCCTCTGCTGGCGTAAGTCTGACCAGCTCCAGGTTCAAGCAAGAGGACTCCTGAACCAGGTGTTAAACACAGGTTTTGCTCGGTATGAGTTATCTAGAAAGTCAAAACATACTGGAAAATGTGAATGCAAAAGCTGTGAGAATATCACCATTTCATAGGGGCCTGGGGTATCTGAAGTGAAGAAAGAACAGACATATTCAAGACAGATTTTGTAAGAAATGGTGACTTATAATGACTATCACACTTAGCTAGGTAAACCAGACTTTAAATCATTTGGGTAAGATGATCTTTCATGGATAACAATTAACAATCTCCATCCTTGATTTTTAGCATGTGAAATAACTGTGAAAACCTACTACATGCTGTTGTCCATGTTTTTAATGAGAAATTCACCCTTTAATCACCATCATGACAAATGCTGATAAATTCCCAGGATATTTCTCCCTCACACTTTCTCTTTCCTGGCCCCACATGTGTCCAGTGCCTAATCACTATTGCTCGGGAACTAAATGCTGCACATTTAAATGCTATAGACCAAGACAAAGAGGGTAAACACAGCATCTTGACTCCTGCACAGTCAACTTCTACACCAAGGTTAGGGAGTGTGTCACTGGCTGGTCTCACTAGAGGGCAGCCGATAAAACCTCTAGTAATAAAATTGCAGGAGCTGAATGTCTTTTTTTTTCCACTGGAGTGTGATGGGATATAAAATTTGCCCCCTTGAAATTGCTGCCAGCAACTCTTTCTCTGGTGCTTTTTTTTCTCCATGAAGAGCTGTAGAGGAGGATCCACTCACTGCTTTAGCTCTGCGAGACTCTGCAGTTCTGATGGAGTTGGAAAATCTTTGTGAGGCTTTGAAAAAGCATGACGGTGAGCCAGCACTTGATGCTGAACAGGATTATTGTTACTTTCCTATCCTTGCTTTTTTTCCTTGACTCCCTAAAGGAAACATCACAACTTACAACAAAATATGCATAGTGTGATATATAATGCATTCTGAGCAATTTGCCATAAAATTGCTTCTTCGGTAGTTCTTGAGGTTCAAATATATCCCAGGATTTCTTTTTTTCTTTTTTTCTTTTTTTTTCTGTAGTCCTTGTAATAATTTTAATCTTAAGTGCCTCAAGGTCCCCTCAACTCCGGTTTCATAAATGCTTCCCAGTACCTGCCCCATCTTGTAACACTGAAAAAGAAGTCTGCTATATGCTTTCCAGAGAAACACAAGAACAAGATCTCGAGAGCTTCCAAGATAAATACATTCTCTGAATTCCATACATTCATCACGTAGTTTTTATTAGGCCAAAAATTTTCTTACAAGATTTTGTGTGGTTCTGAGCTGAGATACATTTTCTATCCCTATAGAAATGTCTTTATTTACTTGATCATATATCACACTGCTATGCAAAAAAAAAAAAAAAAAAAAATTAAACTTGTGTTTTCTCAAATCTTCATGTACCAAGAACAGTGTCTATCAAAAATAGTCCTTTTGATAAGGACTATTCAAAAATAGTCCTTTAAAGCATAAACTGTTTCAGAAATAAATACCACTTGATGTTTATAAAGTGCATTCCTCTGGCTGTGGCTGCTAAACACTCTGCTTGATACAGGAGTTCATGTTTTAAGTAATTCTGACTTCCCTTAAGGCAACTAAATGTATCAGGACCTACTGTAATGTCCTAAACCTGATTTTGTTTTATGTTACTTATTCAAACCCCCCATTTTCTTCAAAGGAAAAGATGGACAAAAAACGCTAAGCTGAAATTTGATAGGTAAAGGTTCATCAGAAAAATCTTGTTGATGAAACTGTTGCAGAAGTTTCCATTTCACATTAACATAGTAAACAGTGTTTGTTTTTCAGTACCAATTAATACAGCCGAGTGAGCAATTAAACACAAATTTTCTGCTTCTTGTGTTTGCGTAACAGCTGCACTAAGTTTGCAATTTCACCAAATATATTAATTACCCAAACACAGTTCACATTTTGTGTTCATGAGGATAGTAACTTCAGTCTTTGTTTCTTAATCAATTAAGAATGCTTGGTCCTTTTTATTGCATGTGTGTGTATTGCACACACCATTCCTACTAAATTGATTTTGCCTGTGATTACAAAGGTCCTGTAATACTGGCTCTGCTCCCTGTTTGGGTGATCCTATCTCATCCACCAGGAGAACAGCCAGAAGATACTATCAAAACAGTAGTTTATGGAGCAGAAACAAATAACTCATGATCAGAGATTTCAAAAAATGTTACATTGATTTCCTCCTTCTTTGCACCCCACAGACTTTTCTCAAACTGTCCCTCTTAGACCAGGAAATGGTAAGATATATTGGCTGGGAAAGGAGTCTAATTCAGTTCTTACTCATTGCATTCACACAAGATAATTGAATGCGCATGCAGAGTCTGGTTTTAAGGGGTACAGTCAGGCCCTTATCTGATTCACCTAAAGGTCTCCTTGATAAGGAATTGGCAATGAATTTCAAAACCTCCTCCCTGCCTTGCATCAAGCAGTTTTCCACCCTGAGGCAGGATTGAGTCAGAGGCAGACTTAAGATTGTTCACGAAATACATAGTGTGATACTTTTGGTGCATTTGAAAGATCTTGAAAAGTTGAGGTCAATAATTTGATGATTTTTTAATATATTTGTAAATATTTAATTTTTTATTAGCTTTAGTACTCATCTGGCATATGGAAGAATCTTATCCTATGTTTACAGGAAAGCAGAATGTAAGGGACTGCTGCTTTGCCTTTAGTTGCTTTTGTTCTTAAAAAGACAAGGATAATGCAGAGTCTACCAAAATCTCTACCATCCCTCCAACTGCGACTGCGGCAGTAGCCCAGCGGGCTACTGCTAAGGAGGTTTAAAACCCCAGCAGTCTGCCTGGCTCCATCCTTCAGCTGCCCAACCGTGCGGAGCTTACGACTTGCTTCCAGGACCAGCTGCAGTTACAAGTCTGGGGATTTTTTTTACAAATTATTATTGCCGTAGTAATATTGCACTATATGACTGTAGCAATAACAGTTCTCTTCAGTCATGCCCAATCCCTCCTTCTGTCCTTCTCTTGACCTCGCCTTGCTAAGGTGTGAGAGCCCTATAGGGAATGGCACCCCGTGCCAAGGGAATCCTCCCCAGTGTCTGAGGGCCCCTTTCTTACAGCTGGGACAGAAAGTTTCTGCATGGCCTACAGCTCAAAACAGTCTGACCTATTTCCCTCATGCAGGGAAAATGATTTCATATAAACAGACCAGAACTCGAGCTAAAATTTCCCTGTGCATTCAGCCTGTTGAGGTGCTTTCCATCGGGAAGGTTAGGTCCCTGCCACATTCAGGGCGGGTGCTCAGGGTTAGGCTCAACTTTGTAGAACCTCAGGTCTGACACCACCTATCTCCATACGTCCGGGGAACAGAGCCTCTCTGTGCCAGTCCCCCCAGTGACCCTGTTGATTTTGGGTGTGAACCCTTCTGCCATGTGTAGACCCAGATTTGGGCTTTCACGTGACTTGGTGCCCAGGAAGAGTTTGTCCATGCATGCTCCCTTAGAGCCAGTCAGTGACCAGAATGAAAAATAAAACACAGTAGCCTTGACTCCATATCCAGAAATATTGATGCATGTCCTCAGAAGAGGGGCCTTACTCACTTGGCTGGGGTGCAAGGTGACGCTACCTCTCACCTTCAAGGCAGGAGAAGGAATGGCTCTCTGCTATGCATGTTTCATTAACTCAGAACACACGTTTCCATTTATTTAAACCATATGGATGAGTTTTATATTTTTATTATGTTTCATGTGACTGAGGCCACCGTAAATGCTTGCTATGCGTCTTTGCATATTTTAGTTTCCTGAAGCAATTTTCTCTTATGTTTCAGTTAAGTACAAGCTCCACAAAATGCGTTATTAATTACAGACATGGGTTGCCTTATGTGGTATGATGTGTTCCCTCTGCACATTCACTTAAATGTCTGTTGTGAAACAGTCATACCTATAGTGGTATTTTATCTATAAACTGTCTGAAATATAAGCCTTTATAATTAAACCTGGATTAAAGCTTAAATTCTGCAAAGAAAATGCTTAGTTTTGGGAACAATGTTTTCCATACCCAGGAGGTGCTTCATAACATGCTAAAGACCTGTTCATTTCATCAGGATTACTCACATGCTTTCAGTTAAGCTTGCACTAAGGTAATTTGCTATGTCATGGTAAACAAATACCTTCTCAGAGCACTGAGGTAAGCAGTTAAAATCCCAGTGATTAGGGTTTGCTCCAGCTTATGTCTATGAAATAGCCTGCTGACTCCTGCCAACCACAATGACAACTGGATTGACACTCCCAACTCACTGGTGCAGAAAGCTTTGAATCCCTAAAAAAATGTTTATTTTAAGCCAAGTTCACCTTCATATTGGCTTTATACAAGTAATATGCAGATGAAAGGGTATGCAATTTGTTACTAATTCATTTATTACAGTTTTTCAAACCACTGTTTTAAATAGTGGTCTGTATTACTTTCCAAATATCTATGCTCATCTGTACTGGGAAAATGACAACAGAGTGAGAATGCAGAATACACTTATAATAAGAAGAGTAGTAACCGAATTTGGAGACGTGTTACTTTCAGGGGTGCCTAAAACTTTTCCTTTTTGCCAGTCTGCCACAAATAATCACTTATAATTAAGACAGAGAGTGAGCCAGTGGTTAATAATCTCATTAACCAGTAATTCTTGAACGGACAGTAGGGGAGATGTAAACTGATGAAGAATTAAGCTGGGGAAGGACTAAAGGCAGTGCAGTGCAGTGCAACCTCCTCATTGCTTCTCCCAGTACTAAGTAATCACCTCCATTGCAAAGTGACTGCTCTGATCACATTGATTTTTCCTCTGGCAGAATTGATGATATGAGGTGCAAAGCAGTAAAGAATCTGGCCCAAGAGACTTTTAAAAGCCTGCCAGTCTATAGCAATATGGGGATCATCCTATTCCGTGACTACATCTTCACAGACCACTTAATTATACTCTGACACGAATAGAACTGCTGTCACAAATGCTGTCTGTAACAAAATAAATGTTTATCACTTCTGCACATTTAAAAGCAATCTCAGATTATTGTTCATTTATTAGCGTTAGATTATTGTCACTAGGTTACAGCGCTGTGAGTGTCTCTGATGCAGCACAGCAAACTAAATCTATGGAGCTGCCTCCTTCAAGTGCCTAAATTAAATACCAAGTGTGGAGGTTCCTGAGATGTTCAGTGTAGAGAGGGGGTGAAACAGCGCATTTAAGCTAGGTTCCTGCCCTCGTTCAGCTTGGTAGACAATTAAATCCATCAATTAAACAGAGACTAGCCTTCTGACATCAGTGCCCCCACCAGGTGAGGAAGGTCCCCCGCATGCCCATCCTGAGCAGTTTACAACCCAGACATAAGCGTGGGTGTGGGCAGAGTTGAACAACAAACTGGGAGCTGGCTGTTGCACAGGTGGATTTTAGACTTCAAAAAAGATCTGGACACTGTGTCTTCATAATGCTCTTCTCCACCAGCCACTCCAGTTATCGCTGTCAAATTTGACTTACAAAGCTGATGCCCCAGTCTGGTCACACTTTGCTCTTCCCCCCCACCTCACCTCCTGCTCACATCTCCTTCAGCCCCGGCCAGGCAAGGACCAGGAAGCAGCCATGGAAGAGGCTGGGGTTTCTGAGGGGTTCACAAGGTTCGAGCAAGATTGCCCTTTCCATAGCAGAGATCTAGCACATCATGCACAGCATCCTTACACCAAGAAGTAAGACATGCCAGAGACTCTAAGAATATGAGGCACTGCATAAACTGACCAGCCACCTGCAGGACCCAGCTCTGCCAAACTGAGAAAAATCATGGCTAAATGGCAACAGGAAAACTCGCTGCGATAAAACACCATCAACGAGCAAGTGCTGCCCGCTGCCTGCTGCCCCTGTGCACCCCTGTGCCAGCCTCTTCCCTCACCCCATCACTCACAGCATCTTCCTCCAAGGGACACTCTTGGCCTTGGTGGCCCCACGTCAGCAATGGCCATGCCGAGGGGGAGGGCTGGCCAGGATTTGGGTCGTGCCTCTTGCCCTGTGGTGCTACCGGGCTCCCCCCCACACCACAGGGAACAGCCTGATGAGAAGGGAAGTGTCAATGACTGTAAAAATGGAGCGTGGATGTCACGCTGTGGTTCTGGCTTCACTGTGTCGAGAGGAGCAAGCCATTTGCAGGTGTGTCCCCTCTAGAGAGCACGCACCCATCTCATTGCCTGCTCCTGTGCCCCAGCTGCAGAGCGGGTGAGCACATCCCTAAAGAAAACCTGCGGTGCAGCACAGATTGTGCCCAAATCCTCCAGACTCTCTTGGAAATCCTATCACTTTAAGCAAGTCTGCTATGCTCATCAAAAGGTCCAGGTGCCAGCCGAGAGGACAGTGACTGCAATGAGGTGACACATGTTTGCACAGCAGTGGTTGAACAACCCACCACCACTCGTATGCTGGAGTAGTCAAAGCCATGGGGTGACTACGGACTGCGGGAATGAAATGGAGAAGCAGGACGCTTTGTTCAAGGTCTTTTTGCCCCATGCATGAGGTGTTGCAGCAGTCCCAGGAAGTGTATTCCCCCTGGCAGCCTCTTACAGTGCAGCTTTTCTACTCAAGGAGATGACTTACCCACTTCTCTGCTACCCTGTAAACACCTGGTTTTGTGAGGGCAAACTCCAGTAAAGTTGGGTGAGTTATTCTATGGTTACAAGAGTGTAACGCAACAGGACCTGTGTTTGGCATTATGACCCCTGTAAGATATTTTTACGTGGTAGGACTTTGGTCACTGTAAGGCACATTAAGTCAGAACCACAAAAACAGGTGGACTTGGGTACTAGGTATTACCTTGCACTTCTCCTTTCTTATCATGAAGAAATAGCCTGTGGCTTTGCCAAGAAACCACTGCCCTTTAGGCAGTTCTCACCTCCCTCAGAAAAGTAGACAAACCAGCTTTGAGTGAAGCTAGGTATGCAAAGTAGCCCACAGTCATTGAAGCTAGAAAAAGTAAGAGGCTTCAATGGTTTTGGTTCCTCTGCCATACAGGAAACAAAGCTTTGCATACCTGTACTTCACTCAAGTGTTTCAGAGTTATTTTTGTCTCCAGAGTTAGATGAGATAAGAAGCCAATGGATTTACGTGCTCTGAAGCACGTAACTGAAACTGTATTTTAATGCGTGATTAAAACCTGCCAGCACTCTAGTGACACCAGCAATTAAATAATGCAACAGTTCACAAAACATTATTTAAAATGGTCCTGAATTTCAGGATGGAGGGAAAAGAGTACACTGATAACTTTTAATGTGTTAAGGGCAGGTATCTGGAAGTGAGATAGCAGAAGTCACAAGTCAGATGGACTGCTGTCCTGGTTTAACCCCAGCTGGCAACTAAACCCCATGCAGCCGCTCACTCACTCCCCCCGGTGGGATGGAGGAGAGGATCAGAAGAGTAAAAATGAGAAAAATGGTGGGCTGAGATAAAGACAGTTTAATAGGTAAAGCAAAAGCTGTGCATGCAAGCAAAGCAGAACAAGGAATTAGTTCACCACTTCCCATTGTCAGGCAGGTGTTCAGCCATCTCCAGGAAAGCAGGGCTCCATCACATGTCACGGTTACTTGGGAAGACAAACACCATCGCTCTGAACGTCTCCCCCTTCCTTCTTCTTCCCCCAGCTTTGTGCTGAGCATGACACCATATGGTCTGGGATACCCCTTAGGTCAGCTGGGGTCAGCTGTCCCGGCTGTGTCCCCTCCCAGTTTCTTGTGCTCCCCCCCAGCCTCCTCGCTGGTGGGGTGGGGTGAGGAGCAGAAAAGGCCTTTGACTCTGAGTAAGCCCTGCTCAGCAATGACAAAAACATCCCTAAATTATCAAGGCTGTTTTTAGCACAAATCCAAAACATAGCCCCATACTAGCTACTACGAAGAAAATTAATTCTACCCCTGCCAAAACCAGCACAACTGCTAATATAGAAAGCAGAGAAATATATTTTTAAGGATCTTTTAGATTTTCAGGGAGGGTTGTAATAAAGGAACAGAAAATGGAACAAATACTTATTTTTTGCAAGTCATCTCTCCTAGGGTTTCCCCACCTGCTGTACAGCAATAAAGCTGTCAGCATTTAAGATACTTATTTTTGGAGCAGACAGATTTTTCAGAGCTTTGCTTTGTATGTTTTAGTTTCACTTGCAAAGCAATCTAAAGAAAGTCACCAGCTGGAGGACCAAAACCTCTCGGTACTGGCTGCAGGAGACTTCAATGTTGCATCAGTAGCATTGCTATAGATCAGACAGTCAAAGATGAAGAGCCCAGACTGTCACTTTTGTTTTGCTCTTGCCTATTTAGACTTTAGCGATACTTTAGATTTTGCCTGCAATTTGTTTGCTGTTTTCTAGTGCATTGGGAACAGGAGTGTTACGTCCAGCGGGGAGCCTGCAGCAGCACCAGGCTCCCTCCCTTGCTTCTGCGTACACATCACGTACGGCCTCTCTAAGCCTCCCTGGAATGACGTTGGTGCTAACGCTACTCTGTTCTGCTCTGAACCATAAAAAACACTTTGAAATTAATCTAAAATCTGCCTCATTCCTCTCTTTTTAAACTATTTCATCCATGCTGTTTCCCTCCAACTTCGTTTCTTGATTTCAGTCATCTGTTACTGGAAGAAACAACTCCCCTTGAAGAGGAAACATAATCACGTCTCATTCTCTGGTCCCTCATGTTCAGTAGTGTTTTCCAGGTATTTCTAGCAAAAGTAACAAAAGATTGCAGGATCTAGCAGGATCCATAGTGGCCATAAACCCCAAGGTGTAGTCTTTTCTCAAAGCCACATTGATGCTAAGAAAATGTAAGGGCACAGGAGAGATTTCCAATGTGCTGTTTATGATAGACCAAGATGTTATGTGTCCAAAGCCTAAAAAGTGATTTTTAGACATATTTTGTTTCTGCTAGGAATAGCAGCATGCCTGTTTCTCCTCTGTGTACATATGATTGTGTTGGCATCTCCTGCATTGTCTGAACATGCCATTAAGGGATTTATTCCAGGTTAGAAGAGAAGAACAAAGCTTCCAAGGATACAGCCTACCTGAGAGTCTGCTGAGTCTATGTGATCAAGACAGGTTGAGTGCAGCTGGTGCCAAATGATAAAAATTATTAGATCCAAATTCAATATCCAGCATTGCTGTTGGACCTGGAATTTCTGTGAACTGGTGAAAGATCCCCCATGCATGGTGGTTACAGTATCTGAATGGGTCTCAGAAAGGTGGAACAGGCTGGGAAACTATAAACTGATATCACAATATCAGAGTTCAGTAATATACAGACTGCCACTTCTGCATCTGAAAGAAAAACAAATGAGCTACTGCAGTTCCTGAGCTGTCACTGCTATTCCTTCCCAGGCAAATATGTGGCTTTACAGACATGGTAGCTGTGCTAAAAGCAAAGGAAAAGTTAGGGAACTAGGAAAAAAAGAATATGACAAGACAAGAAAAATATAAAGCAAAAATGTAGCAACTTTATCAAAGTCATTATAGTACCGTAGCAGCTAAATGTGAAAGAATATGAACCACAACAGATTGTTTTGTTAATTTTCCTTGCACCTACATACATATTTATTAGTTTACAAACTGAGTACAAAAGAAGCATAAAACACTCCCATTCTGAGCTGACAGCGTTTTGCATCTATTTTGCCTGGGTCTGGATGACTTCACAGGTTTAGGGGCAAAAAATAGCAAGAGCGGAGTCTGAATGCAATGCAGTGATATGTAGCATGTACAAAGGTAGTTAGTGATACATATAGATCATGCATGGTTAAAGTCCAGAGAGAAAAAGACAAATGAAAAATAAGATACAAAAAAAGGTAGAAACTGGTGAAAAGTGGAAATAAATAAGGCCCAAGGAGTAACTTGCAGTGAGAAATACTTTTAAGAAAACTGTGACCTCGTTGTGGACAATTTACAAACAAAGGAGGTGAAAGATGTTGGATAAATTATTCATTATCCACCAAGCTCTAATTAGAACACACCCACACATGCGTGCAAAGGTTGAGGGGAGTTTTTTTAGCTTATATAAGCAGTTTTGATCTACCTCCTAAAATGTTGTAGTGGATTGCCAAAGCAAAAACATGGTGACTCAAGACTTGTCTCAAGCTGGATCTTTCTTAGGATGTTTATCTCAACAAACAGTTTTGAGGATATCCCCTCATGCCAAAAAATAAGCAGATGAGAATTCTTCCCATAACAAAGGAATATAGCATCCCATAGATTGGATCGCTAATTGCAGCTCTGTATTTCTTGATGACTGATTATGGCATTAAAATAATTTTCTAGATGTACAGCTCAAGAAAAAAAAAAAATCACACTTAATGACTGCAGTTCTTCAGAGCCTGCCAGGAGAACTGGATGCCTCAGGATGCATTCAGATAGCACTGATTCAGTAGTGGCACATAAAATCCATCTGTCCAGAGACTCCATAAGACAAATTTATCATTCAAGTCCAGCATTTTGAAGATCATATTCCAAAAGCCACTGCTAGACTAATATTTAATTGATAGTCTCATCTGGCAGGAGAGTTATAATAGAATCTCTATGCAGACTTTGAGTCAATCAATTACCATGAGACTGGGTCCTCTATTCTGTTGATGCCTGGACTTCCTCTTTTTGCACAGAGGGGGGTTGTCTTTGAGATCATGAATCTGATACTTCTCACTGTTGTACCTGCACTTGAAGAACGGAATGCACAAATGTTCCAAAAAGAGGTGTTAAGCATTTGCATTTACTTGATTAGTATATGCAAGTAAAGTAGTTGCAGTCAGACTTTTATTTGCTCTCAGAAACATGGCCTAAATTCTTGTAGAAAAAAAAATAAAATAATTCCAGACAAAAATGGGATTTGGAGACTTTTATCTCTCCTTTCTGCCATGCTACTGTCATGATTATTGTGAGGAATATGGATATGCTGACAGATGACACAGAAGCAAAGCCTATTCAATGTTGTCGGTACTCATGAGTAAACGTAGTGTGTGGCATAGCCTAATTCCTGTCAAGGTGTGGAGGTACAGCAGCTCTGACCCATGGTGGAGCAAGACAGAAAAGTCCTTGCTCGAGACTCAGACTTGAACCTCACTCATTGATAAGGAGTTATTTGGTGGGGGAGCTAGAGAGCCAAAGGTGGGTGGGCCTGATGGTGGCCATGTTATTCTTGTGCTTTAACTCTCTTAGTTATTAAGCTCAAAAGAGCATTTGAGCTTGACCAGTTTCATATTCAATTCAGGCTGCAGTTGCAAAGAAAGCATTTATGGCATTATCAATGACAAGCCTCCTCCAGGAGTGACATGACACTTTGACAAGCTTTGGAAAGAGACTTTCAACCTGTGAGCTGTGCAGTCAGGTTTTAAATAATTTAATATTAAAATAAAAATATTGTTTTACCAGGACAAAGATTTCAGCCATGAGAATCTCTGCACTTACAGAGCAGAATCCAGTGAGGGGAGGCCGTGGCTTTGTACCAGGAGAGTTAAGGAAATAGAAATTCTCCATGTAAACAAGGGAGAGCAGCTCAATTTTCCCTCAAATCCAGTTGTGTGCATTCAGGCCTTGCATTAATAGTCTACATACCTGCTTAACTTCAAGAAGTAGCACTCTCCTCAAAATCTGTGCCCTTAGGCTCTTCCTCCTTTGTCAAGCAAGTGAGCTGCCCCCGCCTTTTCCTGTATAAGTCATGAAAAGACCATGATACATTCTTTTTTTCTCTCATTGCATACCCATATGTTTGTAGTGCGATTACCTTTGCAGCTAACAGATGCACTTATTTTAGGGTTCTTAAACAGAAAACCAAGATCATCTTGTATCTGCATCTTTCCGATCCGGTCAGATGTGAAAGGTTTTCTTTAAGTTACTGAAGGAGAAAGTTTTTCTCTGCTTGCCTTCTACATTAATGTTTTTTGAATAATTGATTCCCTTCTGGGGAAAAGCAGCAGAGCATTTTCCTCTACATGCTGATCACTTCTGAAGGAAGAGGCAAGATCTGATGGACCAAAACTCCTTTTAGGTCTGTATGACAAGGGCTGATCCCTTAAATTAATTAATTCCTAGTAACAAATAGCAGCCCCTCAGGCACAACATTTATTGGAATAAACCTATGTTTTATTTTGCTTTGTGGAGGAAGCGCAGAAACCACCTATGAAGAAAAACCCAAGACATTGACAGAAGATTTTGAAAGGTATGCATAATTTAAGGATTACAGTAATTGACATGCCTCCTATTCTTAGATTTCTTTCAAGTCAGGGGTGTGTTTAGTAGATTTGAATCTTAAATTATAATATGTGTGAATTAGCTATTCATTCCTGTATCTAGATCTTTGCAAATCATAACACATTTATGGAAAGCAATCTTCTTCCATTTTCTAATTGCTGAGCTCGAGGGGCTTTTTTGCTTCTGGAGATTACACTAGTAGATTTTAAATGGTGGTTTCAGTTTGCCTACCCAACAGCAAAATTACAGCTGAAATTTCAGAATAGAATTTGGAAACATTTTCCTCTTGGCTTGTATTCTCCTAGTTCTGCATTCCCGGGCATGAAAACGTCCCTTCATAAAGGCGTAGGAAGCAAGATCCCAGCCCCAAGAAAAAGATAATTTAATCCAAATATAGAGGGTAAGAACAAAAAGATCAAGTGAAGAGGTGGTTGCAGATAGTGCCGGAGGGCACACTGAGCAAAGTCTAGGTGAAAGGAAGACATGTGAAGAGAGTTTTGAAAGCAAAGAAGAATTATCTTAATGAAGGGGTGGCTGATCCAAGTGCAAAATGTTTCTTGAGAGTACACAGGACTCAAGGAGAGGAGAAAAGACAAAGAGAGCATTAGGTGAGAATTAGGTGAGGGCTATGCCTCATACCCATTAAAGAGGTTTGCTAATGTAATTTATGCCAATAAAAAGCATGTGCTGGCAAAAATAATTTTTTATTCATGAATACATCAGTTCAGCAAGCTTATTCAGATGAATAAGCAGCTTTATATATATACACATATACACACACACACACACACACACATCTACAGAACCTTTTTGTCAAAGATCACAAAGACAACAAGCAAACCTACTACAGTGCTAAAGACCCAAGAAATTTCTTTGCACAGACCTGGCCAAGATTCCACCAGAGGACAGTGGAGTGGACGGGAGACAGTTAGGACACTGTGCACTAACTAAGACCTTTCCTTCTGTGCAGAAATGTAGGCAGCCAAAGAATGAGGCAGCCTTGAACAGACAGGGCATTTATTTAAATCCAACATACAAAAGAAAGGGAGCCAAGGATTCGGTGAAGTACATGATCATCAGAGGGGTAAGAGAGAAAAGGAAGTAAGCTATGAAGCCTGTGATCCAAATCCTTGTGTGTATCAAGTTCAAACTGTCATCAGATGAATATGGGCTGTGATGATTTAATTTATGCTGAAAAAAATCTTCTGATTCTGAACATTGCAAAATTTCAGGTGAAAAAGAGATGTGTACATTGAAAGAAGGCCATTAGCTCCTCCGTTTGAAGAATGTGTGATGATCTCAGTCCACTCGTGTTTACAAAACAAATGTGCTAACGTTCATGCTGGGTGTGGGGTCCCTATTTACTCACATTTATCCCTGCCCTTACAAAATTTGTCTTTTTCAGGTCTCCTGCTTCACCTCCTTTTCAGTAAAAATAAAGTAAATTACTTCACTTAGCTTCTGCTGATACTTAGAATACTGCAATTTATTTGATCAACAATAACTTACCAATAAATAACTAATAATACGGGCTAATTTTGTAGCCAGTAATTTTGTAACGGATTGTATAGATTTGTCTTACATTTTTATTTACCAGAACAGATTAAGAACTGCAGCAGTCAGCACAGCTCAGGAATTAAAGAGTATTGCAGAATTAGAAGTCAGACCTAATGTTTTGGGCTAGACACTGTAGTGACCTAAATTCAAAAGCTAATCCGTGTCTCAAGTAGTTTTTACTGTAGATTACACCCATGACAGCGATCATGGAACAGGAGATTACGACTTATCTTCACGAAGCCACTTCTCTTCACAAATGACTCTTTCTGGAACACTATCATCAAATAAGAGCATTATTTATTTATACAGCTCCCAAAAGTATGTTAAGCATTTGAGTGCAGAAGCAGGCAGGATGCAGAAGAGAGGCATTTTTTAGTCTGACAGAACCAAGACTTTGCACATCAACCATTAATTTCCCTTCTTTTGTTGGCAGTTGGTATAGCACAGAACACTGTTCCTTATCTCTTGGCAGCAAAGATTGGCAGGTAATGCTAGATATTGTTTTAAAGGTACAGAGCATGATACAGTATGCCAATTCAAAAATATTAACAACTTCTTCCAGAGGGGATTTCCCAGTATTTGAGAGAAACTCAAGTCCAGAGCACCTCTTTAATGCAAGAAAAAAGCTCAGAAATTACATTAATAGATCTTGTCCTGTAAACCTCTCTACCAATGCTGCTTTTTTTTACTGGCAGACCATTAAGGCATTACCTTGACATGAGTTTATTTATCTATTTGTAAATAAAAATGAATCAACAGATATATTTCATTTTGAAATTGTACCACATGGTTCCATAATTAATTGGGCTCAACTGCTCTATGATTTCATTTGTTCCGATTAACGTAGAAGCATATCAGAGCTTACAGAAAGTTAATCACTGACACTAAGACATAGATGTTATACAGCGCAGTGCATCATTTCCCTATTTGTGCTGAATGTGAATTACTGTGCTAGGAGAAACGTGAATAATGCCTCAGATCCCTCATACCTTCAAACGCAGACGTGCATCAGTTTGAGTTGAACTATAATGCATTAAATCATTTGTATGTGTTATCTCAGGGATTAATTTGACCCGTTCACCCTTTACAATCTCCAAAGACAGAAAAGCCAGATGGGCCAGGGGTGCTGGATGGGACTTGCCTGGGCAGGAAGGCACGGATGGACTGATCCTCACCACCTGGAGCCCCCTCCCAGCAGGTCCCTGGAGAAGTGGGTGCTCATACTCGTGGCACAGCCTTAACAGCTCTGAGATTTGCCAACTCCCTTCTGACTTCAGATGCCTTCAGTTCGAGGTCCTTATCTAAGCCTTGGCATCAAGATCCCAGGGATGGCTTAGGCAAGCTGTGGGCAGCAGAGGCCAAAACTTGACTCCAAAAAATCACGCTGCTGCTGCTGAGCTGTGGGGACGCGTCACTTGCCTACATCCACCTCTGGGAGTGCCTGTGGTCCTGCCTCCAGAGGTGCCCAGGCAGCGCAGGCTGGAGCTCCTGCCCTGCCCCAGCTCACAGGCTCACAGGCAGCCAAAATCTCCCAAATCTGACCCACCTCGTCCATGTACGCAGACACGTAACGACAAGGCTGACCTGGAACAGGAGCTGTCATCCCTCTTTTGCATGCAGCCTAAATAAGCTGAAGATTTCCTTTCTTGGCCCAAAGGGGTTCAAATTCCCATCTTTTATAGCCAGAAGGGTACCGGGCTACTGGCTGGGCTGGGTGGTTTGTTTACTATTTCTCTGGGTGAAGCTGTGCCACCAGGCAGCACAAGAGGCACGGCTCCCATGCCATCCATGGATTTTGCATTGAATGAAAGTATGAATAGCACCAGCAGCTATTTTGTGTTCGTCCTGAACACAAAAATCCTTCCTCCCCGTTGAGCACCCGCTGCCACCAGGTGACAGCATCTGCGTCCCCCATAAATCTGTAGTTTCTTTCTGCCCATGTGGTGGTCATGAAGGTGCTCTCCAAAAGACAGGAGATGAAACCTCTTTCTTACGTGGAAAAAGGTCCAAAATTCATGGCTGCTCGGAGTGTTTCAACCACGCAGACCATTAAATGGGAGGTAAACACCAGTGCTCTGGTTTTACTGAAAGTGAAAAAAAAAAAAGGAAAAAAAGAAAAAAAAAAGCAGTCCTCACAGTTCCCTGAAAAAAATTAATTATAGGCAATAGTCTATGAAGATTTCAGGTTCAGGGTGCTGAGTGGATGGCAGTGCATGACACAGCTCTGAGACAGGCGCTTCAGACATGACATCCCTGTACCCAGCAGGACTGCTTGGAGGAGGAAAGGAAAGGTAAGATCCCTAACTTAGAGTAGACCTGCTCCTAAGATTATGGGTTAAGCGAGTAAGAAAGAAAAGAAAGAGAGAGGGCTTTACCCCTGGGGCATGGGGCCAAGAGCAGCCTTGGGTTTCACAGCCTGCAGGAGAAGAAGAGAGGAGGCTTCTCAGCATTTTGGGACAGGAGTTAGCACTTTGGACTTCCTCAAACACTCCCATGTGCAGAGAAAGCTCCATATGAACACCATGCCCTTTCCAGCAGGGATTTTTGCCAGATTCCTCTGCTAAAGGCTGGTGTAATCTAGGACTGCAACTCCCAGCAGTCTCTGAGTTACTTTTTTCTTTCTGGCAGCTGGAAGAAAAGGAAAGGTTAACCCACTCTGCTCGTGGAGCTCCCACCACCAATCCTTACCAGCACACCGAGATGCAAAAAGGGGTTCTTTTTTCCCCACGGGCTTCTTCTCCCATACCTGCCCCCCCCCCCCCCCCCCCCACCACTTCTTCTCTGATTCCATTGTTAAAAAGAAGTTATTACTGAAACTGAGGATACTTGTCCACAGAAGTTCCCTCCATTCTGTCATGGTTTAACCCCAGCCCCACACTAGCTACTATGGTGAAAATTAACTCTTCCCAGCCAAAACCAGCACACATTCTTAAAGGGCAGGACCAGCTCAGAATAGGGGCAATGTGATGCATTTTGTTTTAAAGCTTGCCTGCAGAAAGAAACAGAATCTGACATCTCCTGAGTAGCATCTTTGGATGTGTAAGTATTGAATGTACTGAAAGAATAGGCAGGTGACGTAGGGGGATCGTGAAGACCTCTGTTAGTTAATCACTTGGAGATGTCTTGCAGTGAAAGGCAGCAACTCAAACATGCCTTCTTTATTTTTGACAGCTGTTAGCGTTTGCAAAGTTACAGAAAATATTAAAGTCATAGGAGAGATAATGAAAGCACAAAGGCCTAATAAGATTTTCTTTGAGGTTGCCATGAATTGCTTACGAAGCCAGCACTGTCCCATCTGATAGCAAGCAGCAGATGTTTACTGTGTCCTGTTGGTACATAGAGATGTGGTTCTGCTCATCAGGTACATTTGAAATCTAGAGGGACTAGCTCTGTCCACAGGGACTTAGTGTGAAATGTTTGCAGGTCCTTCACTGCTAATTTGTAGAAATGTATTTAAAATGTAAGAGAATATAGTTATAATGATATCGTCAAAATGAACAAAATTATGGCAACTATTTAATGCTGAATTAAGGTAGAGGCTTATCAAATATCTTAATAAGCTTAACAGAAAAGTTAGTCTTCTACCTGCTGGAAGATGTTATGCCTTTGCCAGATACTAGATCTCACCAATCCATGCTCTGATAATTGTAACTTCAGTCACCGTCACTGAAAGATGGCAGGTGACCTGTCTCCCAGTAAATATAGGACATTAGGTAACAGCAGAAAGGCCCATATTGCTAAAAATTAATTATTTTGCAAAATATGTTACAAGGTATTGCATCCTGCAGTGGTCAGCGCTGAAGTGTCATCTATAGTTTGAACTCTGGGTTCTGCCACGTTTCAGGAGTTTCCCACACTGCTGTGCTAGTGCTGAACCCTGTCCTGGCCCTGGCTGGGGTGGTGGGACAGGTCCTGCCTGCAAGGTCCTGCCCTGCCACCCCTGGGGAGCTCCCATGGTCCTGGACCCAAAGAAGCACCCAGCTCCCATGGTGCCCTGGCAATTACTGCATATTGACTATGAAATTTTGTTGTACTATTTAGTTTTATAAAGAATAAAAAATAGTTACAGCTGGCAAAATAAATGAGCTAGGAGTGCTTTCCAATGTGTTATCCTGACGTTATTTATGTGTGTGTATGAGTGTTTGGCTTGCTGAATTTTCTGAATTACAGTGAGAAAAAAACTCTAACGATTTGCAGCAGTTCTTGGTTACCTGTGCCAGTTAGCCCATTTCTAGAAAAGCCATTACTGTGACAAAAGGATGCATACAAGCAAACTTAGCTGGCTTTGTCCTAACAAACTGCACAGAATTGGGGAAAACTACAGAAGTAATGGCTGGCTGAGGATGCTCAGGCTTGGCCTCGGCTCCAGCAGCCCTGATGTGGCTGGGGCCAAGAGAGGCTGGGGAGCTGGGACTTTGCTTCTCCCCTCCTTGTCCTGGGCTCTGCTAAGCCCGGGGACCTCCCAACCATCCCACCAGCACTCGTCCCGCCTGTCTGGCTCATGAATGCCAGACAGACTGCTGAGAAATGTAGTTCTCACACAGAAATCCCAAACAAACAGCGTGGCAAATGCTTGTAAACAATGTTTGTTATAGCCAAGTGTGCTTCCTAGCCATTTCTCAGAAAACACCAAGTATCTTACAAATTCCAACAAGATGATTACAGGGTGATGCATTTTGAGAGGGATGCATACACAGTCCATTAGATGTTAATATCAGGGACTCTCTTGCACTGAGTTAGAGAAAAGCATGATTCTTTTTCTCTCCACTTTCCTCAGCCTGTCCTGTATACTTTGGCTATACTGCAACTGTAAAGCAAGCACATAAAATCCTCCCCGTCCCTTCTTGGTAGTCACCTCTTCCATTACCAATGAAATATAACCTGACCAATAAACGCACATAAAAAGCAGCCATGTCTACTACCAAATAGTTCAGATTTGTGTATATCCCAAGATACTTATTTCTGTCCCACCTGCAGCCACCTGATTGCAGCTTGCCACCTGCTGGGTTGTCTCTCTTAAAACCTCTTGTTCCTTGTACCCTATACTGGGACCTCCATGGGGCACAGTCTATCCTATGTGTTATTTATGTTTGTACAGAGCGCAGTAGAGTGGAGCCTGCGTGTTGGCAGCCTTTTGTTCCTGAACAAATTGGTAAATAAATTGTTATGCAGTCTTGGAAATCAAATGGGAAACAGAGCATCATTATGCCAGTGCATAAACTGCTGGTACTGGGTGCAGAAAGGTGTGGAAACAGGCAGGAGGGTGGATCCGAAGTATGGAGTAGCTCACATGAAGGTTTGGACTGAGAGAGGTCTGTAGAAGTATGGCCAGCATGGCAAAAGCAAACCGGGAATGTTTTTTTTACTGTTTCTCATAACACAGATCATATGATATAGGGGACAATTAATAAAATTTTCAGATAGCGGATTACCCCAAGCAGCATGTGAGGACATTGTGGAGATCTAAAGTGCAAACAGGTTCAAAAGGGAATTTGGTGAATTCATAGGAAATAGACCCAGGGACAGCTGATAAACACGATGGCCCAGATGCAGCCTTTGGCAAGGGAAAACCCTGTGCTGCGCGTTGCCAGAAGCTGGAAGGGCTCAGCAAAGGAAGGATCCTGCCCTGCTCCTTACGCTCTTTCCATCAGTACTGGAAATCAGTAGATGTAATGATTGATGTAGTTCCTGCTTATAAGCTGCAGCGATCCAAACACTAAATAATGATAGCTGAAAGTCCACTTACTATTAAAAATAGCAGTGGGAATATGAAGTACATCTCTCTTCTGTCCGAGCTCTGGAGGGACACTTCCTTGCAGAACCTGCCGCAGGAAGCTTCATGTAGAGGCAAGCGCTGTACCACCTGGGCGATTGCTATAAGCAAAGCCTCTGAAATCCATTGCTGCGTGGGAGTAATGCTGAAGGTTTTCAGACCCTCCTCTGTGACATATAACTGTTTCCCGCAACACCAAAGAAATCTTTCACTTCTTTTCGTGTGTGAATGTTCACAGAAATTTTAAGTTGTTTCTTAGACAGATGGAGTGCTTGAGTCAGTCCTTCTATCATTTTCTTTAACAGCAAAATGGGATTTGTTGGGTTTTTCAGGAAGAGGGAGGAATAATTTTGATAGCTCTTCCATGAGATCTCCTGTATTGCTGACGAGAAGGATCAGAATCACACCCAATGAAAGACCAGCAAAACTGCCCATTCTAGACCAAGAAGTGTATTTCTGGCTCTAGCTGTGAGGACGGTTGCTTAGAATTTAGCTAATGTATTAAAAATATCTGTATAATACCATATACAAATGCAGTTTATAAATAGACACATTTAGGGAAGTGTCTTTACTCCTCATTTATCCAGGGCATATGGACTAGCATGATGATAAACTCAGTAGATGCACATTCAGGATCTCTGGTTAGGCTAAATGTTTGCCTGATTCAGCATAGCATGCTTTAATAATGTAATTCAATTCTTCCTCATTTTTAATGTTATTTCAGCCCGTTAACATAATTTGGTGAGCTATTATAGTTGTTACAGCTGCTAGTTTTGCCCTTAATACTGATTTCACTTATGACCTCAGTCAGAACTAGATTTAAAGTTTGAGATGATGTAAGTGAATAAGGATTATTAGATTTATTCATACGGCAATTTAAATAAGAAACTGCCTGGCTTAGAATAAACGGTAAATGAAAAATGCATGTGATTTATAGACCTGTCCATTTTAAAGATTTATACGTAGAGTAGGATGATTAAGTAAGAGACAGACCTGATTATATGAAATATGTAATTTTTGTAATGCAATATTGGAAGCAAGCTGCTAAACAGCACCAGCATAACAATGATTGCCCAAACAGCTTTTATTATGATATTACTGTACAGCTGGTATGCAGTCATGTAAACACAAGCAGCAGGCCTCTGACCATTTCTTTTCCTTGATAATTGGTAGACGGTGTTAAGTTCCCATGAGAAGCATCTTCCCCTCTCAGTGACTGCACCACCATCTCCCATAAGTAGGCGGTGGGACTGCAGTGGCCTCCAGGCTTGTCTACCCCTCCCATTTAAAAGCACAGGTCTCCTTTGTGTCTCTGCTTTCCTGCGAATGTGTGTTCAAGCACTCCCAGGGCCACAGGCCAGGATTACTGATCTTCTTCCATTAAACTCTTCTGTATCAGAAATACGTAGACATTTCTGACACTGGGCAGAAGCAACCGTCCCTCTCCCTCAGGACCTGAGAAGGTTCAGGTGCATCATCACAGAAGCAACGGGATCAGCAAAAATCCTCCCGCTCTTCCACTACGTTCCAGAAAGAACAAGCTCCTCCTTTGGTCTCCATCAAGCTTGAAGAGCAAAACCCAATTTATTTCCCTTCATGGGTTTGAAGGCTGGAAGAAGCTGTTGGTAATTATTTAGTCTCCCTACCTGTATAACGCAAGCCACAGACCTCCATTCAGCAGTTTCTGCCATCTTCTTCTTTAGTTCAGGACTGGATGAAGTCCTAAAGCTCACCATTAATACAGTGAAAGGCCTTCATGACTAACACATGGGAATGGTGCTTTAAGACCCCTCTCGTCAGAACATTACTATAACCTGTTGAGTCTCCTAAGGCACTGTGTGATCCCGTAAGAATAAAACAGCAATACTGCTTGTGGTTATTGTGACATTTTTGTGCATACAGAAGTGGAGATTTGAAGACCACATGGGAAACATATACACTGTGTGTAGGGATACTAGGCTACGCCATTCTACATGAATTAATACGCGTTTTATGAGAAAGCTTAATAAATGTGTTCCAAACCAGGGGGAGCTTCCATAACATAATTTGCATGAAACAGAATTGACCCAGAAAATTTTAATCTAAATCCCAATCTGATTTGTATAAAGTAATTTAATTTCCTCCCTAGTAGTTATATGGATTTTATCAATTATACCAATTAAATTGTCAAGCAGATTTATTAACCAGTCATCTACAAGACACTTTCTTTGATGTACTGTTCTGGTATCATCAACTGGTCATGCATGTCTAGCCTTAGTTTTTGGTGTCATTATGTGCAGATGAATACTCAAAAGAGAAGGTTCTAATAAATGAGTGATGTGAACCAAATTATGAAATGAGGATCGAAAGCTCCTTATTTTGAATTGCAGACACAAAATTACAGGTAATGGCAGATGCAATCAATTTAGATGCTTAGCCATCCCACGTAGAAAACACACATTTGATTTCTGACCTCAGAGCTGGATCTCAGTTAGAGATCTCCATGCTAATAACTATTATCTAAATGTAATCATTCTTGCAAAAACACACTTCCAGTTAATTTTAAATATAAAAACTAAGGCATAAAATTAAAGGTTGGTTTTGAACTTGGCAGCCTATGTTTTTCAGTATGTTGGATTTTCTCTATTGCCTGGGTTCCAGACAAGTGGCAAATCTTCCTGAAATAACCTTATTCTCCATCTTGAATAATTTTGTTATTGAAATAAATTTTAATTTGTCAGAACAGATTACTAGAATCAGACGTCTTGCTTCCATTGAGTGAGGCACAGTGCAACTTCTGATTTCTTCATAATGTTTTCCTAATTTCTTTCTACAAGTTTGCCAAGAAAATGAGAATAATACTGGAAAAAGAGTCAAGAAGTTACACATCTTTGTGGTCAAGGAAAAACCAGAAGTACGTAGTTGCTAAATAAGGGGATTGCTGTGGAGCAGATTCAAAAGTCTAAAGAAAAAAGAAAATGATAATGAACTTGACACCCACCATTTCGTTACTGCAGCTAGACAAGCTACAATGGCATGCAGCCTCCTCTCCCATTAGGGTTTCAGAGAATATGCACCATAGCTCATAACATGTTTGGTGTCCCTAGAATATTCTTCTAGAACTAAGGGGTTTTTTTAGAAACGCTAGGCACCCAGCATGAATAAGAGAAGACAAAATTGTCTACCACCAATAAAACTAAGCCCTGTGGTGTTAGTTGCAGGGAACCACAAATCTGGTGGTTGGTATTATCTCCTATTACAACTAAATCTAATATTTTGCTTTTCACCGTTGACATAGGAAGTCTGAATTTTTGGTTCATATCACTGTGATGCTTAAACTCTAGTCTTAAAATGTTTTGAAAAGTTTGTAAAAAGTGATAAATGGCATGAGATGGTAAACAGAGCTGACATGTGAAAGACAAAGACCTTTTGGAAAGAAAATAACTTGTTGAAACATTGAAAAGCCACTTGGACTACTTCAGAAATACTTGGCTACATGCATAATCTCAGTATTTTTGGTGAGCGTGACTATGAATGTATGCTTTAGCCAACAGCTCTGCATCACTCTAGTGAATGATGTCATGAAAGGTATTTCATGATGAATATGGAAGATAAATAAGAGCTAACTATGTCAGTGCCAAATACAGACCAAATACACCTCCTTAGCTGCTTGATGGCTCAGGACTGTTTCGCCGTCACACTTACCCTTTCCCATGGCACATCCATGGTCCCTCCTTTTCCTCTTCGAAATCCCCAACATTTCTTCAGCCTTTTGTACATTTGAAAAAAAAAAGAATAAGGGAACTAAAAGGTTAATATGCAAGCAAAAGGTGTGAGAGAAATTTCTTCTTTGGACAGGTAGCTGGTTGCTGACTGCTGTGAAAACAGCCTGCTAGGGTCCAGGACAGCAAATACAGCTCTGGCCGGGACTATGCTGAAGGCAATAGCCCAGATGTTGAGCTGCGTTAAAGCCATGCTAAGCAGGTTAGGAAAAGTTGATGCAGACGCATGGTTTCCCTTCACAGGACTTCACCCGCCAGTCTGGTCTCCAATGCAGAGCTGCTGTTTTACTCATGAAGCACCTGAATGTGATGCTGATGGGTGGAAGTGTGCCGGGCAGTGAGAAGTCATGCTTGTGCCTAAATAGAAGAGAGCCATTGCAGCACGTACATTCCATATAATTTCCTCCGCTTTGCCTTCTGCTTTGTATAGCTGGAGCAGCACAAAGCTGTAGCACAAAGCAGCACAAAGAAGTAGAAGGTACCTTCGGGCCTGCACTGGGGCACAATGCAGACAAGATATTGGGGAATTACTGATTGTTTTCAGCCCATCTAGGAATCCTTTATATACTGCAGGCTGCAGAAACTTAAAGTAAGTTGCAGACAGTGACTACAACTCCCTTGTTCCTGAGTCAGACATCTCACTTTGAGTAAGGCAGTAATGTTTTTATTGGTTAGTTTTGTGATGCTTTCCCATTAAAGTTCAGGGGCAGAGAGCCGAAGCATACACACCAAAATGCAGGCAGTTATCTGAGCTCTTGTTGTGCAGAAATCCAGGCACTGCAGCAGGGACAACAGAATCAAAAGTGTCATTAACCTAGCTGGAGGGTGCCCCGCCAGAAAAATACTACTTTTCATTATGAAGATGACACTGTAACACCCCGAATCTTAGGGAATATTATTTTTTAACTGCAGCGATTGAATAGTCTGGGTTTGATTTCTGATCTTCAGTGCTTAACCTAGCTGTAATTACCCAGGACTGTGATTTAAGGAGACAGTACCTCACTCCTTTCTACTCATCTAAAAGTAGCTTAAAAAAAAAAAAAAAGGTATTAATTAAAATGGAGTCAAGAACATACTGGTATTATCTGAATGACCCGAGGAGGAGATATGGCACAGAAGAAAGAACTACTCTTTCATCAGGCGGGTCAGCATCTGACACTGTGGGAGGAGAGAAGTGAGATCAGGAGCAAGGTCCTTATCTTGGCCATGAGGCCCGACTCCAGAAAAAGACTGACAGATCTCATTCAGTCCTGAACAAAGCAGCATGAGGGATATGAATTGGCAGCAGTTCACATCTCCTGCTCTGCCGGCTCGTTTTGGCCATGAACATTGGCCATGCTGTCTGGTGGGCTGCAGAGCCGGCAGCACCTCAGTGGGTGTCTCTATTCCCTGCACCAACCCATGGACCCACGCAGGATGGTTTCTTTCTTCATTGCCTCCGGTGAAGAGCCGTGCCATTCAGACATTTAAAAACATCCCCACCAGGTGACCAAAAAAAGGCTCTGGGTTCAAAACCATATCAAATTTTTTGCTAACGTTTCCTTGCTTTAAGTCTTTAAAAAGGAGAAGGATTTTTAGAAGTGCTTAAGAAAGTGGTGGTTCTGATTTAATTATGGGATTCAAAATCAATTTTATATTTCATGAGTAACTTTTACTCTATTAATTCTGTGGGTTCAATACACACTGAGACAGGAGAGAGTGATTCAGCCAACATAGCATTGGCACGTAAGTGCAGGTGGCAGCCTCTGTCACCAGCAGACCCTGTGTGCTTTTTTGGCTCTTCAAATATTATTGTTATTGCTGTTGTTTTCATCCTTGTTGGTATTTTACCAACAGCAACCATATTAAGGGTTTTAAACAAAATAATGAGGTGCAGGATCCCGGCAGATATAAGGGGTTTTAGCTTTTTATTTAGGCATGTGTAGCTGGTGCCTTCCTACGTGCTCATCACTTGGAGGAATTGGTGCAGAGGATGTTTTGCAAAAGGTTTTCGATCTGGCAATGGTGAATTGCTTTGTGTAAGTTGTTCCAGCCGTAAAGGATGCCATGGGAGAAAACAAACAGATGCCTGAAATAGACCAATACTGATGCTGAAAACATCAACAAAACAGAAAAAAAGAGATGCTACCCAAACAGTGTCCAGGTAAGCATAGCATTAGCAATGCCTCTGTTTGCAAGAGCTTCCAAAAGAAAAGGCAGTATGATACATATACAGCTTCAACATATATTCGGCCTAATCACGGTGAAGATCCAGCCATTGCAAAGGTGGCAGCTGTTGTACTAATCTAGATCAATATGACATTTTCTACCTTTGCCACCCTTTCTCTGGAAGCATCCCAAAGCCAAACAGGTTGGGTACAGTTCATTGTTGGCACGCAGCAATCTGGTATGAGGGTTCCATAAGTCATACAGATTTAAGATATCAAAAAGGAAAAAAGAGACAGAAGGAGATGGCTTTGGATGTTGGGTTTTTTTTAGTATGGAAGGATCATTCACTTCTCATTTATCACCCTCTCAAGGAAGAAGGCAAGTGTTCCTCAGGTCACAACTGTTATTTCCACTAGCCCTGTGCTCCGAGTGTGTCTCTGTATGTGTGTGCCGTCTCCTGCTCTGGCACATGCCGTTGTGACTGTGTTGGTAGGAGGAATTCCTGCTGAGCCATGGCCTCAGCTGGTACCAGCTACCATCTGAAGAAGGAAGAAAGCATTAAAGCACAGATTCAAAATAAGCACGTAGGTGCCTAAGACCCATCTGTACAGGGCCGCTACCAACTGTCCTTGCACTAACATCCATTGATGTAACAAAAAGATGCCCACAGAAGAACAAAGGGTGGATTTTCCTGAGCTAAGGCTACTGGGCCAGGGCAAATGGCCTCCCTCATGGAGGATGCAGAAGGAGCTTGATGCTATCCAGACACACCTCAAAGAAGGCAATGCTGGACTTTGGAGGTCGGCTATTTTTTCAAACTGTATTTCAAGGATGGAAAACTGTACCTTCCTGGTTTTAAAAGGAAATGACATTTATTTTCTTCTCTCCAGATGGTAGAGAGAAACACACTAAGTAGGTTGGCAAGGGTATGGGTCAAAAGAGAAAACCTGGGCCCATCACTTTTCTGTGGGAGCCTGCTGTGCATAGACAGAGCTCCAGCAAAAGGGGGGAAGTTCTGGCAAGGGTTTGGAGAAGGAGAGTTGGCAGCTTGTTTAAGTTGTCAGGATGAATCCAGGGGATAGGTTGCAAAAAGCAAGTGAGTTGCAGCTTCACATCGCTTCTTGTTGCATGCTTAGCTAGTTGAATCTGTGAATGGGTGGCTTGATGCTAGGGGACAAAGTTTTTACTTTTTCAGTATCTTGAGCATAAGATCGTTCTGTGTTGGGACATAATTGACTTCCCATCCCTGAGAGTATATATCTGTATATATCCCTTGCAAGGGGATGTACTGGGAGATGAGGCATGAAAGCGTGTACGTGTTACAGACCTGTTTAGGAGGATTTCATGAGCCACTCTCCCATGATCTATGTCCAGTTCTATAAGCCACTGCCTCTGCAGCACTAACGCAGCTATTTCAGAGCCCTGCCAAGGATTTATAGTAAGAGCTTAGTAAGATACATGATCCATACAGCGATTTCACTGGTATAGTATCTGTGTATCTGACATAAAGGAGAGCTGGTTCAAGCCATGTGATAAAAGTCTGACGTGTAGAAAAGTGGGTCCCAGATGCATGCTCAGCTTGTGCCATTTGATTCAGAACATGCCAGATCTGGCCACTGCAGATTCATTCTCTTTTTCTCCTTTCTGCCCACGCAAACACCTTTAATGGATTAATTTTTTTCAAAGCACAGAGCAAAAATTTGACCAAAACTAACAAAGGAATTTATTTTCTCTTTGTTTTATAGCTAACACTGCTAGGATTGATAACTGAAGCCCCTTCTGCATAGAAGGATTTGCAAAGAGAGTGGTTAAACCCAGTACTAGTTGTAGGATCTCCTACGCAAGAAGTATGAAAGTAAAATTAGAACAGGGGCACCCGTTATGAAAGTAATAAAAATGTTGCTACTTGGTCACAGTCAGGGTGAGAAACTAATGGCATGGTGAGAAACCGGTCAGATAATAAAGTAGGAAAACTATTACAGTCTAAAACTAGGCGACAAATTCTTGACATTTGCATGTTTTTGACTGACAGTACCTGCCTGCTCCAAATAAGGGTCTGAACTTAACACTTGCATCAGCTGTGGCAAGTATTTCTACTCGATCACTTAGCCTCCACCATAAATGCTTTGATACTAAAGAGTAACATATTTATTAAAGCTGATATTAATACTTCTCTGAGAGAAGATTGTGTATGAATTGCTTACCTTGATTAGAAGTATGTTTCACAAGAAGTAGGTTTATAAATTGAAGCAAACAGAAATGATGCCTGGAATGTCACATGCAAGAAAGTTTGCTGACGTATTATTAAACAAAATAAATTATTATCAGACTGTAGCAATAAGGAAGAACCAAACAGCTGTTTACTAGATTCATTGAATGTAAGACTAGCAGAGTACTTGAAACTATTGAGAGACTTCTCTGGGATACAGAGAACTACAGGTGCTTTTAGGAGCTGTAAACAGCTGAGATGTAATCTAAGCTCACCTGCAGCTCCACACACGGACACGTATGCACTCTGTTCCCTAGGAATTCAGACCATGAGTCTGGTAAAAACACCATGATGCCTACCCAGGCTGCATGCCCAGCTTTCCCTTGTGTGGAAATGAGTCTAGGGGACCATATGCCATAGGGAGCAACTCTCCTTTCCATTTGAGTAACTCGGGAGAAACTCCCGGTTTCCCAGGGAGAAACTACTCGGGAGTAGTTAGTGTATTGCAAATTGAGGTAAGAAAGGAGAAGGAGGCCTTCGTGATACATCATCATAAAATTTTTCACAGACTCAGATCATGCTTTTAGTCAGACCTAGGGAAGTCCCTTGTCTCCTGTCCCTGATCAACGAGCTGCCAGAGCAGGGCAAACAGATACAAACTGTCATTGTTGCTGTTGTGCTGAACTTGATTAAGAGGCCTGGGGAGATCTCTTGTTTAAGGGGTTCATGCTAAAAGAAGTGTTCACGCTATGACATCACCTATGTAGTGGTCTTTGCATTGATTTATTAGTAAATACGCACAGAAATAATACTGACTTTCCAGATCGGGATGAGGGGCTGGCTGCCTTTGTAGGCAGACAGAGTGTCTGACATGCAAAACAGCCACAGCGTGGACTGGGAGAGAGCACCTGAGCTCTCTGACACCAACGCCTTCTCGGCGGGATGCTGCTAACTGAGCACACCCTCATTCATCGCTGTTTGAGTGCAGGATTTTAAAGTCCTGAATACTGGGAGCCAGAGACCTGAACAGCATCCCTAACTCTACCACCATAAAAATCTCTTCTGAGTGAAGTTTATCTCCGATTTAAGGTGGCTGGGCTGGCCTGACACAGGTTTCAGTCTCTCTTGAGTGGCCTCTGTGTGCTGCTGAAGGTCTTAAGGACCACCACTCAAAACTCCGTTCAGATGAAAAACTAACAGCCAAAAGCAACTGTAACAGTACACAGCGCTTCTGTACCCTGTTCAGCATTTAAAACCCACCATCTTGTAAAAGAAGACCAAGCGATTAAACCCGCCTGTTTAACGCTCGTTGTTGTACTGGCCTACAGTGGCCACAAAGAGGCTCTTGTCTCCCCTGGGGAGTGGGTGGGATGTGCCAAGCTGCAGGCCAAGCGCTGGGTGCTGGGGTCAGGCAGGAGGGTGCCCTGTGCTGTAATTCAGCAGCTGCGCTTCAGGTAGGACTGGAGATGCACTGGGCATCGGCACCAAAAAGTTGAAGGAAATGTAACACTTTTCTAGCCCGGAGATGTGTCCAAAGGTCTTCTCCCACAGCATATCCACCAATGCCTTCAAAACACATGCTCCTTTTCTTCTCCATCTCTTGCAAGAAACTCCATAGGTTATATCCATCATCATATATTTCCTAATCATTAGAAGAGTTGATTTACAAGCTTAAAAATTATTTGCGAAGTTTTTGGCTTTGCTGAAAAAGAAAAGGGGAGGGGGGGCTAACACCAGTGAATAATGTGGAACGTAAGGACTTCTTGTTGTGCATGTCTGTCCTGGCATCTGTGCCATGAATCATAAAATGAAGTCTCCCGTATTTAGCTTAGGACACGTATACATTTTTTTTTTGCAACAGCAAAATAAACATTGTTGCCTTCAGTTATGCTTCCAGTAAAAAGCCTTAAAAAGCCAGCTATCTCAGGCATGGGTAAAAAGCTGACAATGGAAGAGCCTAGCAGATTCCAGTTCATCTGGATTTTTGAAAGAAAACTGTTATTTTATTGGAATTCAGGAAACAAAGTGCAAGAAAACGCTAGGAGTATTGCAACACACCCATTGCATAGTATCACGCTGGACACAATGAAAAAAAGGGAAATGTCATCTGTGATAACAGAAAAATGAGAAACTGTACCCATTACACACAGAGTTATCACTGAAGAAGTGACACTTTCAGGGTCTGTCCGAACAGCTTTACACCTTGCCAAGGCCAAAACAAGTCTGAAACACTCAGATAAGTAGAAGTGATGAGAAGTGATAAAAGGCCTTTTCGGAGGACAGAGAGAACAAAACAGCTGCAAAAGTTCTCTCTAGGATGTGTGAGAGTAAGATCCGGGCAGTGCTAAGTAGAAGTGTTGTGGAAAATGCAGTTCAATAGGTGGGACAGCAAAGGCATTGGACAGATATTTAGCTACCAGGTTGATTGTAATTAAATGCTAAATACCCGAGGGTGGGAAATGTTTACTGCCAGAGGCAGGTGGAGAATCTCTTTGCATCGTTATATTCTTCTATTTTTTTTTTCTCTCCCCCCCCCCCCCCCCCCCCCCCAGCTGCCTACTTTTTAACTGGTCTCCTTTATTTCCAGCTCCCTCCAGCAACCGACGGCTGTTACTCCCCCCGGGCACGGAGGAATCCCCCAGGACACAGGTGGGGCGCCCGGTCCCGCGGAGCGGCGCTGGTGCGGGGGTGTCGGGGTTCCCGGGGTGCCCCTGCCCGCCCCCCGCCCGGGGGAAGGGGTGGTGTGTGCGCGGAGCGGGGCCGGGCTTGAGCTTGGCTGCGGGAGCCGGGGCGGCCGTGTCCCGTCCGTCCCCCCCCCCCACGCACACGCACCCCACGAAGCGCGTCGGCTGCGGGGATCAGCGGGCCTGCCGCCGGGCGGCCACGGGTCGCCGACCCCCCGAGCCTCCGCTGGCAGCCGGATCTGCTCTGGCCGGTCCCCGCCTCGGCCCCGGGGAGCGCTGCCCGCCCCGCCCGGGGGAGCCGCCCCCCGCCCCGCTGCCGGACGAGGAGGAGGAGGATGGGGCTGGGGCTGGGGCTGCGGCGGCTGCCCGCGGAGGAGGTAAGGGCGGCGGCAGCAGCGGGACGGACCCGGAGCGGGGGAGGCGCGGGCTGTCCCGGCCGGGCAGGCACCGACAGCCGTGGGCTCCGGCTCTGCCCCGCCGCCTCGGCAGAGCGAGGGGTGGGAGGTGCGCCCCGGGGAGGGCGGACGGACGATCTGGGGGTGTAGGTGGGGGGAGAGCCGTGGGGACGCGGAGGAGGACGCTTTTCTCAGCCAGACACACACACACCCCCCCCCCCCCACAAAAAAAAAAAAAAAAAAAAAAAAAGCGAGGAGGGACAACTCCCGGGAGGGAGTCACGGACAGCGGGCAAACCAAAGCGAAAGCAAAGCGAGCGGCCGGTTCGCGCTGTGAAACAACGAACGCCCTGCAGCCTTTTGCTAAGGGAGCAGCGGGCGGTGGCTCTCCAAGCCCCGGAGCGGGGTCAGCCGTTCAGAGCTGCCCCGGCCTGGGCACACGCGTGGCCCCCAGCGCCGCTCGTCACCTGCAAAGCAGGGGGGGTGCGAAGCCAGGACTGACACTTCGGCTCGGCCTGTCCTCCGGAATCGCCTCGGTTTTCTTCGTGTGGGTGTACGGGCAGCTCAAGAGCATCGTGCGGTGCATCGCGATGAGGAGCAGAACTGCACCCCTCGCCCTGGGGAAGGGCATGTGTGTGTCACAGTCCCGTAACTACGCTTGTCGGGAACATTTCTTACATCTTGGAAGCCTTACTGTGCCAGGGCTGAACTCCGGCCTCGTCGTATCTGCTTGTTATCAGCGTGGCATCTCGAGCAATACACTCGCGTGAGAAGCAGTGACAGCCGGTTTCCCTGGTTCGGTCCCACAGCATATGCAGCTCTTACTGCGCCTCTGTCTGCATGCACCCGCGCAGACCCTCGTCCTGCGGAAGAGCTGTGCACAGCTCTGCGCACAGCTGTGATTCGAAGATTAGCCCAGCCGTTCAGCTGCAGGGACTGCTTTTCTGAGTTGAGTCGCTAGTGGGCATAGAGCTTCGTTTTTCTGGGGTAGTTCATGATCTGAGACTTTCATCATACGCTGTGCAGATACAAAAGATACAGTAACACCAAGATGATGATTTTCTGACTCAGGTGTTCAGTACATTTTGAAATATCAAGTTGAACTACCAGCATTTTTCAAGATGGTTTTGAACCATTATGAATAGCTGGTTCTTATTATGAATTAATGGACCAGCACCAACTAACAATTATTAAATTTGTCTTGCATGGTAGCTTTTCTTTTTTCCTTCTTCCGTTTCTTTTTCCTCTTCCTTTTTTTTTTTTTTTTAATTTTTATTTTTTTATTTCCCCATGCATCCTAGGTTCAGCTGGCATGGAGTTAATTTTCACTGGGAAAGGGCACAGCCAGGACAGCTGACCCAAACTAGCCATAGTAAGCATGCTCAAGAGAGAGGAAATAGAAGGTAAACACCATGGGGTAACCTGTGGTTTTACCTGGGTGACCATGGAGAGTACATGAGGAAGTGGGATGGAAAACCTACCTCCCTAGATTCACAGGTACCTGAGTTACAAGGAAAAGCAATCAGAAAAGAGGATTCCTCCTGGAAGAATGCCGCAGGCAATTCCCCAGACAGAGGGCTGATCTCATTTCTGATTCTCCCAAAGGGAATTCTGATTCACATTTACGAAGAGTGAGTAATGAATACTTTGGCCAGGATTAGAGGGGCCCTGCCTCCAGCCAGGTGGAGGAAAGGGACAACCAGGTTTATTGGACTGTGTGGATTTGATGGCCTGGCATGTCAGACCCACAAGGAGTATAAGGCTCTGGTAGACACAGGGTACCCTAATGCCATCAAGCTATAAAGGGGCAGAACCCATCTGTATTTCTGGAGCAACAGGGGGATCTCAACAGCTAACTGTATTGGGAGCTGAAGTGAGTCTAACTGGGAATGAGTGGCAGAAACACCCCACTGTGACTGGCCCAGAGGCTCCGTGCATCCTTGGCATAGACCGTCTCAGGAGAGGGTATTTCAGGGACCCAAAAGGGTACCGGTGGGGCTTTGGTATAGCTGCATTGAAGATGGAGGAAATTGAACAGCTGTCCACTTTGCCAGCTCTCTTGGAGGACCCTTCTGTTGTGGGGCTGCTGAAGGTTGAAGAACAACAGGTGCCAGTCGCTACCACAACAGTGCACCAGCAGCAATATCACACCAACCGTGACTCCAATTCCCACCCATAAGTTGATTCATTGGCTGGAGAGCCAAGGGATGATCAGCAAAACTCAACCCTTTAATAGTCCCATATGGCCAGTGCAAATGGCCCTACCTGGAGCCTCTGGCAGAAAGCACCTGGGGACACCCGAGGCCGACCCCTGGGGTTTTGGAGTCAGCGATACAGAGGATCCGAGGCTCGCTATATATACTCCAGCTGAAAAGAGATGCTGGCAGCATACGAAGGAGCTTGAGCTGCTTCGGAAGTGATTGGTACTGAGGCACAGCTCCTCTTAGCACCCCGACTGCCGGGGCTGGGCTGGATGTTCAAAGGGAGGGTCTCCTCTACACATCATGCGACTGATGCCACGTGGAGTAAGCGGGTCGCACTGATCGCACAACAGACTCGCATAGGGAACCCCAGTCGCCCAGGAATTTTGGAAGTGATCGTGGACTGGCCAGAAGGCAAGGATTTTGGAATGTCGCCAGAGGAGGAGGTGGCATGGGCTGAAGAGGCCCCACTGTATAATAAACGGCCAGAAAATGAAAGGCAATATGCCCTGTTCACTGATGGGTCCTGTCGCACTGTGGGAAAACATCAGAGGTGGAAGGCTGCTGTATGGAGTCCTATACAACAAGTTGCAGAAACTGCTGACCGAGAAAAGTGGCCAGTGCTCTATCTCTATACTGACTCATGGATGGTGGCAAATGCCCTGTGGGGGTGGTTGCAGCAATGGAAGCAGAGCAACTGGCAGCACAGAGGCAAACCCATCTGGGCTGCCCCATTGTGGCAAGATACTGCTGTTCGGCTAGAGAAGCCAGTGGTAAAAGTACGTCACGTAGATGCTCACGTACCCAAGAGTCGGGCCACTGAAGAACATCAAAACAACCAGCAGGTGGATCAGGCTGGTGGGCCTATGACACCTCAGGCCATCAAGGAAGAGATGCAACATATAGATGGGCTCATGATCGAGGGGTGGACTTGACTGTGGACACTATCGCACAGGTTATCCATGAACGTGGAACATGTGCTTCAATTAAGCAAGCCAAGCGGTTAAAGCCCCTCTGGTATAGAGCGCGATGCGATGGGTGAAGTATAAATATGGGGAGGCCTGGCAGATTGACTATATCACACTCCCACAAACCCGCCAAGGCAAGTGCTATGTGCTATAATGGTGGAAACAGCCACTGGATGGCTGGAAACATATCCCGTGCTCCATACCACTGCCCAGAACACTATCCTGGGCCTTGAAAAACAAGTTTTATGGTGACATGGCACCCCAGAAGGTATTGAATCAGACAATGGGACTAATTTCTGAAACAACCTCACAGACACCCAGGCCAAAGAGCATGGCATTGGGTGGGTATATCACATCCCTTATCATGCAGCAGCCCCCTGGAAAATTGCACTATACAAGGGACTGCTAAAAACTGCACTGAGAGCAATGCGGGGTGGGACCTTCAAACATTGGGATACACATTTAGCAAAAGCCACCTGGTTGGTTAATACTAAAGGATCTACCAATCGAGCTGGCCCTGCCCAAGCAAAACTTCCACATACTGCAGAAGGAGATAAAGTCTCTGCAGTGCGCATGAAGAGTATGTTAGGGAAGACAGTCTGGGTTAGCCCTGCCTCAGGCAGAGCCAAACCCATCTGCAGGATTGCTTGTGCTCAAGGACCTGGGTGCACTTGGTGGGTGACACGGAAGAATGGGGAAGTTTGATGTGTTCCCCAAGGAGATTTGATTTTGCATGAGAATAGCCAGTGAATTAGACTGTATGATGTTAACTGCTAAATAACCCTGCCACTGTACATCATTATATCTGTAGTGGCTATATGCTGTATTGATGGTATTACAGTAAGAATCACCCAAATCACTGAAAGATGGACTTTGAAACCAAGTGAAGTGCAGCAGTGATGGAACTTGAACTGGCACCCAGCAAATTCCTCAAGATCGACACCTTCAACCCGCAGACCGTGGGCATGGATTGCATCAAATACACCAGCTGCAAGCTCCGGAGGCAGCATGCAACAATCCAACAGCAAACACCACCTCTCCTACGCTGAAGGACTCTTATGACAGATGGAGCCCCAAAGTCATTAAATAAAATCAGCTGTCATGTTAGAGGGATGGCCCATAGACTAAGGGAATGATATCTGTGGGCAGGGGTGTGTGTATATATATATATATAAAAAAATATATATACACACATCAAAGACAGGGAAATAGGTGGTGATTAATTGGAAAGTCTAGGAACTGGGCATGATGTAGATGGTATAGAATAAGGGGTGGATAATGTCCTGGGTTTGGGTGGGATGGAGTTAATTTTCACAGGAAGCTGGGAAAGGGCACAGCCAGGACAGCTGACCTGAACTAGCCAAGGGGATATTCCATACCATGTGATGTCATGCTCAGTATATAAGTGGGGAGCGGCTGGGGGGTCGGTGTGGTATCGCAGCAGGGGAAGCGGCGGAGCATCAGGTTTGGGGTGGTAAGCAATTGCGTTGTGCATCGCTCGTTTTGTATATTCTTTTATTAGTACTATTATTATTGTAACTCCTCTCCTTGTGTTATCCCAGTAAACTGTCCTTACCTCAACCCATGAGGCTCTACCTTTTTTTGTTGTTGTTTCTCCTTTCTGATTCTCCTCCCCATCCCACCAGGTGCGGGTGTGTGGGGTGTGGGGGAGTAGAGTGAGCAAGCGGCCTTGTGGGCTTAAACCACGACACCATGTGTTAGCTTGGTTATTTTTGTAAAGTAGTCGCAAAACTAGTTTCAACACCCTAACTCTAAGGGATCACTCATTTCTGTGGAGAGAAGATGATTCATTTCTTTGCTAAATGTAGGTCTGGGCCTCTCAAGTACATTTTATTTAGGTGAAAGAATGATTGGAGCAAGATAAGGCAGTATTAAGTTCTTGACCTAAAACGTAAATGGACTTCTAAGTGAAAACCCCCTGTGTCTCTTCCACCAGACTTCTTTTGAAGTGCATGACAGGTCCAAAATGTGAAACAGGAAAAAGTTGATCATTGTTTTAAAGGTGACCTCTGTAGGTTTGGTAAGTCTGCTGGTGCTGTCAAAATGTTATTGTAACAGTATAATGGATTTCAAAGTGGTTTAGCTGATTTATAACCTTCATTTTGCCTTTTGTAAAAATAGACCTGAGCTATTTTTAGTGTTTCTCTTATCCATGCTAGATCAGGATGAGAAGTCTGTGTAAACAGATGAAAGTGATTGCTTTGTTCTGCTTGGTATTGTGGGATTGTGTGACGTTCTGCAAAGTTAGCAGCAGCTGGATTCACCCACAACTGGATTAATTTTATTCATTGGGCTTCAGTCCCTGGTGAGAACATTGCTGGCAACACAATGCGAGCTGTTGATCCTCATCCTTAGGGAACTGGTATTTATAACCACTCTGGAAGACAACTGCAGATGAAAAAGAAAATGAATCAGTGGCAGGAGCATACTAAACTGTACAGGGTTGCCTGGCCTATTTTTCTGTTCTGTGCTAGGATGAGATGTAGTGCAGTGTTAGGACAGCCTGAGCACTTCATCTTTGACAATGAGTACAGCAAACAGGTGGGTTCCTACATTTAGCTTGCTACCCGACAGGCTGGGATCAGCCCTAACCTTTGTATTCACTATGTACCCAGCAAACTATTTCATTCAGTCTGTTTCTGTAATCAAACATAACTTTGCTGATGAAATGTAAACCCCACAATATTTTGTTGCCTTAGTAATAAATATAACAAAATATATTTCTTCTAAAATACACCTTTTAATGGAGAAAATAATCGTATGATCTCAGAGTCTTGCTATCTGTTTTCTTAGATGGATGTGTGTAACAGGACCAGGGATAACGACTGTGCCACAGCAGAGACTACATTTAAAAAAGCTTTTTGTTCTGAATCCTATCCATAATTCACTGTCCTGCATTACCTACAGCAGGTTCTGTTCAAATTTCTTTGCTGAAAGGTTGTCAGGCATTGGAACAGGCTGCCCAGGGAAGTGGTGGAGTCACCATCCCTAGGGGTGTTCAAAAAACACGTAGATGTGGCACTTCAGGATGTGGTTTCGTGGGCATGGTGGTGTTGGGTTGACGGTTGGACTCGATGATCTTAAAGGTCTTTGCCACCCTAAACGATTCTATGATTCTATAGCGCGTGTTTTGGTAGAAGATGTGCTCCTATGGCTTAGTTTATTAGTTTAATGCCTCTGCGCTGCTCTGATCTGGGTCAGCTACAGAATCAAAGCTTGTGGGTTTGGTTCTCATGCATGTTTAAGATTGAGATGATGGTACCAGGGTTCCTGCACAGGAGCCATGAGTTACATCTTTAGAGAAACAAATATCAAGAAAAAAAAGCAATAAGCTTTTGCTTTGAATAGCCAGGAAAACATGCATCAGTTCATGTAAGGAAATGGAATAATTTCTATAGTAATGAAAGGTCCTACCATTTGCAGAATAGCCCTGACCAAGATTTGAGGCTCCAGTGGGCATGTTTGCTAAGGAAATAGATAAAAAACATAAGAGTGAACCTTGTCTTTTCTTTGGGGTGATTATTTCTCACGGTACTTTTTTTCCAGATACAACAGTGTTTGTGGACGACCTAGTCTTCCTCTTCACAGTTTGCTGAAAAAACAGATTGCAATCTTATTTTTTAAAGAAAGAATTTGTAATGGGAGCATCACTTGCTCCGTAAATGCTGACAGTATACTCAGCACCTATTTGAATGCCGACATCTCATGTTGAAAACATGGGTACCTAACTTCTTTTGTCCTACTCAAATCAACTCACACAGGTTTGTCACACTGAGTAGGCCATATGTGAGTAGGTCACATTGACTTACTCACACAAGTAAAGTTAGGCATGTCTGCTTAGTTTTTCCTACTGTGCTTGTAAATTATTGTTGGATTGCTCAAGCAGTGTGTTTTAAGGAAAACAGTAAATTGAGACACTGTGTGGCTGTGTAAATGTTGGAGTTTTACGCATAGAAAAAGTAACAAAAAATACAGAAAAGACATGCAGCTGGCACTGGATGTAGGTCTGATCTTCTTCTTCTGAGAGAAGCCATCCCACAGGCACTAACCTCGGGTGCAGTCCGTGCCCCACTGTGCCAACCGAAGGCTGCATTTTCCTTAGGCTTCTCACTGTAAACCTGTCCCAACAACACTTCTAAAAGCTGTTATGTTGATGCAAAATGAACGAAACCTGTTTTCCAAAGCACCCTAAAAACTGTGTATGGTGAAATGTGAGGCCTCAGTGATGCAATGTGTGGCATCAGTCCCATGTATGTAGTAACAGTATTCACAAATACAGAGAAAGTCTCAAGAAGCTTGTAATACAGTAGTGTCTTAGCTGAAGATCTTGCAAGACTTAAGAGCTGCCCTACTTGGTTCAGTGGTTATCTTTTCCCTTTCTCTCTGAATATCAATATTTCTATGTGTGCATGTATGCGTGTGTTTATATACGTAGACATTTGAAGAAAGGGAGTACAAAAATTGGATGGGTTCTGTCTCTTTCACGGAATATACATGGGGAATTATTTAGATTAGCAGGAATGGACTACGTCGCTCCTCAGTTTTTCATCTGTGGCCTGAATCTTACAGTAAAAATGTTCTCACTTTCTAAATCGTGTGAACCCCAGGCAGTGATGCTGCCCATGCCAGCAGAAGAGGCAGTACCTGAACGAGGGCAGCAGTTGCTGCGCTGGGTCACCGTGCCGTACATTGGACATGCTCCAGCTCCGGGTGAGACAGAGGAGGAAGGCTCTGCTCCCACCCAAACCAAAGTTTGTTACATCTGGATGTATGACATTCTCTACAACAGATTTTGAAGTGCTTCCCAAGAGCTGAATTCCTATGCTCAATTAAAGAACACCTGCTCTAATTAACAGCATAACAAAGCTATTGTTTATGAATTGTAAAAGTTAAGGAAGAAGATGCACAGTGGATAATTTGTATTATTTGTGCTGTAGTCGCTAGGTTCGTGTTTAGAAAGGGCAGTTTGGGTCAGGTCATGTAAAACCCCATATAAGCACAGTTCTTTGAACACTTTGAGGCCGAGTTTCACAGTATTAAAGCACTGGAGGGGGTGAATCCATCCTGGACTTTGGGTACCACTTGAAGTATTTACATGTATTTTTATGAGTGAGAATATTTTGAGTTTTGGATTTTTTTTCCTTGGGGAGTGTCAGAAGTTTGGTAGAGTGAAGGTAAGTAGAAACCAGGTAGACCTTTTTCTGAAGGCTTTTCTCCAGTCCGTTTGAGAGCAGTCCCACTGAAGCTGTGTCCTTAACTTACAGAACATATTTCAAATTATTCTTTTTTTTTTTTTTCCTTTTGAACTCATTGAGCACTAGGACATGGCAATATTGTTGTGGAGGGATATCTGCAAATAGATAAGTGGGCCAGGTCCCTGCTCATGGATGGCTCTTACCCGTTAGCCAGAACTCATCTAGGTTTAATAAGACAGGGTGTGAAGGACTGCGTGGTTTTTCAGAGAGGGGTGGGGTCAGAGAAGAACCTCAAACATTTGAGGTATGTATTGTCTTGAAAGACTGTGATTTTGATTTTTGTTACGGTGTGCTGCAGCAGGCACAAGGCTTTGAAAAAGCCAAGTCAAACCACTGGCCAAGAAGGGTGTAGAGTGAGTCAGTGGTGTAGGGATGACCTACATCAGCATTTTTTTTCTCCCCTGGAGAGCAGAAAAGGTATTCCTGGTACAGGGTGTGAATGAGAGAACTGTTCCTTTTCATTCTTTAGGATGAAATTAGTTTCTGGTGCAAAATACCACCAGCACAGGAGTGTAATAGCTCCAGTAATAGCTGGAGTGTAAAACTGTTTGGTTTATGTTTTAGAAGTGGTTTTAGAAGTTCATTTTAATGGGGATACCGAGCTGTCTTCAGCATGAAAACTGATGTCTTAATTGAAATTAGTGACGATACTATTTGTGTCTGTGTCTTCAGCTTGTACCCGTCTCTGCCTCCATTTGGGGAGTAGTTTGCATGTTAATTCTGTGTTTATGCTGAACACATAGAGTGCACAAGTATATGTGTTTTGTAATAGCTGACGTAGCTAAGCCATTCCATGTAAAGCCCTAACGCTTTTGTTTCCAAAATGCATGTGGTTAGAGAGGTGCTAAGAAGTCATAGCAACAAGTGGGAGTGCCTTTAACAGTGTGCATTTGGTTGCAGCCCAGGTGGTATTTTTAGGATTTAGAGTAGACGTGTTGTAGACATTTGACAGGTGCCATGTTTGGAGTCACAGTTATGTACTGTTTGATTTACTCAATCACATTGCTTAAGCATGGTTTAGTGTGATTTTTTTTAAAGCCTAGCCATATATAACATAAAAGTTACTTTGAGATTTTGCATCTCTGTCCACCATTCCACCCTCCATGCTTTCTAAACCCTGGCTGCATTTTAAATAATAAAGTACTCTTCTGTTCCTGTGGTTTCAGGATATTTTAGGGCTCTTTATTAATATAGAGAAACAGCAAGAAATATTTTGCTTTTTAGCTGAGATTAAGTAGATATCAATTAGTAAGAATAATTATCATCGCATATTTAAATACACAGGCAAGGAGGAACATCAGTAACCTTAGAGCTGTAGGGTAACAGCTATGCATCGTTATATTTAATTATTAATCGTATTTAATCCTACAAAGTAGTAAAGTGAAACTACTGGTTATGTCACTAGAAGCTGTATTTCTTTTGCCTAACTTCTACTGGTGGGACAATTTTCTGGAAATGCTGCTTAATTATTCAAAACGTGGCAAAGATCACCAGGCTACTAGCAGATCATCAGCTAGTAGCAAGGAGAGGGCTGGTTCTACAGACAAGTGCAGTTAATAAAGGAGAAGGGACACAAGTTTGCAGAAAAGCATCTCAAAGGTTAATGACAGTAATGGAGCAATTTAAAGCTTGACAACTAAAATAAAGAGAATGTGTATGTAGAGGAATTAGAAGTCAGCATGTGAACAGGATACATGAGTAATCAGCACAAAAAGTTATGTCCTTTTGCAAATAATGGTGGTCATATACCTTTGCTCCAGTGCTGGGATATTTGTAGAGATAACTCAGAGTCTGACTGCAGTGAAACAGAGCTTTCCAGGGGCAGGTACCCCCTACCTCTCGGTGTTGCCTGTACACCCCAGCAAATCACCCTGTCTGCTCTGTTCTGCTGCTGCAAGGTGTTTCTGTTACTCCAGAGCTAGTTCAAATATTTCCGTGCACTTGTAGCCCTGAGCTGTGTAGTTTTAGCCCTCTTTGCCAGCTGCATGCTGATCAATAGCTGAAAACAAGCTTGCTTATGCTTTCTGCTGCTCGTAGAGACGGGTCTCGCTCACTCAACCAGTGCATTGCGATAGACCTATGCATATTTTGATATCGTTACAGGTTCTGCTCCCTATGCGTTGTTTTATGGACAACAAATAATATATGGCTGTAGGAAGCAAAGGAAGGATATATGCAGCGGGATAGTTTGATGTACAATGCACCCAATTCATGCTGAGATCAATACTCCAATGTACTTAATTGGAAACCAAAGGCTCTATTTTTAACATTGTAAGAAACTCTGGAAACTTGCCAGAGCAGGCAGCATCCTTCCAATTAAGTGTAGGCCAGGCCACCCACAAAATCATACTTGTTCTCACCCCCACATTGATTCTTGGACCACTTTAAGTAGCAGATTTGACATAAATTACTATTTTTCATATTCCAACGACTGACAAACTGAAGCTGATACTTGACCTGCGGTAAGTTGTACCTTAGGGAAAGGGCAGATGCACGGTTAGAGCCCAGCCTTCCAGCCTACGAGTCTGCAACTACAAGGGAAGTCAGACTTAGTCTCAGATTGTGTTCTGTAGCCCAACTGAAACTAGTAAATGGCAGTAGCAAGACTAGAATTTAAGATACTTGGGTTTTGTTTGTTTGTTTGTTTTTTCAGTGGGAGTTTTATTGTAAATCTCCTGCCTTGCGCTTGCACAGAAATCCTTCCAAATGCAAATCGAAGGTTGTCTTCAGGTAGGGTTGCGGTTTACTCTTTGGAAACAGCCTCCTGTGGGAGGTGTGAACTTCCACACCCTCCAGTGGTAGAAGTGGAAAGGTTGCTGCAATAAATGGGTTTGGTGGTAATATTATATCTTCTACAATCAGCAAAAAATCAGTCTTTTTCTCTGTACAGAGACCAACCACGTATGGTCCTGATCTAGCTCTTGTGCTCATAGTGACTCAATCACTGTTTCTTCTGCTACCATTAATGCAAAATAAGCAACAGGACAGAAATGATAATTGTGGCAGTGCAGTACTGACTAAGTAATATTTACACCTAATCCCTTTTGTCATTAGATGTATATTCAGACTGCAAAATTAAGCTATCTTTAAAGAAATGCCATATTCAAAAACATGATATGGCTGTTTCTGGGGGAGGCACCCCTCCTATTCTCCCCATAGCAGTAGCCCAGCAATCAATCACAAGTAATGCATGGGCAAGGGAAGAAGTGTTCAGTTGTTGAGCGGTATTTTTCGGCTGTTCTTCATCACTGGGAAAGACTAACAAGCTGGTGGGAAGTGTAATTTCAGAGAGTAAATCTTTAACAGCATAATCCAAGGGATTTTTGTTAAAAGCCAAAACTGAAAAATTAAGGGGAAAAGGTTCTGGTTGTGTTACATGATTTCCATGTAGAGTGTTTCACTGAAATGATCCCATATGTGGAAATTGGTGCTGTGAACAATCTTACATGTACTGTATCTGCACCACCACTCTTGTGAAAAGCTGGTCACAGGTCCACGCTCCTTCAGAAGCTGCCCTGGTAGTGGCGAAAACAGGTTTTTTTTAAAAGGGTGGATAACATTGTGGTAATAATCAGTGTGAACAGGCCTGAGTATATTTTAGTATCGCCTGCTGGAGGAAGAAACGGTGGTAGTAAGACTAATCTTCAGAGCCACACGGTGCAGCATTATAAAGCTCATTCAGTAAAGATGGTACATTCCCCTTGGTAAACTACAGTGAATGGTCATGATAGCAAATGTGAGACCCTGCGTCCCTCCCCTCCCATCCCTGCTAGCATCTCCGTTCATATCAGCAGGAGCTTTGTGCGAAGATCAGAGGGAGACTCTGAAGGACAAAACGGCATGTGATCCTGTAGTGCAGTTGGTGGCTCTCGGCCTGGAAACTAAGGGTACCAAGACACTGGCTATGGCTTAGCAGAGAAAATAGTCAAAGACGTTATTTTTTCTTAAAAGATATGTAAAAATCTATGCAGACTCCAGATAAATCCTAAAATTCATGGTCAGAAGTATTCCCCATCTCCTTAGGGTCAACAGCTCTATATAATGATAGGAAAAGACCTGAAAATTCAGTTGTCTTTGACTTCCCGGAGAAACTGAAGCCATGACAGGCTCCACAAATTTCTACAAGCTGCGGGAGCATTTAGTTTCTCTTCAGAAAGGAGCTGCCACATCAGGCACATCAGAAGTTCCATTGTCCTCATAGTGGTGCTGGAAGGACCATCTCCATCGTAGACTTCAGCAGACCAGCATCACCTGCAGGCAGATTTCCACCATAAGCAAGTTGAACTGTGAGCGTTTCGAATGATCTGCAGGACACATTGTGGGCTCTTCAGAAAGTTACCGCAAGCTTTTCTTTTTTCTTGCAGTAGAACAGGTTTGTACCCCTGGTAATTTTGATAGGAACCATCGAGTCATCACCCATATACTTTCTGTATTCAAAACCAGTGCATACAGTTATTTTTTTGAGGCATCACATTATAGATACCACATTTCTAACTGTTCCTTGCATTTACCTCTTCTATCAGCCCGTAGAGTAATGAATTTGCTGTGTTACTCAGGAGCCAAATACTCTGCCTTAGCAGCAGCAGCTTTCCAAGCCACTCAGCTCAAGAGGAGCTGCTTAAGGTCTTTAATAGCAGTTGTTGTTGATTTCTTATGTGCTTTTGAAGATGATGACTTTTATAAATCAGGATGGTAATAGATCATGTTCATTGGACAAGTATTAAGTTGGCTCTTTGTAAAATTAAAGACTGGCTCTGATCTTGCGAGCATGTAATTATGGGACTAACTTCATGCCTGTGAGTATTGAACTCATTTAAGTGTTTGCAAGTAGCTAGTTACCCTGTTCTTAGAGTCCTGTATACTAAATTCCCTCTCCTGCTGTTTTACTACATAGGGGAAACTGGGGGGTTTTGTGTGTATTTGGAAAAGTAAATTTGTTTTCTCATATTTGGCAATAACAAGTCATCTGGTCACTTCCAGCTGCAGCTGACAAAGAAGACATAATATATTGGAATATCATTTTTAATAACTAGAAATTGTGTTAGGCATCATTGAAGGAAAGTACTTCTTACATCAGAGTGACAGATCAGTCCTCTGTACATCTATTTGTTGTTAGAAATGACTGTTTATAAAACTAAAGTTCCCTTCCAATCCTTGAAAAGAAAGTACAGAAAAATGGAAAGCCAACAAATAAAATAAATAAATAAAATTAATTTTCATAATTTAAAAAAATTAATAGAATTGATAAAAATGAAATCACTATTATTTTCAAATTATATTTAATTTTACTCCAGAGTCCTATTTTTAAACCTTTTTACATTTGATTTTTAATGTGTTTCGTATGAAGCAATAATTTAAAAAAATCTCTTACACATTTTGAGGACTATTACAACTGCAGTTTTTATATAGTTTATGCTCTCATATAAAATCTGTAAAGTAAATTTGTTGTGATTTTTAGAACAGAACAGTAACTCGTTACATTTGCTGCTGTTGAGAGCTTGTCTTCTCTGCTCCTGCCATAGCATTTTGCTGGGGATATATGGAACTAATGCAGTGTGGCCACTTGGTTTTCTGGCTGCCATTCCACCAAGTTTCACATTTTAATAGCTCAGACTTCCACTATAAAAGCTGAAATATCAAATTTTTTTTTTAAATATAAGTATGCAAAGTCCTTAGCAGTGATTCCTTCTTACCCTAGCAATACCCCAGCCCTATAATAAACATTTAAGAAGTCTGCTGATATGATTATAGATAAAAGTTAACTTGAAAAATGCTTCTGAGACCACTAAATCAGAACAATTTCATTGCTGGAGATTAAAAAAAACAACATCATTTGGATAAATGTGAATTGGGTAATGACTACATGGAAGTGATGGGGAAACAGAGCTGCTATTACAATACACGTTAACGTGATTGTTTTCCTGAAAGAAAAAGCGAGGGGTTTTACTAACTGGCCATTCATAATTGCCTATTTTAAGATTCCATCACTGAGTATGTATCTGGCTTGGATATGCTGTTGTGAAATGACATCCAAAAGACACTGATAGCCCAAATTTTCCATGAAATCACATCATCATGTGTCTGTTTTAGAAGAATTGGTTTCCAGTGTTTATGAATGTCCATTTCTACTGCAGATGGGTTCAGTGCCTGAGCACCAAAAGAGGAGTCAGTGTCTGTACTCCTGAACTGGTGTTGGCCTCATTCTGCCCCCAAAGTCTGCACAGAGTCAGTTCATCCACATGAATGAACTGCTCAGTGTATATTTTATTTGAAATGCTATAGCTGTAGAAAAATGAAAAAAGTGCATTTTAAAGATTAATTTTGACAGCATATTGCTTAATAGAACTGTTTTCTTTGTGTCTTGAGGATGTTGACCTCATGAAAGCGTGTCAGGAAGCTTTGGATGACTGCTGTCCACACCAAGGAGATGATCAGCTGGAACTGCAAGAAGAGGAGGAGGAGGAGGAGGAGGAGGAGGAGAAAGGCATAAGTCAAGTAAATGATGAAAAAAATGGAAGAAGGGAAAACTGTGAAGAGGAAGTGAAAGACGATATAGGTCTTATCACTAAGATAGAGAGTAGTGAAAGAAATGGAGTGAATGGTTTTGAAAGGAATATTTGATTGCTTCTTTTCAGTTGGAGTGTCCCTTGCAAGGGCAGGAAAGGAACAGTGACTTCAGATGGTACTTTGTGAATGATGCCCTTGTACACCCTCTCGAAAATTGCACACACACACCCACCCCCCCCCAGTATAGTTTATGTACTTGAAATGTTTTATAAAGCTTACAGAAATCCCTTGCAACTAATAATTTTTCAATTTGGTTTAATCTTCTTCATCATGAAGTTGTTGTGTTTGTGGGCAATGATTTTTGGGGCCTACAAACACTTGAGACGTGGATGCTAAATTATACTGCTTTCACCGTTACGTGAGACTTGATGCTCAGATGTAGAATTACATTTGGGAAACTGGATTGTTCAGATCTTAACATGTGTGTTGTAACTAGAAGGCAGAGAAGTAATCTTAATGATGTTAAACCAAAACAGTTGCACTTTGGATTTTGTTCTCTCCGAGAACTACAATGAAAAGAGCATTCAATCCTCTTGAGACCTTGTGAGAGCTAAGAATATCGGATCCAGGTTTCTTGCCACTGCCCTGGGCAGCTAGTTTTTGAAAAAATACTTGATTTCTCCACAGTGGTGGGTAGGTGCAGCTTGAGAGAGGAGGAAAGCCCAGTTCTGCTCTTGCGGGGCAGAGTAGGGATGCTCCTGCCATGGAGTTATTCTGCTCCATGACATCTCCCATCAGGATGAAGACTTGATGGCAGAGGTCAGCAGCAGAATTTCACAGAGCTGTGCTCTATTTCCTCTTGGACTTTGATTTTTACCTCCTTTTATGTAAAATAACTGTACTTTACAAAGTGTTTCTGTTTCTTCTGTCACAGAGCAACCACAGCCACGTAGATTCCCTTCTCTCCTTGAAGGGCTGTTTACAGCTTCTGTCATCACAGATGGAAAATATGCTAGAGGTAAAAGAGAAAACATCTGTATTGCTAATAGGCTGGAATACAGTCAGTGATTACTGGATAATAAAAAAACTCCAGGGAATAAATCAGCAAATCAATGTAGTAAAACTTACCTGAAGACACTATACCCACCTTTTACAGCAGCCATCATGGGCTCTACTTTAAAATTTCCCCAGTAACTTGTCTGGGATATGAAAGCTACAAAGTCCTGTCTTTCCTGTGACCTGGTGTTCAAAGTCAGATGGAACTGCTGGACAGCTTAATTCGTTCAACTAATAATTCCCTTTCTGAAATCTAATGCCAATTCATATTTATACAGCAGCTCTCGGTATGTTTCTCTAGCACAATGCTGAGTTATTAAGCACTAGCAGCTATTAAGCATTTGCAGTGAAAGATTACAGTTGTCATAAATATTAGGTCAAGTGCTTACAAAGATACTTCCCTCAAGAAGAACAGACCCATTTTCACTGCTAATCAGGTCAGTCAGCATTAGGAGCAAACCCATTTTGTTTTCTTGTTTTATCTTCTGGGTTTCTGATACTATTGTTTACTTTCTGGGTGCCCATCTTCACAAAAAACAGTTATCTTAATTGGAGTCTCCCTCCTCTTCCACAGCTCATAGTTGCAATCATTAACTGGGAAGCTACTCCCTACATTCATTTTTTGCAATACTCCAAGGGCATCCTACGTAGGCTTCTTGTTGTAGGAGTCTTTCAGGGTCATTACTGTTTTCCATATAACTTCATGCTTATCACTGGAACACCTCGTTTGGGGAACCTGTAGGTTGGATAGTGCCTCCTAGCCCATAAATTAGCCACCTCCTCTGTTTAGCTTTGGTAATGGATTGCACATTAATGGGGTTCAGAAGTTCATCAGTTTCATTTTCTCTGTTCTTTTCATAATTGGAAAGGAATTTGGCTCTAGCCTTTATGTAGCTATAACAATACACAGTTGCATATTTTATTTAAGACTATTAATGCACTGCCATCTTGTGACAATCTATCTGTTGAAAATTGATTGCTTTTTTCTTCCAGGTACCAAGTCTTTACAGTGTGAGGGTTTTTTTTAATAGCATACTTGCTAAGCATATTTCTTTTCAAGGGCTTAATTGAAAATACCAGCTCTATGTCACAGACTACAGATGGCCTAGTACAAGGAAACTCCCGAGGAGAAATAAGGCAAGACTTTCTTCACTTACCTGAGCTCCCAGTAAGCATAGTGGAGAATTTAAGACATTCTGGTCTTTATGGTACATCATTCCTTCTGTGGAAAGTGCTTTTTACATTGTCTGTTCAATGAATGGCAGTCAGAAAAGCCCTTTCCTGCACCACAGTGGGGATGCTCAGCTATGGAGGAATCATGTCATATGCTTCCTACTTGATGTATTTACATTCTCAAGTTTTTTGTATCCGTGTATTTTATGACTACTTGTCAGCAAGTACCCTGACATAATCTTGTGCAGTGGCTTTGTATTTCTAGGACCTGGCAGCTATAACCCAGGCCCACAAAAGGTATCGTCCTGGACTTCAGGTCCGAGGGATCATACAGCAGCTTTATTTTTCTAAAGAAAAACTGAGGAGTAATTTAAGCCAAAAGACATCCACAGAAGGTGTGATCTGGGGGGGTTGTTTCCTCTAAACTGAGTAGTAAAGGAATTGAATTGAAATCTGAACACAATAAACCTCAGTTAAGGAGCTAAGCCTAGCATGGCAGCTCGCAGCCCCAAAAGCTTTATAAACTGTGGAAAAAAAAGCAGTGAGAATGTGCCAGCATGACCGTAGTGCCTTAACATTCCTGTCCTCCTTCCCCCTTTTCTTACACCACTGTTCTCACTGGTCAAGTTCTGCCAGTGAGCTATTTATCTTCTTTACAAGGTTAATTTTCTAACAGTTTAGCACCTTGAACCAGCTCACCCTGGAATCAGATGATCATCAAAACCACTACCAGGGAATGAGCAGGACTGCCCCTCCTAGAAGGACCTTTTCTTAGACCAGATCAGATGAACACATAGGCTGTAGTTTGATATATGCTTAGCAACGGTCCCATTTCCACCTCTTAACACTCATCAGTCCCACACCATCCTTCGCAAGCCCTCCTCCTCCCATCCCTTCAGTCACTCTTGTTCAGCACCCTTCCCGCTTCTTCTTACCATATGCCAGTGCAGGTTGTGCTGTGTACAAATGAGAAACAGTATTCAGGATAGCCAGAAGAAGAGTTTAACATATAAATTGTTTTACTTTAATAGATTCAAATAGAGGAATATTAAAAAATAAATTGATGAAGACCATGTAGGTGAGGAATGTAGAGGCATTCATTTTACAAAAGATCCCCTACCCACCCCACCCCCCATCATCTTTTAAGCGAGTTTACTGGAAGATATACAAGTTGCTACTTCTAGTAGAGGCTGAGACCTATCATGCTTACACCACGATATAAGTTGTTTGACCCAGACACTTTGCCACTGTTTCAGTCCTCATGATGCCACGCTATTAAGAACCGACTACCCCACTCAGTCAAATTCAGAAACAAGACATCTACAAAGGCAAAAGTCTTTTTCTCAGTCAAGCTCTAATATCACAAATCATTGGTCAAATCTGATGGGGCTGTTTTCAGCTGCTGGCATTAGAAACCTAGCGGCCCATGATGATAATTTTGATGAAAATAAACTCATGTCTTTGGCTTTGGAGGAAGGCTTTGATCCTGTAGAAGTTTCTCAGCAACTTGAAGAACATGGGTCAGATTTGGAATTGTCTTTGAATTCAAGTCACAGCACTGCCTCTTACTGAGTCTGCAGTGAAGGTGCTGTTGGGTACAGCAATGACATTAAATCTGCTTCTTCACACAGCTTAGGAGCTGTTGGTGGCCGTAGCCAAGAATGCAGTAAATATGGCCATGTGGAATACCCAGGTGATTCAGAGTGTTCTAGAGAAGCCATGCTTCAGCATTTCCTTCATAACCACATTTATAATCAGCTGCCAAGACAAGCAGCATCCACTCCAGAGCATCAGCAGCAGATGCAGATGGAGAAACCAAACAAAGTAAAGGGTAGGTGCCATAATTCTACTGATACAAACCTTAGCAGCTCTGAACACCATGCAAAAGCTCTGAGAGTACCATTTTTGGTAGATGAAATTGTGAGCATGCACATTGACTCTTTCAACACCACACGAGCAAAGAAACATCTGACAGATACTCAGGTATTACTTTTACATGACATCAGATGAAGAGGAACAAAGTTGCTGCCCCAGATTGTCATAAACAGAATGCAATTCTTAACTTGGAAGAAGACATATGTAATCTTCAAACACAAAAGGAGAGCCTTAAAAAGGAGCACTCTCAGTGTAGCAGATCAATCTGCCAGATGAAGCAAAAGTTAAATAACTTTTACTGTGGCATTTTCAGTAGATCAAGGGATGACCAGGGTAAATCTGTTAACCCATGCCAATATGTCATTCATCGCAGTAGTGATGGCAGTGTTTTCATAATACCCAAACACTTGGTCAAATCAGAACAAAAACAAGATAATGAAAAAGAGCAGAAACAAAAATAAGATGGCTGAAGATCACTTAGGTTTTATTTTTCCTGAAAGAACAAAAAGGATATTTGCATGAAGACTGGAGGTCAGTAATTACAGTAGTACAAACAGAAAAGACTACACTTGAGGAGGAAGACTGCATGTTCAAGAGTCTGGCAAAGCCAGCCGGCTGGAATCTGTGAGAAAGTCTATCAGCCAAGGCTTCTGAATGAGGAAATCTGCTTAATTTTAATTAGAATTAAAGGACCTAGGCCATCAGTCCCGGTGTAGTTATATAAGCCTATGTAAAACTAGGAATTTAGTTTCTGGTGATGGGGGAGGGGGTAAAACATCAGTGGGGGGAAAAAAGCAAGCTTAGATCAATGGTACACATGGAAGAAAAGTGTGTTTTGTTCTTGAATACTTATTCTTCATACACAAAATGAATGTATTTTATTCTTCTTTTTTTAGCTCAGAAAGGAAAAGTATAGCTCGAGTTCAAAATCACCTTAAAAATCACTGTGGATTTATGTATTCCTAAGAGATACTCTGTGCTTTGCATTTGTTCAGAACTGTTCTGCATTTCCTAGTTTTCCTTTGAGGAGAGAGGCCCAGGAGGCTATTGCATTTTTCCTCACTAGTTTCACAGTCATAACTCCAAGCAAATATAAGGTAGCAATTAGTTTTACAATGCATATGGTCAATCTGCAAACGGATTCTGAAAAATTAGTATCTGATTCAATATTGTCTTACCTTCGTCCTATGCAACTGAATCATCCTCAACTTCCTTCCATGAAAATGAATGATGGTGAATGAGTTCCTGTTCTGTTTCCTACCTGATATACATTTACTTGTGTACCTTCCCTTCTCCCCCCACTTGGATACCTTCCTCCAGAAGAAGTACTAAAGCTTTTCTTTTTAGCTTTTTTAAACTGGTATTTTTAAAGTATCTTCAATGTTATGGATTTAATTTTTTTGTTTGTTTTCCCCAAGTCTTTAAGTTGAACCAAATTACTATTTATCTGTACTTGTAATAATGAGGTTACACTCCTATAATGGCATTAAATAAAGAGAAGAGCTTTTGGCATTGGTATTTATTTGTGCTATGAAAAAGAAGTAATTTTATTCACTCACATGCTTATTCACAACAGTTTATCCTTTTCTTTTTTACATGAAAAGCATCTGCAAAAAAGACAGCCTAAAAGGCACATAATGAATGATAAGGAAGGAACATTATGAGGTATACTAGTTTGTGAGATAGTAAAATCATTATATTAACAAGTAGATAGCAACAAATACTTTTCATATCTTTTACAAACAAAACCCATAAAACTGGTATTAAGAAAAATCTCAATGGTCACGGCATGATGACAACATAGCAACTTTATTGTCAATTGTGTTAAAAAAACCGAAACACTTGCACCAAACAAAAACTACACCTACATGCAATACAAGTTGAAATACCAAATTATACCTTTTTCAGAAATAAACTATGCCATTAGCATACAAGTCATGTTGTTTGTTTGTGTTTACACAAGTTAACTGGTATCAAGTGGCATTTTCTAAAAAGGGAGCACTGCCTCAGAGTGCAAAATGCACTGAATTGTCGATAATGAAATCGGCCAGTTCGAACAATTTACTCTGCATTTCATATTAAAGTATTTATTTAAATAAATGTGTGCATCTGTTATTTATCAGTTTTGCCACAGCCTCAGATTGATAGGGTAAATTCATAGCAGAAACTTTCATTAGTGAGACCCTAAAATTTCTTGCTGTTGATTAAGCATCAGTGTGAAGCCTATCTATCATAACTGGTATTCACAAGGAATTTATTTAATCACTAGTTCATGAACTTCAACCAAAACATGCAACTGTTATACATATGATGAATTGTGAACTTTATTTCTAGTTCCTGGCCCGGGGTGGGTGGGGGGTGGGGTGTGTATTTGAGTCGGCATGATGGTAATCTTAATTAAATGACATAATACGGCACTTTAAAGTCCATGCATGTAGCCTTTGCAGGACCAGGTGTTTTAAGTCTACTTCATGGCCCATGTGCACAAATTCTGATAGATACCACATTGGCCCATAACCGATAAAACCAGAAACCCAAGTATTTCTGGTTTAGGGCCTTGCAATGCAAGCTTCTACAGTCCTACAAGGGAAGGGAGAGGAAAAAAAAACCAACAAAAAACCCCAAAAAACTAACCCTTCTGACGTCCACTCCTTTGGTAGCAGTAGAAAGGGAGCATTGCAGATTGTAAAGCCAGCTACTACTGAAGTAAAGCATACACCCAACTGGGCAACAGTTACAGTTAGATTTTGGCACATGCTGATGATTTTCATAGTATGTTGGAACTCTGTTTCAAAGAGAGCAATCCTAATAGAAAGCATCATACTCCAGATGGTCCATATAAAGTGAAGACATCAGCCCCACCCCCATTCCATTACCTTTAAGTTTTCAGACTGGAAAAGTATAATGAACTGCCCTAAGCTAATCCTACTTTCGTTATTGTTCAACAACTGTTACTTCTTTAAGAAGTTTATGTATGAATCTCAATTTCTGAGAACTCGGCTAGCAACTATACCCTTACAAAACCTCTCGGGTGAATTACTAATTTTGGGTGGAGTCTGTGTTAGTGCTGATGATGTAGACACTGAGCATTAGGTCTGGATGCACTACGTACTTTTCTCAAACCTTAAGCTACCTACCCACAGACAAGAAAAACTAGGCAGTTTTCAGAACAATGTCCCGTTTCTTCAGTTTTAGTAACTGCCATTAAGTTTAATCTAAACTGTTCAAGCTTTTTGAACTGTCTTCCCTTTCTGTGACTAGCTCACGGTTAAAGAAATAAAAACTCCCAAACCCAAACACTGCGTGGTCTTGGATACATCTTACATTTTCACATCCTTAAATTATTTGTGAAAGTTAGGCTAGTCAGGTAAGGGAAGAGCAGGTTTTATAGCAAGCTTTCCTCCCAAGACAAAGGGTTTCCGAAGCTACTTTTAATATGCTTCATATAATGGCCTTACACACTATTTTCAACTCGTAGACAAAAAAAGAGACACTGTACAAAGCTCGAGCAGCTCTTCAGGGAAACAGCATTGTTAGAGAAAACTTTTAACAGAAATGATTGCAAAAGGTGGGAAACCCCTGACTGAAATCTATCTTGGCTTTCTTACTATACTATTGTAACTTTCAAGAAACCAAAATCCCAAGTGTACAAACCACAACCATGTTGTGCAAGACAACATGATATGGTATCAAACTTACTGGAGCTGGCTGCCTAGAGAAAAAGCTATTGAGGCTGCACCCTACCTTACTGAATACTAACATGGAGAAAAGCATCTCTCTGAAGAGGGAACAATGAAAACACTTTTAAGACTTGCTAGGAAACTGCAAAGCTGAGGACTGTACATTTAGTTGTTGATGCAGCAACAAAAAAATGGGAATACCAATGTGGGAGTTATCATTAAGATACTGTTCCCATGGTAAAGCTATTAAGTAGTCCATAACATTTGAGTGGTAAACTGCATTTTTGCTACATTAATAATGAAAAGTAAGATGTTATCTGCAAGAGGTTAGAACAGGTCAGACTGAAAAAACACCAGGTGGTGGGCAAATCACAAGCAGATTACCTTCTCCATTATTCCTGGTAGTAAGACGCGTAGGCACTCCGTAACAGCATGAGCTGCTAGCTGCGCTTAGATCCGTACCTCTTCTAGAGAAGCATCCATTCAAAACAAACCCAAATTAAGTACTTCATTAGAATGCAGTACCCTAAGTGTTGTTTATGACAAGTAAGGCTCAACACTCAGATACAGGCACACCACAAGTATACCCTCACAGAAGAGACATGGCATACTGCTGCAACACTACACATGCTTCAAATGACCAGTAACAGTACTGCACTCAAGTGCAGCTTTAGCTTCGTGTTCTGGTTTTATTCCACAGACTTGGCTTTTTACAGAAGTGAAATTTTACAAGCTAAGACTGTTCCTGCTCATGAGCTTACAATCTAGTTTTAGATAGGGTAACCAGAGTAACAAACTTTGAAGAGGAAAGAAAGGACAAAGCGACTTCCATCAAGGTCAGTTTGTCAGTTTTAACAGCTCAGTATTTGTCCCAAAATACACATGCTACATTTGTATCTTACGGGAGTCACAAGTATGGTTCCAATGAGAATCTTGAAGATAGAGTAGGTAGAGGCCTATAAATGAGGCAACAGGACACTCAGCACCAGGTTCTAGTGAAAAACTATTTATTAAATAAACCAAATAGAGATGACACGTAACCATGTGAAGTCTTATTACCGTAGCATACCTCATAAAGGCACTGCAACTTCATACCTGCTACACAGCTACCAGAACCCCATTAAATCAGCCACTGATTTCGCACAAGAATGCCCAAAAAAGGGCCAAGAAAGAACAGACCAAAGAAGAAGTGGGGGGTGTGGGAATCATGTGTTGGTGAGAACTTAGGGGGAACAGCCATTTTCTAGGACTTGCCCACAGTCACCTTGTTCATACAATGAAGCACAGCATGGAAGGTCACACAAGCCAGTTTGTACTACATGGTCCCCAAACACTGCTGACCTAGTATGCTCATAGCACTGTCGGGCGAATCACACAGCCATTTAAAGTTAAACTGTTTACTTTTACTGTTGATAAATAAACCAATTCTTGCTACCTTAACTGGAATAACTCGGACAACAGTGAAACTTCTGCTGCAATGCAGATCAACACTAGCTGCAAAGCAAGAACACAACTGTTAAAAGGGACAGTATGACCTCTGGCAAAATAGATCAACGTTACGCAGGAAAAGCCTTCCATGTTACACTCCTATACATTCCTACCAGTATTGCTGTATAAATGAGAACCTGGCATCTCCCTGAGGAGGAAAAAAAAATATTTAACAGTACTACTACAGGATTTCACTTGCATCATGCACTCTGCTTTGAAAACAAACCAAAACCCTAAAGCTACAAGGGATGTACTGTTCCAGTATGTTCTCAGCAAATCATCCTTTCACAAATGCAGTCAAGCTGCCAAAACCCTCAGCTGACAGCCCCTTCAAAATTCAGATCTATGTTTTCGGGGTTTTTTTTCTTCCCCAGAAGTAGTATGATTTCATCCCCAAGGTAGTATGTACATTCATCATAGAATTAAAAGAATGCAATCTTCTTCACAAACAACAAAGTTCAATTCCTGCTGATTTTACAGTATTAAGAGCAATTTTTCAGTCTCCTAAACAATTTTCACCACCTGAAGCAGAAGTAATAGGAGTGAATAAAATTCAACTTTCTTTGTAAGTAACACAGGAGAACACAAAGTCTGAGTGGCCAGAACCCTGGTATTGACTTCTCTTCACCACCTTTATAAATGCAAGTCATACACTGTAGTTTTTTGCTCCCATACCAGTTACCAGCAAGTCATGTTTTCTTTCACATTCTTCCCTCAGTTTGCTGCAGAAAATGTTTGCTGGGGGAAAGCTGGGCCTAGTACTAACAACCTGATCCCTCAGTACACTGAAACATACTGACCAGCAATGTTACCCTTACTTTGAAAACAAAGTCTGCAGAGTGACAAAAAACCAACCTCTTAGAAATTAAAAGATGAAAAGCATACATTGTCTACAAATTGAGGACCAGTAATTGACCACACACTTGTTTTTATTCAAAGTTGCTAGCTTTCAGTATCAGGTTGACTCAAAACGGCGACTTCTCTCACTGAATTCATCAGTAAACACTGTGATTGTCACTTGTTTTAATTCTTAAGAACATACCAAGAAAGAAAAGTCATGAAAGTTCAACAGTAAGACAACAAGAAACTTACTCAAATAATCCAAGCTTTCAAAACTTTAAAATATCCAGTGATTTAGTTTTTGCATACTGCTGTTGCCTATACATTCCCTTGCCCCATCACCAGTAGATCAAAGTTAAAAAATCCTCATTATGGAAAATATAATGTACTTAATTCAAGTAAATTTTAAACCTTGTTGTAAAACTACTGAAAGAGTGTAAGTATCTCAAACAGAAAAAGAGAAGAATTATTTCCCTTTGAAGTGCTTTTTTTTATGTCACATGAATGCGGACTTGGCAACTGTAAAGAAAAACTTCCATCAACTAAATCTAAGTTACAAGGAAGAAGGCAAATTCCTGATCAGCTGGTCAACTCATTCTGTTGGAAAGAAGAAAGTAAAGCAGATTTTGCGCCATCTTCATTTTCTGCTTCCACTGCAGCCCACTGGTTACCTATGCAAATATTTCAAAGTTTAACTTAAGAAACAGAAAAAAAAAATATGTGAACCCTTAAATAATATTGAATCATATAAAGAAGGTTAAAGACACTATGATTCTGCCAAAGCCAAACATATAAATTTCAAGTTTAGAATAAACGATGTATGTAGGTAACAGGTTAAAACAGTACAGACTGAAGATACCTTCCCTCAGATACATTCCCAACTGAAGCTTTCCCAAGCTCACGCTTGGAGTTTGGTTTGGTGGGTTTTTGTTTCTTGGGGGGGGGGGGGCGCAGTTTTTTGGGGCTGGTTTTTGTTGTTGTTTGTTTTTCCCCCAGAAGATGCAGCTATCAGTACACAGTTCTGGTACAGCAGGAACTCTACATTCCATTCAAGTCTTTCTCTCTTGATGCTAACAACTCTTTACAGGTGGAAAGGGTAAAGCTATTGTCCTATCCCATTTTGACAAACTGTCTTAAGTGGTTAGTTTCATTAACAGGAAAGGAGGAGGTATTTTTATAAAGTGATATAAAACACAGTCAAAAAGCTATTTTAAAGCAATTGTGTCCAACAGCAAAAAGCTCAGCATTTTTAATTTGTAGCACTGTTTCTCCCAACAGAGAACAGATGCCTATGGTCAGAGATACAAGTTCTGTGAATGCACTTGCCAAGTTGACTTTGTTTTAAATCCACCTCAAAATTGAATGTTTCAAATCATGAAAGGGTCTAAAAGCTGCACATAAACATTATTTAATGTTAGACACACACTAAGTTTTATTAAGCATTACACTAGAACTACTTTGGTATAAAAAATACTTTATTTTAAAGCTATGAAAGTTATAAAAATATGTAGTTAAACTTTCTACTCACAGAATGGTTGCTATTTTAACATTAGTGATTTGTTTCTCCTAACGATCTTAATTTTATTCGAAAGGTTTACAAGACATTATTACTGTAATTTAAAAAACCCAGCATTACAGGGAGCTGTACTAATTGTGATGTTTTATCAGTACTCATTTAACCTCTAGATTTTTAATGAAGGCAGCAAAAACAACTATTTTCTGATGATACAGAATTTCTTATTTCTTGAAGCGTTTCTGTGGTTGACCACTTCTTCATTAGTTACCTGCAGCATGGCACCTTCCTGCCAAAGAAAAAAAAAGTGTATCTGAAGATGTTTATCACATATGTCTAAACCAAATTACCAATAGGGGAACTTCAGCCATTTTAAAAAAAAAGTATAAGCAGTTCACTGGTGTGTCTAACACAAAAGGAACAGGACTTCTGTTAGCTGAGTCCACGTTCTTCAGTGGGTAGCCTTTTAAAGGCAGTGGAACTTTGAAATTAGGGCTTTTTTTTGGTTGCCTTTTTTTGGTGGGTTTTGTTGATTTTTATTTAAAAACCAAATCTAGTAAAGTATGCCACCCTTACTCTGAGTAACTCATTACTTGATGAATTTTCATTAATTTGAGGTGCAAACATTCAATGCAGTGAGAGTAAGGCTGACTGAATTTGGCACTAAGGTTTATTAGCTGCAAGAACTATAAAAAATGGTGGAAACCTCAACATTCTAGCCAAATTCCAATTTACATAATTACATTATACACTTATGAAATACCACCTGCAGTTTCATTTGAAGTTTTCACTTGCCCTCCTAAAGAACTGCTTATGCAGTTGTTAAAAGAATGGACGACACATTCCTTCACAGAGGCAGATGTATTCTGTGGTGCAATTTTTTCCTTACACGTAAACAGTCTACAGTTACTTGGGAACCTTCAGGATGAAATGTGTTATATAAAATAGATTACAGTAGACAAGACACAACAACATAGTTCATTTTCAACAGCACAGAACTACCTTCATCGCATTACCTTGCAACCACCATAATGCATAGACTCCCAAGAAAAAATAAAATGTTGCAGGATGCAAAAATAAAGTTGTATGATTTAATTAACTTGTGACCTACCATTTTAACTACCAACACCAGGGATGGAACCCTTGCAAAGCTTTACTAATGGACACTTGCAGGTCTCATTTGTTCAACTGTAGCAGTGTACAGTGGCAGCAGTCTATGCTTGTCCAGGTTTCATATCATAGCTAGATTCCAGTAGGAAAAAAATATGTTAAGTAGCTGAAATTAACAAAAATTTGTTTGTAAAAAATTTAATAATACAAGAAAACAGGATTCACAAATTTCTTTTAAATTGGTAATTGTTAACTCAATGCATTGCTATGTTAAACTACATAATGATAATCACTATACTGAAAGAATACTGTCATACAATATTAGTTTCTTGGTTTTGGAACATTAAGAAAGGAAAAGTAAATAAGATCTTACCTAAAGAAGTTTAACTGAAGCTTAGAACTATTTTGCTCTACACCCTCAGCCTTCGTTGGCATCCTTATAAACTACTGTAGTTAAAGCTTTGCAGAAATACAGCGCAGCTTTTTAAGACTGGCTGAACTTAGTGACGTTTTCAAGAGTTCTCTTGTACTAGACCTGTGTCCCTGGAAGAGTACCTCGCTGGGGATATTTCCTTTCCTTGCCATTGAAGAAGCAGCATCTAAAAGATCTAAAAAGGTGTTTCTCCTTGCAGAGATATCCCTTAAGTTATCTAGATATTTTAAACCTGATCATTTACAGACAACATACTTTTTTCTGACCAGCATTTAATTTTACATGTACAACAATAGCTTTATATTATTTGTGGGACCTTATACTACCCACTCCTTGCCTTATTTTACAGTATTAAAAAAAAAATCTAAAATTACACAATATTTCCTTTAGAATTATTTTATTAAATCATAAATGTACAACAGCTTCTTAACTCTACACACGCACTTAAATTTTTAAAAGGAAAACGTTATGTCTTATTACACCATGATCCTGGCTAATAGCTTTTCAAAACTTTGAGAAAAATCTTAAAAAAGGTTTCACATGTCACCTGAAACTTACAAATTTAACATTATCAAAGGAATGCTTCTACACTTACAAAGACCACTAGAAAGAAACAACAATTAAAAAGCTAAGAAACTGTCTCAAAGGCATTTTTACAATCCTTCCTCCACAGTAAGGTAATGTTATTAAATAATCCAAATCCATTCACAAAATGGCTCTCTGCATCTGCTCTGGTGTCTTCTGCCATATCACTGCATATTTATGCATGACTGAGATAAGTGTTTCCTTAACATTGTTATTTCGATAACCTGAAGCTGTTCTGTTACCTCTGGGCTCTCATCCTCTCCTATTTATACAGTGAAGCCTGTTTCAACAGAAGTAAAGAGTAAAAAAATAGGTTATGAAATTATTCATCTAACCATTTTTTAAAGGAAAGATAATATGATCCTAAAAAGCTTTTAACTCCTGCAGCTACTCTCAAGAATCACTGCAATTTTAACACTTATAAACATACTTACCCATGGCATGCTTGCAGAAACTCAATAACGGCTCCTCCCTCCATATCCACCACTTCCTCCACTGCCCCCTGGACCATAGTTTCCTGCAATTGCAGAAAAACAACAAACAGAACAGTTACATCAGCACACTTTTGAAATCTAGGAATGCTTTTGATTCTGTATGAAGATTAACATCTCCTTTACTTCCAGAGACAGCATATACAACAAAGATTTTAACATTTCACTGCCTTCCTCTAAATAACCTCCAAGAACTGCCACAGGACTACATGCTAAAATCTTAGATTCAATCAACAGTGTCACATGTAATTTGATGCACTGTACTGTCTTGAGCTTGCGAGGGCTAACTTTATCTGGATGCTAAACCTTACATGAAAGGATTTCCTGTTTCAGTTTCCGTTTCACAAGCTTTACATGCCATATTAAACAACATTTTAACAACAGAAAGTGTCAGAAAAAAGTGACACTACGAGGGGGAAAAAAAAGAAATCCCAGCAAACTTAGTGGATATTCACTAGACACTCTACAAAGCTGACAGCAAAGAACATGAAACTTGGCTAAAATCTTTACTGACTGGAAACTGCAAAATATTTTATAATATTCTGGGAAAAGTTACTATCTTGTCATTATCTTTTAATAAAAGAGTAGTAATAATTTTTCCCAAGACAAGCTTTACAGTTTCAAGATGCGAAATTGTATCCAACTTGCAGAAAGAACATGGGCACTGCAGTCCATCTACTGCAGGAGTTACCAATTTCTTCATAACAATCTTAGAATCATAGAATGGCTCGGGTTGGAAGGGACCTTTAAAGGTCATCTAGTTCCAACCCCCTGCCACGGGCAAGGATATCTTTCACTACATAAGGCTGCTCTAAGCCCCATCCAACCTGACCTTGAACACTTCTTCCAGGGATGGGAGCATCCACAACTTCTCTGGGCAACTCGTTCCCATGCCTCATCACCCTCACTGTAAAGAATTTCTTCCTTATATCTAACCTTAATCTACCCTCTTTTAGTTCAAAACAGTTACCCCTTGTCTTATCTTCCCTTCCACCTCCCCAAGAGACTAAAGCCCACCCACTCTGGCTGCAAGGCAGGTCAGGACATATACAGTACCTCCACCATATGGTCCCCCCATGTTCCTGCTGCCACCAAAATTTCCACTTTTCATTGGACCATAATTTGAAGGTTGTTGGTTGTAGTTTCCAAAATCATTATAGTTTCCACTTCCGTAATTGCCTGCATTATCAATACAAAAGCGGAGAAATACCTAGATGAGCTAAAATGCATATGGCACTCACCAAGTTATGTGGTTATTAGAATTTTAAATAAAGTACAGAATCACACAGGTATTCCAGCAGTGTATGCAACGAACTGCTTTTTCACACTATTTCTTACTATTTAGAAAACAAGAGCTTCCTTATACAACATTTACAAACACATACCTCCCCTGCCCCAAAATCTCAAATGACTTGCACTAATTTACAACTGAAATGCTTGGCCATTTCAAGCCCGTAGGTTACCTCCTCCATAGTTGTCATAGCCACCTCCATAGCCCCCACCCTGGTTGCCATATCCAGGTCCTCCTCCACCATATCCTCCTCTTCCTCCTCCGTAACCAGGACTGCCACCAAAGTTGCCACCTATGACAATATAATCCTTTTAAAATAAACTTTTCCGTGTATAAGGCAACCAAATTATACAGGATCAGAGGGTATTTTTCCATTTAGTTGTGACCAAAACCCACCAGTCAGACTGCCTAAAAGCTTCAATTAAAAGGCTTAATTTACATCTTGATTTTTCAGGAAATTTAAGAAACCCTGCTGTTCTAAAGAAAAGGGCATTGTTGTCCAAGGAGTAACAATTTGCCATGTAGAAGTATAACATGAGCCAACAGCCACGTGTGCTTCTTAAAGCCAACCAAATGGCTTTGGCAATTAATATCGATTTATTACAAATGGTAAGTGAACGTAAAAAATGTTTGAGTGACAGAAAACAACCACCACCACTGAAAAAATAAACTAACCTCCAGGTCCTCCACCATATCCATTATACCCATCACCAAATCCGCGGCCACTTCCATATCCATCTGTTGGAGAAAAAAAACCCAGAAGTATTTCAATTCACCTGTAGCAAACTAACTGAATTCTCAAACCCCTACGACCTTAAAGACCAAATCTCAAGAGATTATTGATTAAGCACACATACACCTGAATTCAGAAAAATATTATGTGAAATAACACATCCAACCATTGCTCTACATCTTCTCTTTTCTTGCACTTTTAAGACACCCAGTATTTAATTTTGGACATAGCCCTTCCACTATAAACGTCAGCAAGTGCTGCATAGAATTACAGAGGAGAAACTTCTGAATTCCTTAACAAAATTACTAAGTTTAGGTTAATTTTGGCTTTTAATAAAATCCTTAAAAAAACTAAACCAAACCAAAACAACTTCATTTTACTGAATATCCACATAATCAATTTCTGTACTACAGAAGTGGTTTGCAAGTTATTTTTCAAAAAAACTCTGTAACTGCTATAGCTGCACTTCAATTAAACAGCAGTAGCTTACAAAGTTATCCACAAGTTATCCACAACCAGAAAGACAGTATAAATAAGGAAAAAAAAATAATGCTACAAACATGCCTGTCTTACCAGCTCCCCCTCTGAAATTGCTGCCAGGTCCTGGACCAAAGTTGCCACCACCTCCACGTGCATCACCAAAACCGAAGTTCCCTGTGGCAGTTCAACATTTTTAAGCAGTGAGGTGATGGAAAGTGAACACAAAAATCAGCCACAAACCATTAACCATTACTTGTACATACCTCCTCTCCCACTCCTTGAATTTTGAACCTCCTGCATTTCCTGTCTAGAGAGAGCTTTCCTTACTTCTGCATTATGGCCATTAATGGTGTGATACTTCTGCACTGTAACAACATCAAGTAAGATACCATCAGCATTTAAGTACTGATCTGGCAATAAGAATATCAGACTTCCAAAAATTGAAGTGATTTCCAAATTATTGCATACATATTCTGGATCATTTAAAAAAAACAAAAGACCATACGATTTTTAAGCAAAGAAGCCTGAACTTAAATTTAATATACACATTCCCACACAATTCACCAAAGGTACAATGTAGCAAATATTCATGCACATAACTAATCCCATTATCTCTTTAGTTTAACTTTAGCTTTACACAATTACCCTAACTGCAAGGATTAACACTATCAAATGAGAGAGTGAAATGAAGCTTACTTACATACAATTTTATCCACAGGATCATGGTCATCAAATGTAACAAATCCAAACCCTCTCTTTTTACCAGACTGTCTGTCAGTAATGATTTCAATAGTGTCAATTTTTCCATATTCCTCAAAGTAGTCACGAAGGTGGTGCTCTTCAGTGTCCTCCTTAATACCACCAACAAATAATTTTTTCACAGTAACATGAGCACCAGGTTTTCCAGATTCCTGTTAAAAAAAATCCTTTAAATTACCAAAGAAAAACAACTGCATAACCCACTATTTTGCCAGGATTTCAGGAATAGAATATGGATAAACCAAGATTTTTCAAGCACCGAGATAGCACTCTTATAATGCATGACCCTGCAGACTTGCTTGAGGGGCCTTCTGGGACGGAAGTAACATGGTGTAATTGGGATGTTTTTCCTCCCCCCCCTTTATGTCAAAGTCTTAAAAGCACTGAAAAAGATACAGATAAAAGTCCTATTAAATGCAGGAAAGTAAATAAAAAGCCTTTAAACGGATTTAGTGAAAACATAAGATCAACAGTTTGAAAGAACTGGAAGTACTTAATAACTTAAACTAGAGCACGATTTTTGTAACTGAAACAAAGATGTGTCAGCTTCCTCTCCCCATTTCCCCAACAGCAGTGAAACCCACATTCCACTCCTATCAACAGCAAAAGTCATTCAACCTCAGCAGATCCACAGCTATGCATTTTAACTCCTATTCAAAATATGAAGACAACTCCTCACACTCATGGGTTATTTTTACACTTTGGGCATGATATCCACACTGGTGTACTAGGCAAGAATGACTTACTCCTGAAGCTTAGCAATAGCTTTTGTGTATAAACAGTATGCACGTATGCTGCTTTAATTACCTTTTTCCAACTGCTAACCAATCCTGCATTCTGCAGGGAATGGAAAGAAAACTAGGCTAGCTAACAGGGCTACCAGTCATTACGATTTCCGTTTCCCTTGACTCCCCCTCTGGGACAGCTCATTCAACTCCAGTTTATCAGTCCAAATACATTAAACGCCTAGGTCCAACCTTGAACTGGTAAACCCTCCCAGAGCTCCCACAACATGGTAAACAGAAGTCACCTAGAATCTGCACTTGTTCCTCAAGTACCTCTGTGCCACAGTAACCTGACAGAAAAGTTTACAGGTGCACTGCATTCCTGTGCACAGACCTAATTTATACCCTGACATTTAAAAACCAAATATGCCTGGGGCTAAAACTAGAGCAGTGCTAAGATGATTTTGTATACCACCACTGGAAAGGAAGAAGCATCCCTACTACATTCCCTATTTTTAGTCACGTTATATACGTTTCATAAATACCCCAAAAGATCTTGGAATAGAGTCAAGGGAGATTAACGTGAGTGTATCAGTTTGCGGTTTAGTTACAGCAACCATTCCAGAGAAGAGTCATTTTGGAATTTGCATAATTACAGGCATTCAACATGGTTTTGCTAACACTACTTTCAGACCCCAGTTGTGTCCCTTGCAGACATGATTCTCATCCAGAATAACTTAATTCACTGTAATAACAGACATTTATGTAAGTATCATTTAACAGACTGAAAGTATGGGAAATAGTGCCCCAACTACAGCCTTTTACCTAGAGAATTTAAATCCAAGCAATTTCAAACAATAACAAAGAGTAACTGTCTGACCAAGACAGACATTCCTTTTTCAAAGCATGAAAAGTATTTGCTTTCAAAGCCATCCTTACCTCTCTAGCCACAGCTCTCTTGGGCTCAACCACCCTTCCATCAATCGTGTGAGGTCTTGCAGCCATAGCTGCATCAACTTCAGCCATGGAGGAGAATGTTACAAAACCAAACCCCCTTGATCTTTTGCTTGCAGGATCCCTCATTACCTAAAAACAATAAACATGTTTAAACCATTTCTTCCTCTCTCATAAGCATAACACTAACAACATTTGGAGAAAACATGTAAACTTCATTTACATTTTCCTTGATTCGATTTCAAAACAATTATAAAGTAGCAGGTTGTGCTGATTAAGTACACGAATGGCACTGCTTGGCACAGAAATGCAAACCATTGTTGTCCTCCAAGACTCTACCAGTAACTCAGAAATGCTGCTGTATCAGCAACGTATGTTTATGTTTGTCTTCTCAAAAAAATAAAACATATACTTTCTTTTAAGCTTTCTGAAGACTACAGACTTTAAATTTGTGTTATGAAAGACATATTTACTGCTCCCAAAACAAATTCAGTGGAGGAACTTCTGCAAGAGTCACCGTCCCGGGAGGTATTTAAAACACGTATAGACGTGGCGCTTAAGGACATGGTTTAGTGGTGGACTTGGCAGTGTTAGCTTTATGGTTGGATTCAATGATTTTAAGGGTCTTTTCCAACCTAAACAATTCTATGAAAACATCACACAGAAAGACATCCTTTTCCAGCTTTGTTGAGGCTGCTTACCATGACATCAGCTTTCTGCCAAAGGTTACCAATTACACACACGTAACAGTGCTCTGTGTAAGCACTCCCTAATGCACTTCAGCCAATGATGCCCAAGTTAATTTTAAACTGTTGAAACCAGTGGTTAGAGATAATCTGGGAGATTTTACAGGAAACAGATTGTGAATGCTCCCTAATTCTATCAACAGTTTGCAAGAAAGCCTGTGCATAGCTTCAATGGACTGAATTATGTATAAACCAACCAACTGTACACTTAAAAAAAATTTTAATATTCTATCTTTTCCTTAAGCTATCCAGCAAACGAACTCCCCACTTTTAAAATTTCTAAACATTCTACGCAATTGTTGTGCGTTAGTATGCCAAACTTACCACACAGTCTGTAAGCTTTCCCCATTGCTCATAGTAACTTCTCAAGCTTTCCTCTGTTGTTTCAAAGCTTAAGCCACCAATAAACAGTTTGCGGAACTGCTCCTTTTCCCTCTATCACAGAAAAGAAGATTACATTAATATACTTAACAATACCCCATTTGCATCAGCAGAATTAGACACTGAGGAAGATTTCTTAAATGTCAAAAACTTTCAGTAAGACATATTTTTCAAAATTAGGCTTGTCTCTTCTAAATGTTCTACCACTATTGAAGAAATTAAGCAATTTTTGCCACTTTTACGATAGTTTTTAATTATGTGCTTCTTCCCATGTCTCCCTCCAAATATTAAGAACAAAGGACCACATTCAAAAGACTTCCAGAATAGTCCTCTAAAAGATCTTTAGGATACGCTTTTTAAAGAAAAGAAAAACAAAACCAAAAGTTCTCATTACAGGTAACGTGAATTCATTCACACTGTCTGATTCTACTCCAGATGGCATTTATTTTTAAAAATCATTCTGGCTCAAATTGTTGTACATGGATACTATCATGCTATTTACGCAAGGCATTAAAAATAAAAAGAAATGAAGATACAGCCAAACATGTTCTAAAATGGGTCATCGATTCATATTTTCTCATTAATTATTGAAACGAATAAAAGCTGTAGCATCTGTAAAATTAAACTGGGATCCTGCACCATTGCAATCAGTGTAAACCTATCCACCCTCAACGGTAGCACTATCAAAACTCGATTCCCTTTAAAAAATAAATGTGAATAACACATATTCACATATGTATCCACTAATGTAAATTATCCTTTCAGTAAGACTTAATTCTATTACCTTTCAGAGAAATTATCACTGCACTTGCCATCACAGCAGGAATTTCTCCTGAAGTAGTACATAATGAAAACAACCCAGGACCAATAATAAGGCATTACATTTACTATTTTGTATGTAGTATTACACCAAAGCAGGAAGGACAATCTTCCAACCTCTACCAGTTAATACTTTCATACCAACTTTTTATACTAAGCAAGCATCATAATTGTCATTTTCTATACACAATAGCATCACTAGATCATAAATTTTGCCGTTTCATGTGTCAAACGGCAACCATTAAAAAGCTTTATACTGTTAACTAGTTTTAAAAATCAAGAAAATCTGCTTGGGTGTTTGGTTTTGTGTTTTAAACAACCCAAACGCTGCATAGTTAGCTGTAACTGACAAACACAACATGACCAACTATGCACTTGACACTAAGATAAATGTAAAAAAGGAAACTAAGACAACCAATGAGATTTGGAAAATATGCAAAATAGTTCAGTGCACAAATGCTTTTAAAAGTGTTAAGCCAATCTGCATGTAGATGAACATGTTTTCTGAGGTTCTCCAAGGCAGACCTGGATCTAGATGCATGTAACAGGAAGACAATTACTGTAGGTAGTACTGAATCAGTATTTGTTCAAAATGCATCACCCTATTACCAGCTTGAGATACTGTGACAAGGAAGTCACCCCCCCCCCCCCAATAAATACTGTATTTGAGAATGATCAGTTTAAATGTCTCTTAGAAAACACTTGGAATCTGCTATTAGATCTACTATTTTTTCTTCTAAGGAACACAAAGGAAGCTAGTACTGTCTCCTCCTCATATAGACAGGCAAAATTAGACACGAGTTTAAAAGCAGCAGACCCACGTTAGGTCAAATTTTGTTTCACCTCATCTCTTAAAAGGAATAAAGGAAAGGATGCTGCACACTAGACTTGGGCTAAAAAGTAATATGCTGCAAGTCATACTATTATTTATAATTTGAGTAGGCTAGCAAAGAAATCATTTTAAGCAACGATACTGCAAAAAAAAAAAGCCTCCCTTCAAATTACTTCAGTTCTGCTGCTTGAAAATTAGGGACTACTTGCTACAGTTTCATATGCCCACAAAAGACACTTTTTCCTATATAATCGATTATTGCCTGCCTAATAATGCATATTTATAGTCTTATAAAAATAAGAGAATCAAGCAAATTTAGTAGACGTGTAGGATTTTTCCAGTAAGTGTTAGGTTTACCTTTGAAAACAGGTATAAACATGTAAATGGAAAGAATGGGATTATCAGCTATAACAACTGCACTTGTTTTTTAAAGGACAAACATATACCACACTATTAATAAACATTAAACAGAATTAACAACACACTTGAAAAATGTGTGAATTCTTAGAAACTATAATCTACCATATATTAAATGTCATGCAGTACATGCCCTACCCAGAACAACATCTAGGCACCACACACATCAGGACATGGCAATAACAAAATTCCCTACCAGTTCTTTAGTTAAAATGACTGTGTGAAAAGATAATAAATGTGTTGTTCCACTAATAGATACACAGCCTCTGTATGTAGAAAGACTATGTGTTTAAAATATTAGTTTTAAGAAGCTATGGTTAGTCTAGCATCAACCGCCCACCAGGGTCCAGAGAATTCTGACCCTCTGAAGTTTATGCTGAAGCTGCAAAATGTATGATAAAGATCATTACCACTCCAGTCCTTCTCAGAATCTTGATAAAAATCCTCATGTGCTAACCCCCCCCCCCCAGGCCCACAATATAAAAGCTGGAAGAAAAACCTTTTTTAAGGTTTCCATACTACTACACTCTGTGGCAGGAACAGAGTGCGAGAGGATATCTTTGCGAACTCTGTCGAATCTTCATTAGTGCTTATTTTAAACCTTCCTTCACAGGCTTAAAGCAACGCTTCAAAGGACTTGGAAATGCAGAGCTTTTGCTGGAAAATTCATCATTAAAGCAAGGAAAAGTATTTCACATAGCAATAACGCGTGCGCAAATACTCCAAGCTGACCGCAGACTTCTGCAGAGTTAAGAACCCGAGTAACAAAAATGGTTAAGAGACAAGCGAGTGGAAGCTCTGAACTACAAAGGCTAGGCCTGGCAAAAGCAAAGCTGCGTTTACTGGTCCCAAACTAGAAAGACGCTTCTCTCCGCCGCTCCCCATCCCCTCCCCGCCTCCCCCCCCCCCCCCCCCCCCCCTTTAGCCCCTATACGTTCTACAGAGCTTTGCAATCCAACAGCCTGGTTCTCCCCCTTCCCCCGCCGTCTGATGTTATCAGGAGCTAAGCGGTTACCGAGCCGGCTCCGCCATGTGGCGGATATCAGGAAAACAGGGGCCCCCGCAGCCAGAAGGGGAAAATGGCGCCCAGAAGCAGCCGTCGCCTCCAGGGACAGCGATACGGCGGGAAGGAAATAGCTTCTGGAAGCACCGACCCCAGATGAAAAAAAAAAAGAAGATAAATAACACCCGAGTCCTCGGGCTAAACTGTAACCAAGTGCTGCAAGCCGCTTCTAGCGTGCACCTACACACACCGTACCAGGAAGGCGTTGCAAGCGCTCTTTTCCGCCCCCCGCCGATACCAGACGACTATAGCTGCCTGCCCGCCTCGCAGCCCCTACTGCCCCCCCGCCGCCTTAGTCGCTTTCTCGCCCTCGGAGCGATCCTCACAGCCTGACGCACAAGCGAGTCTCGGCGCCGCCATTTTACCCCTCCCCCTCGCCACCGCCATTACTCGCAGCGCCACCCCGGCCGGTCACCACCTCGCAGGGCAAAGGCGACTCCCCGGATCGCGCACTGACTGACCTCCATGGTCGTGTGCCCCCCCTCCTCCAGCGCCACCTTAACGGCAGCTCGGCTAACGGGTACGTCAAGTAATTTAAGAACTCGCCACCCGCCATGCACAGCTACCGCAGCTTCCGCCTCCTCTCTCGGCTGCGCACTAGACCCGGCCGCCGCTTCCAGAACCTTCCTCCCCGCTAACACTTCCTTTGCGGAAAGACATCCAGCCCCCTACCCGCAGCGCACCGACGGGGAGCCAGCAGCGGCACCCAGACCTTCGCTGACAAGGGCTCAAGCCCGCTCGTAACGCCCAGACCCGGAAAAATTCACTCCGTACGCATATCCAAACATGCCACCCTCCTTAAAAGCAAACTCCGAATTTTCCCTTTTCACGTACCATATTCTTCATGGTTTACGTATTCCTGCTTGAGAGTACCGTACAACTGGTCAGTAATGGCTGCCTGAACTGTTACGTAATTTGAAATTCAGCTCCACGTAGTGCTAGCGCCCTCCTTCTCCAGCTCAGGCTCTCTTCCGAGGTTTTAGTTTAAAAAAAAAAAAAAAGACTTGAATCTGGAGCTTAAATATCTCCAAAGGGGCAGTAGTTCTGTATAACGCCCCTACGTGTTTTTATCATGTAATAAAAACTCATCAACTCCGTTAGTAATGGCTGTCTCCGAAATGAGCCGAAGGAGCCGTCGTCGTCGAGCTTATCCGCTTCGACAGTCGCCGGAAAAAGCCGAAACGGGAATAGAAGCCTATTCGACTCACTTCGGCAATTTCCGGAATCTGCCGAAGCAGACAAGAATGGCGCTCGGAACCTGCTCGGCAATTTCCGGAGAAAGAGACGCTGCAGTCACCGACTACCCAGCCCGTTCGGCAATTTCCGACAACGGAAGAGATTCGCAATACGTGCCCGAGCCGAGCCGAAACCTCCCCGATCGCGACTGGCACCGTGTCGGTTTTTTTTTTTTTTTTTTTCCGGAAATTGCCGAACGGCCCCGAAGACTCAAACCTCAAAGCGAGCGGTTATAATTAGCCGAAGGCGGCCTCATATTGCGCTCCCCCTCTCCCCTCCGCTGTCCTCTCCGCTGCCACCCATGGTACTGGCAGGGAGCGGGCGGGAGCAGAGCGAAGCGCGCCCCCGAAATCTTCCCTTGCTGTTGGCGGCCTGGCCCCTTCCCCCTCCGCCCGGGCAGGAAGAAGTGATAACTACCCAGATTTTGGCGCCAGCACCGACACATCGCGGGGCCCCGGGAGCCAGCGGAGGGAGGCGGATTTCGCCGCAGCCTGCTCCGTTCTACCCCGCACCGCCGACATTGGGCGCGCCGCCCGCTTCGGCACTCTGTTCTTCCTTCCTTCCTCCCCTCCCTCCCTTTTTCTCTCTTCAGCGGTCTCGCACGCACCGCGACAAAGGGTGAGTGCTGCGGCCCCGCACACCAGGGAAATGGCGCTGGAGCTGCTCCTTTCTTCCCGCCCCCTCTTCTCTCCCCTCCCCCCTCCCCAGCTCCCGGGAAAGCCAGCGCGGATCCACCCGCGGCTCCTCACCCGGAGCGAAGCCTCCCCAGCCGACTGCGACCCCTCTCCCCGCTAATAAAAGAGTTTCCGAGGCGCCCCCCCCCCCCCCCCCCCGCGCCGCGCTTTCCGAGCCCCCTTCTCCCTCCCTCCTCCCCCCCCCGCCGCCCTCGCTAACGACTAGGCCCCTCCGCCGCAACGCGGGAAATGGCCGCGTTCCAAACGGCCCCCTCAGCCACACCGCAACGAGCTTCGAGCCCAGCCCGGCGCTCCCTGCCCGCCCTCCCGCACCGAGGGCCTCGCTCCGCGGCGGGCGGCGGCCGCTCCGGCCCAAGGCGCCCTCATGGCGGCGGCCATCATGGCGGCGGCAGTTACCGGGCGCCGCGGGCCCGTTCCCCCACCCGCCGCCCACCCGGCTCACCCAGTCGCTTTCTCTGTCGCCGCGAGGCATCTTCCTTCTTTTGGACGCCTGACGCGGTCCTGCGCTAGCCCCCCGTTGGAGAGACGTCTTGGCCCCCCTCCTGTGCTGGCGGCGACGACGGTAGGAGGTTGCAGCTCGCGCGTAGGCGGCGTCGTGCGCTCTGCCCCGTCAGCCGCCGGCGCGCACTGCTCGGCCAGCCCAGCCCCGCCAGCCGCCGCGCCCGCCCTGCGCCGCGCTGCGCTGCCGCCCAGCCGCTCCCCACCCCCTCCCTGCCTTCCCCCACCCCCCGCCTCAACCCCCCTCAGATGTCGCTGTTGCCGCCGCTGCTCAGTGCGCGCAGGGCGAGAGCGAGGAGGAGACGGGAGACCCGAGCGGCTGGGCACTATTGAAGTCTGTATCCTTCTCTCTCCCTCTCTCTCCCTCTTTCTCTCGCTCCAGCCGCCTCCTTTCCCCCTTCCCTCCGCGCCCCGCGGAGCGGGCCTCGCCTGAGGGCCGCCGCGGGGAGATGGGGGCGCAGCCCGCCTGCCTCTTCCCCCCCCCCCCCCCCCGTCAGTACGCTGCCGCTTCCTTGGCGGCGGGTGGGGGGGGGGGGGGGGGGTAACGAGCGGAGCAGGGGGGCCGCGGCCCCGGCCCTTTCACGGCGCCTCCCGGCCCGCGCCGGAGGGAGGGAGGGCGGGCCCCGGAGCGAACGGGCTTTGCCGCGGGGAAGGAGGGCTGCGCCGGGGGGCGGGGGCAGCGGCACCCGCGCGGCGGCGGCGGCGGACGCGCTCGGGAGACAAAGCCGGCCCGCCACCGCCGAGGGGCGGCCTCCGCGCCCGGGCGTCCCTGCGCCGGGAGGCGGCGGCATGTGCCCGGCCCGGGGGAAACGTGGCGGGGTGGGGGAGGCGGCGTGGAAGGGGCCCTGGCGGCGGGGGCGCGGCGCAGAGGGGCCCGCCGGGCGGCGGGGGCGGGGGCGGCTGCCCTCCCCCGGCCCCGGTAGTGGGGCGGCGGGCCGGCCCCGCGCCGCCCGGGGCAGCCCCGTTAGCTCGCCCGGGGCGTCCCCGCCGGCCTCGCGTGCGGACACCATAGGCCCGAGGCGCAGCCTCCCCCAGCAGGCCTCCGCAGGGCTGCCTTTATCTTCTGGCGGGGGCGGCACGGGCGTTTTGTTATTGTTGTTATTGCTGTCGCTTTTCCCCTTCCTCCTGCCTTTCCAACCGGGGACGAGACGAGCCCCTCCGCGCTGGGGCCCTCGCCCCTGCCCTTCTCCCAGCTCACCTACCCCACCGCCTGTAGGACTGCCAAAACCCACCTCCCGCATCGGGGGAGATTTGGGCGGGATTGCCGAGTCCGGGAGGTTTTCTGGCCTTGAAGGACTCTCTCTTTTGCCTTGCCCAGGCATATGGGGAATTCTAACAGTTCTATAGTTTGCAGTGGGGCGGGGACAATACATGCCTAAGGAGGTGCCCGGTATGAGAAATGACATGGAAAAGGGGATGGATTGTGTTCAGCATCGTCTGTGGAGGTTAAATATCTAGTACGTACCGCTTAGCTGAGTTAATGTTGCTCTAGGGCCTTAACTCTTGCAAACTTGAGAATCAGAAGGCAACGTTATAGTTGCATTAAGGAAAATATTCGCTGTTTATAAGCATTTACTACCATGTAAGAGTAATGGGTGACTCATTATTACACCACAGATACGTAGCTGCTCCCCACCAGATTCGCAGTTAATATACCTAGGTATATCTTGATTAACTGCTAGAATCTGAACTCCTGTTCTATTGGGTTTAAGGAAATAAGCATCCCTGATGGTCCTCCCCCTTTTCCCTAGAAACATCTCTATGCCTTAGAAGGCCTTGGGAAAAACCTTTTTTCAACCCTATGTACCACTTTGTCAGTATCGTTTATCCTGGCTAGCATAATGGTGCGTTACTGGGTTATGCCGGACAAAGTAGTAACCTACTTCTTGTTCTGGATTTAATCCGTATTAGAAATGTTATATGTAGTGAATACATGGGGGTTGGAACAAGGACCATGCTTGTATTGGGATGCCTTTCTTTCAGTAATGTAAACTTCCTTTTAATTGTCATGCATTTTTCTAGTAAAAGCTCTGCAAGTCTGCAATAAAAATGGCCTCCAATAAAACTACATTGGTAAGTTCATGCACACCTAAAGTATATAAGGATTTAATCAACATATTTTTCTTCAAACTTATAACTTGGCATCTCCATTTAAAAGATACATCCACATCTCCCCTCCCCAGCATTATTCTGACCAAAATTTCAGATCCAGAAAGTAAGGCTACTAGAAAGGACATTGTCTTTGGCTTTAATAAATCTGCCATTTCTAAAGAGGCTTGTTGGGAAAAAAAATAATAATAATAAAGGACTCTGCACTATTTCATCTGTCCTACAGTAGAAAACACTAAGGATTTTTTTAGCCTCCTTTCAGCACACCATGTAATTCATCATATATGTAAAAAAAATAAAATCCAAATCATGTATTCATTTAATTTCTCCCAGTGTATTTGGAGAAAACTAATTGCCTGAGAAAAGGCAGTCTTTACAGATGAAAAATAACGTTACTGGGAAATAATGTGGCGTAGTTAACATGCCTTTTGAAATGATTTTTAACAAATAACAGTTTCTTTGAATTTCATAGGAGCAGAGATTATCAGATGTCAACCCCTCCTGGACCGTTTTAATGATGCATTCATGGATCTCAAGTCCTGTAAAGCTTTGCTTGACGTTAAAATATGGACTTCTAAGGGCAGTTGGTTGCTGGTTACCATTCAACTAATAATGATGTTTAGTTTTGTGAAAGACAGAACTGAAAAAGCATAGTGTGAGATGCATCTTGAGGTTGAGGCAGGGAAGTAAGCAAAAATACAAGTGTACGATTCAAAATTTGGATAGCAGAACAACTGATTTATAATGCACTCAGAAGGCCTGTTCTTAAATTGACTGAAATGATTACTGGTTGACCCAGATTGAGATATATTAAAAACTTGTATTAACTCCTGGCTTAGAAGTGCAATAGAGTGCTTCCCTTATATTGTACGACAACAAACTACTTTAAAAGATTTCACCAAGGTGAATGTCTGAACTTTCTCTTAGTAGTTGATTGCCCACTTTTCCCTAATTTGAGGAAGAGAAGGAGTTAGCCAGCCTGGGGAGGGGGTGCCAGAGAGAGAGGAAAGAATCTGTGAATGCAGTATTTTTAATCTTTTGGTGTTGTTGAGAATTTTGCTGCACAGGTCAGGAAAATCAGTTATGGTTCCCATGGGAACCATAACTAATTCTGCTTCATTATGTATTTTTATGCAAAACCTAAATGTATTAAGGGATAGCGTAGCTCTGGAACTGTAATTCCGATTTTGTTACCTCTTGTATGTTAAAACACTTCACCACAGTGTCACGTCCGTGTTTTAATCTTGTCCCTCAAAGAAAGAGTGGTTATCCACAGATCTGCATTTGTCATATGTGACTTCTGAATGCAGAAAGGGAAATGAGCCATAGATGTATGTTCAGTGGTCAAACACCCAAGTTACAGCTTACAACATGCAACTCCAGCTAGAGAAGGGAGCTTCAGGGGTCCAGTGGACATTTAGCAACCTTTAACTTCAGTCAGGTACCACATTCACTTGTGGGCTGAGATTTACATTGGCTTGTGTAATCTCAGAATGTATAGGTTTTTAACAAATGTTAAGTATTTCTGCATGTGCTGCAATCAACTATTATTTTCATAGGTTGAAAAGGCTCAAGAGTTTGGAAAGCAGTGCTGGTGCACACAAGACCTAATTAAACCTCTATTATTTAAAAGAAAAGGCAACATATTCTTGATTTTATTATTTCTTACTGTACTTCCAGAAAAAAAATACAGGGCCTCATGACATTCGTTTTCTTCTGTGGAAGTTTATATAGATACCCAAGTCTTAGAAAGTAAAAAAAAAATAAATTGTTGCTTTGACAGAGAAATCCAAAACATTTATCTTTAAGTGACAAGAATTAGTGAGGCCAAAAAGGGTACCAGAAAACAGTCTTCCATTGAATGAAAGAATTTTAGTCCGATGGAGGTGTTCCCTACTGGTAGCCTGCTTGCCTCATTACCAGTAATTGTAATGTTATTGCTATGGTACAGTGAGTCTGTGACTTTTTTTCCCCCTGCTTCTTTTTTTTGTTTGTTTGTTTGTTTTCCTCATCTCTACCCATTTCTCTTTGTCACGCTTTCATTTCTTGAAAGAAGCTGCCTACATAGAAGCGTTGGACATCTTAATGTTTTTTATTTTCCTTCCATTTCAGTCTTTCATTCTTTTTCCTGTGGAGGCAAAAAAAGCCAGTGTGCTTAAGTTGACACTTTTCAGACATGAATGCTGTGGTCAAAATATACCTGGGATATGCAGGCAGTTAAAATTTAATTGGAAGTACATGCTCTGTTTTAGATAATCTCTCTTCTATGCTTCCAAATCAAAACAAATGTCACATGAGATGTAATCGTATATGGAAACTTGCTGTTTGAAAGAGAAAACTTGAAACTTTTCCTGGTCTTTGTTGTTTGCACCTTCAGTTTATGGGTTCCTAACCAGAGTAAAGCTATTTTGGGGAGGGAGGGAAAAATTAATTAGGAAAAATAAGACGCACAAAGACAGGGCTTTGGAAAGAAAGAATCAGCTTCAAATCTTCAGTTTACAAAGGGAAGACAGTTTTTCTTTGTCTAACATTTTTTTTTTTACCTTTTACAACATCAAGACAAAATTCTAAAAAGTCTAAAAATTTGACAGTTTCAAAATTGCTTCACAGTATTCTCAAACTAACCCACATGAATTCTAGAGAGGACTAGAGAAAGGCCGTCAAGCAAATAGAGGTGCTTTGTGATTTTTGCTTGTTTGTGTTCTGTTCTATAGGAAGTGCATTAGTAAGGAATTAGTTCTGTTCGCTCTGATTTAGGGTGCTGCATGACTATATGTTTTAGGAGCTTAATACTGCTCCCATTAGTTTATGGCTGCCACTTTAACAATTTCCTTATAAGGTGCCGTCCAAAATGGCAAGCAAACTGCTTTTGGTCTGCTAGTGCTCCAGAAATGTGATACAACAACATGATAGGCTTGTTCCAACCTTTATAAGATTACAAACAAGGAAATTCTGAAATGTGTCCTTCTATTACTATTTAATTGTGCCTTATTAAACTGGGAATGCCTTGAGGATGATGTGGATGTAATATTTATTTTAAGAACTTAAAGAATATTACTTGAAATATCAAATGTAAACTTGAACCACTTATAAAGTTTTTTTAAGTTAGCAAAATTTCATTTACGTGTTAAGTGCTGTACTTAAGTGTAGCTGTCTTAAATTTCTGCACCTTTGTGACATCTGTTTGAATGTACGTTACATCGGTGCGTGGCTAAGAATGAGAAGGGACTGCAGTAATGGAATGCTCCTAGCATGTATCCTGTTCAATAGATATGGGTTATTGTTGAGTATTTTGCTTATTGTAGCAATACACCATAAACTTTGCTCCCATCAGCTTCTCCTTTGTTTTTTTGAAAAGGTAGTAACCACCTTTTTTGGAGTACCATCCCTTTTCTATTTTATGCATTTTCACAGTTACCTTACTACTTTTCTTTACTTCTGCCTTATGCTGTTTCTTGCCCTCTGCCTTTTCACAGGCATAGAGTTAACTTTTAGAAGTTTCATAAATTTTTGAGCATGTAGCACTGAAAATTAAATTTATAAGGGGAGTAGAGGCACTGAGTGTATGGACAAAAATATGTCACCTTTTTTAAAACTGGTGTTGTGTATCTCATTAAGCAACTGAAAAACCCCAGAACATTAGCATGTCTTGCTCAGGTTACCTGACCACATGCCCTAACATAAAAGGAGTCTGAGCTTCTGGCTTTAGTGTGAATAAGTACATGATTCTTTGCTGCTTACTGAGCAAAGTTGGATTTGGCCAGTGAAGTAAGTGTGTAAAGCAAAACAATGAATAATGTCATTCTGAATTTCTTTTGTAGCACAAAATGGGAAAGAAACAGAATGGCAAAGGTAAAAAAGTTGAAGAGGCAGAGCCTGAAGAATTTGTTGTGGAGAAAGTCCTGGACAGACGTGTTGTAAATGGAAAGGTGGAATACTACTTGAAGTGGAAAGGATTTACAGAGTAAGGCATTAACTATTTTTTTTTTTTCTGATAGAATGCTAGATACTAACCATTTATTTGAAATAACTGCAGAGAGGGGATTGAATGGTGGGGATACTTTTTAAAGAACCTCAAGGGAAGGACATCCATAAATGCATATTGAAGTGGGGCAGTAAAGTATGAAAACAAAATAGAAAATATGTAGCTTAGTGTTTGTGCTACATAAAATGTTCCAAGACTTTTACCAAGTCTTTAGTGATTGTTCTTTTACCACTGTTCTTTGATTTAGCTTGTGTCACTATCTATCAAGGTAAGCTAGACTGACAGTTGTTATATACGTGGTGGAATGAATGTTACTTCTGAGTAAGAAATTTTGCAGGGATTTAAACTGTAGGCAGCTCTGAAGCAATGAATATGAAGCAGATAGTTTGCTTATTATTCACTTTTCTGAACTGCTTTCAAATTAGATGAATTTGCATAAGGAATTCTGTGGCATGGTTGCCTTCATTAAGCATACCCGAAAGGTATCTTCTGAGTCTCTTTCCCAGGACTTACGGCAGCACAAGAAAACCTTACAGTGGACTTACGAAGTTGATTGTTAAAGAAGGCACGTAGTTGTGCCTCCTCTCTGCCGTGACACTTTCTGCCAGTCTACTGTAGTAGCTGAAAAAAGGCAATGAACCTACCAATGAACATAAGTAGTTACATATGCAGTCAAATTATTGTTGCATACCTCCCTGATTGCATTGCAACATTCTGCATTCTAGCGCCTGAAATTTGTGTAGTGATAAGTGATAAGATAAAAGCAAAACGTGTTTAGTATTCAAGGGTCTGATTTGAAGTTGTAAAAATATGTTTTAGTAACTGCAGATAATTTTTAGGCATCCTGCTTGTGCAGTAGCACTGTGGCAGTATTTGTGCATGAGGACTTCTGGTGAGGTGCTTAGTTGTTGTAGGGAACATTCATGGACTTCTTAAAATTTTAGTTAACAAAATGCACACTCACTGGAACATTTACAGTGCCCAGCTGTGGATGTGGAACCTTTGTTCCCTCCTGTAGTTGGCTGAAGGAAGGAGATAGTTCTAGATATAGTTGATCTCAGTGCTCAGAGACAACTTTTGAGAGTGTTCCTCATATATAGAAGCTTAGACTTGCGTACTTAACACTGTTTGTAGTGAGTGTTGTGTACATTCTATTCTCTGTAAGTCTTAGTGCTCGTATCATATGGTTTGTTCGCATGGACAGTCTTTAGAGGAACCAGGGAAGGGAGTCAGTTTAAATGGACAGGTAGGTTTTGGTAGGGTGGGGATTGCTTGTTTTAACTCCTATAATCCCATCCAGATCATAAGAGTTAATAGAGCTGCTTACTCTGTATCTCCAGCTTAAAAACATTGTTTTTCAACAATAGCAGAGCATATTTTTTTCAGTCATCAAATGCAGTACATGAAGGTTACTAGAGATGGCAAGATGAGAATTCTTAGGTTTAAGAAACCTGCCTTACATAATCAGAAAAAAATTAACTTCCTTAAGGTGAGCCATGTGGCTAGTTTTACGTTTTTCTTCTTTTCCTAGTTTCACATAAATGTATGTATGTTTCAGTGCTGACAACACATGGGAACCTGAAGAAAACCTAGATTGTCCAGAGCTAATCGAAGCTTTTCTGAACTCTCAGAAAGCTGGTAAAGAAAAAACAGATGGTGCCAAAAGAAAATCTTTGTCAGATAGCGAATCTGATGATAGTAAATCAAAGAAAAAGCGTGATTCTGTAAGTATATGTTCATGTGCTAAGCTTTGTTTTTCCTGTGTCTCTTCCCTACCTCTCCATCCCCACTCCCCCCCCAAAATCCTGTTGTGATTTTGAGAACAAGACCAAACATGGGTTTAAAACTGTAAAAATCGCACAGCATCTGAAACTGTGGTTTGAAAAGGATAATCATTCATGGTGGTTAATAAGACTATCCAAATGGTGGGTGAAAGGTGAGTGATGGACTACATGACTAAAAAGTTCTTGCATTGTCCCATGATGCTTACTGAATAATTGAAAGTAAGACTGGTTAAGAGTTATTTATGAATGATACTAAGTGAACAGTTTGTATTAGAGCAAAAATTTCGTTAATGGAACAAAGATGAAGTTCTGTTTTGGCTTTCATATTTAGCATGTGATTTTAAATAGGTGAGTGGCAAGATGGCAAAATGTGAAGACCAGTCAGTTACTTAGATTAGGAACAGACATGATGGTGGAGAGGGAGTAGAAAGGATGACTGAAAAAAGGCTACCTTTTCTTAAAGGTCTGGGTTTCTCCTGCAATTTAAATGAACAGACAACATGACAGATTTAGTGCTGATAAGTAAAAACAATGCACATATAATAATGTGCTTAATAGTTCGCATTTTTCTCTGTAAACTGTAAAACTCTCAATTTGAATCGAAACTCATTGGCAATGTCAGTGGTTTACTGAAGACAGCTGATGGATGTGTGGTTACTGTCAAAAAAAGTTGGAAGGCAACAGAAGGAATAGTTGATGAATAATACAAAGAATATTTTAGTTTCTGTATAAAGTCAGTTGTGTGTCTCCATCTGGTACAGTAGTGGCCACTGTCTCAAAAAGAATATTGTGAACCTAGAGGAACTAATACAGGAAATAGTTGTGATATTCCTTACCACCAGTGTGATCTCAGTGAGCCAAGAAGAGTTGAGGTATTCCCCAAGGGTTCACTTTCATGGTTGGCTTAAGTCAACCCAAGTCTGTTGTTTTGCTGAAAAGGATGTGTTTTTCCCATTTTCATGAGTGCACTTGTGCTTTGCCTCTTTTGTTGCTTTTACTGGCCATGATTATTTGTTTATATACTATAAGGATTTTTAGATCATTTGTTTCATCTATTGAGTTTTCAGAAATAAATGCTAGAAACATTCATGTAAAATTCCTTCATTATTACTCTACATATGAATGACTTGGCCTGAAGATCAGTCATGAAAAAATAAAATTAATGTAATCTTCAGACAATTATATGTAATTATAGCTTTTATAATTATGTATGGTTATATTTTTTGTTCTGATATACACATATATAAATATACATAAGAATGCGTATATCTAGCTCTAACGCCAAAACAGAATTTTATCTTAAACTGGATAACAATCTTCTAACTTACTCAATAGGTTGATAAACCAAGAGGGTTTGCAAGGGGTCTTGATCCTGAGCGGATAATTGGGGCTACGGATAGCAGTGGAGAGCTTATGTTCCTCATGAAATGGTAAGTCTTACATCCACAATTCTTGTCCATATTAAGGGAGTGCGGGTAGTTGCACTTAGGCTAATGAGACAACTTAGTTTCAGGAGTAAGACAGAGAAGCTGGTAGACTGCTTATTAACCTTGCATTCTTAGGAAAACAAGGGTTCTATAATCAGTTTAGGACTTAATCCCCCTTCCTTCAAAACCCAAAATAACTTTAGTTTCTATTGGTTCAGTTTTACAGAAGTAGAAATTTGAAAGGTAAATTCTGATAAAATATGGAAAAATTGGCATTTGTGTAGGAAAGCTGAATCTCAGTAGTGTTCTTGCTGAGGGAATGGCAGGCAGAAACCCAGCTTTACATGTTCCAGTAAGCACAAGTGAGCTGCTGGATAGCCAGCCATTTAACCAACCATAGTGCCAGCTGTTCTGCGTGCAACCAAGTGGAATTGGAACCAACTAGTGGAGGAAGGTGAGGTTGAGATGAAGAACAATATGAAGGAGAGGTTTATCATTATGGGCTAGTAAGAGGGGAAGGTGATGGGGGGAGTTTGTGTTGTTGGGATGGTAGGTGGAGACCAGCTTCATTAGCTACAGTGTTGACAGAAGGACTTCTTGCCTTGTGAACAAGTAGGATAAAATAAGTACTTTTTTCCAGTGTTGAGAATACAAGAGGTTGAATTAACATTTGCTGGGATCAGGTTTCTTATGGTGGTGGGATAAGAAGAATGATAGCTTTCCACAGCCTTTGAGAAGAGCATAGTTTTCTGAATGGAGTCAAACTTAGTGGTCTCCAGCTAAACTTGTCATATGATGTGCCTGGACTGCTGAAGATTAGTGTTTTGAAAGATTCTGTCTCCCTTCTGCCTTTTCAAATTCTCTAACAATTTTATGTGAAACTTAGAAGAATTGCAAAATATAGATTGTGACTATTTGAATTTCTGTGGTGATAATTGGCAAAATCAAACACGAAACATACAAGAAGCAGCTTTTTTTTGTTTAGTTCAGTTGCAGTTGATTAGTTTTTCATAATTGATTGTAGGCAACAAACATAGATATGAATATGTATGCCCAAAACTGACTTGTAAAGGCAGCATACACTTTAAAATGGAATCTGAAGTATGTCAGACTGGAAAGTTTGTTTTATTACCCCAAGACAGCATCAAGAATAGGAGTATGAAATACAGCAAGTTACTTGCGTAAACAGTAAATAGAATTTGGATGCAAGTACCACCTCTTTAAGACTGATGCTACTGATTTTTAAAAGTCTCACTTTGAAGTTTTGATTATGCTTTAAAGGACAAAATTAGCAAAGTTTTACTTCTTTCATTACATACTGCAATAGGTAACTGTATAAATGGTTCCCTTTGAATAGCGTTTTCCTTTCAAACAGAAAAAAATATGGGAAGGGAAGCAAGATGCAGCTATAGAAACCTTGCCATTAGCATGGAAATTCTTGGTAGCTATAGTGAAAGGTATACTGAAAACTGATTTCTAGCTGATGTTCTTTTCAGAATGTATGACCTATCAAGAGCTGCTAAATTTATTGAATTAATGATTATGCATTTTCTTAAATCCCACTCTCTTCTACATCAGGAAAGACTCTGATGAGGCAGATCTGGTGCTGGCCAAAGAAGCTAACGTGAAGTGTCCTCAGATTGTAATCGCTTTTTATGAAGAGCGACTAACTTGGCATTCATGCCCAGAAGATGAAGCACAATAATTGTTTGCATTGCTTTTTTATATATATGAATATTAAAACCTGAAATTTGATTTATTAGCAATGTGAGAAGCATACATTCTAACAAGAATCAAATTTGATATTTTTTTGAAGTAGTATGTTTTGCATCAACAGCGAGTAAATAAAAGCTTTCTGCAACTTGTTTCATTTATCACAAGAGAGCATTTGATACTACTACTTCCTCCATATTAGGTAAAAAAGCTTTTATAAAAAGTTCATAAACTTCCATAGTTATTACAGAATCATAATGAATGTCTAAACAAACTCACAGATGTTTTGTAGTCTTCTATACTATTGATGTGCATGTATCTTCTTTACCCAAACCTAGCCCTTTAAACCTGTAGAATCATTCTTTTTAGTATTTGGGATCACTTGGTCTCAAGAAGACCAAGTGAAAACTAACTTTGTAGTAATTTGAATGTTATCAGACTGTATATTGTTTACTTTACTGTAAATACTGGTGAACAGTGGTCAATAAAATAGTTTTATATTCTTCCTTTATACTGATAGGCTGTGACTCTTTTGAAGCGGTATGATATTTCTGAACTTTTGATATGTTAAGCTCTCAATTCGTAATATATTTAACTATAAGTTGTTTGGGGGGGGTAGATTGATTAATTAATATTACCCCATTGCTACTCTGTAATCACAATACCAGACAAATACCAGGCTTTGATTCTTTGTATTTTTTTTGGTGAACAATGCCTGAAGCATCATTTTTTTTCTAGTCAGGAAAGGCTTGTGAAATGAACGTGCTTCGGGTACTTGTTTAAATCACAGATAGCAACCATACTGCCTAGGTATGGTTGCTGGTCACAAGGCCAAGTGGCCTCCGCAGATATACTAGGAAATATTTGACATGTGTCGACAGTATCAACCTTTGCTTTAATTTCAAGTCTTAAAACAAGGCTGCAGTGTAATTAGCGGTGGTTTGGATGGAATTATTCTTCATGCCATTGCCTGAAGAACACTTGCATAGCTCTGCCTTTAAAGTGGAATATTTTAATGAAGATATTTAAGTCATATACTTTAAACAAAAGACTTTGTTTCTATTTCAGATTGAATTTTAAAATAAGTCCTATAATCAGCTGCTTGGAGAATGCCTTCAGAAGTGCAGAATTAAGGAGTGGGGAACTCAGGGGGAGGAAAGTTGCCTTTTTTCCATTCTTTCTCTAGTTGCCATTCCTCTTTTCACTTGCTTTCCTCTGCACGCATTCTTTTATTTGTGTTTTGACTACCATGGTATAGTTTGCCTTGAGCTGTGCCTCTCCATATGTCAATGGCCAAGCTTGTTTCAGAATTCCCCTTGATTTTAGAGTTTTGATTAAAAAAATAAATAATCCTGTAATATGCTACTATCAGCATGCTAGGTGAGATTAAGATTGCCCAGCTATGCTTTCTTAGAAGGTTAAAAAAGATGGGTATTCCTGGAAACCTTCACATGGTGTCCTGAGGAGTGAATAAAGGAATTTACTCTGCTTGATGTTCTTCCAATACTGTTTCACAAATCATTACTATAACTATTTGTTCTCACATAGTTTCAAAAGCTATTTACATTGTGAATCAAAACTTGTCATTGTAAAACACTTGATTATAGTTAAACACTGTGGTGGCTAAACTGATGCTAAATTACCTTTTTATGTGTAACTGCTTTGTCTTGTCAAGATTTTGTTGTTACTGGGTTTGGGCAGAATTTAGTTGCCATCTCTCTGTGGCTGTAGGAAAAATCTGATACCTCTGTTAGTGCAGGGGTTCCCTTGCACCAAGTAATGATAATTTCAGAGCTTAAGTAGCTTCTCTTGCCTGTTCCTTAGACAGATTACCCCAACTTGGTCGTATGTGTAAGTCTTCTACAGAGTTCATGGCTTAATTCTTTGGGGCCTATAATAGGAATTTACACAGCTAGTATATAGAATTCTGAAATCCTTGCTTTTTTACCCAGTAGCTTGAGAAATACTTGGGCTAAACAAGAATTCCAAAGCAGCTTGTGTTCTCTTGCCTGCTTCTTCAGTATGGAGTGCTTTTTAAAGAGTTTTAAAACTGTTATTCTACAGGTTGCTTTTTATTGTTTGAAACTTTGCAGTTTCTATACTTTGTTTCAAGTGTGGATATCAAGTTTATATGAAGTTGCTGATTTGAAGCGATACTGGTTAAATGATTGATTTAAATTATTGGTTATTGTAAGTGGTAGACCTAGAGATTTTTGTTGGAAAATTGATTCTCCTCAATTTGTAACCCTTAAAATATAGATTTGCAAGTAGATACAGCTTTTGCATTATATTTGGTTCTTCCTTCTGACTATCTGTAAAAATGCACTGTATTCACATTTAAACAACCTTACAGCTTGATAGACAATTACCTAGATTTCTGATTTTTTACATTATGATGGTAGAAATGTTGACTGGTATTTGTTTCTTTTTTTTTTTTTTCCTCCTCACTTTGTGTCAAACTGCATTTTGATAGTAATGAAATGCAACACTTTAAATTTAGTTACACCTTATGTAAAATTATGCTGAATGTGCTGCAAACATATGCAAAAAGGTAACATGTTATTAATTTAAAATATCTGATTAAATAAATGAGATATCTTCTGTAGTTAGTGAGTTGTATGGAGGTTTCTGGTTATTGTCCTTTCTTATACTAAAAGAAATAGGTTTCAGGCTGTCATTTCATGATCACTCTGTGTTGATGCTGCTGTCCTGAAAAAAAACAACAAAAAAACCCGCAGTTGTGTTTGCTCCAGCACTACTTCTCACCCTGGCTGAAGAAAATACTCAAGTTAAATGTAATCAGGTAGTGCTAGATTATTCAAAATTCAAATCATGATCAGTTATGGCATCATCTTCTCACAGCCTGGTTCTTACTTCTTTGCTAGGAAAGAATAAAACTCCTAATTTGTTAATTAATTTGCAATTAATTCAATACTAATGAAAGACCAATTGCTGTTAAATGGAACAAAACCTTAGTACCTGCAAAAAAAGCTGTCGGCACCGCAAGTGAATTTTATCAGTTCAGCACAAAGAGATTTTACATGCTTCATGGTAATTCTTCTAGATTTATGGTCCAGTTCTCTTTAAAACTGCTTGACAGTTTCTTAACAATAGATTATAGCACATTTAGGACTCCAGATATGTTGCCATAATTTCAAAGGTAACTAGAAGTATGTTCTTTAACTGCAAATTATTATTTCTCTTAGTCACTTACCTGAATTGGGCTGTTGCACTATAGATTATTATCTTCCTCTCCTGTTCTAAGACCTTTCTCCAACATCCTCAGCATTTTCCTTAGTGTTGGCATCCTTGTCTTTCTTTTTGGAATTTCTTCTCAAAATGCCACCTTTTATTCAACTTTTGAATTTAGCAGCTTGTGTTAAGACATGTCTACTCTGCTGACAGAGGCCTCTCTCTAAACTAGGACTAGCAGCCAAGCCAGATGCCCCCAAATTTGTTTCTGAGGTGCCTCCCCCAAAATGAAAAGTCTTACTGCACAGGCTTGCTGTACCTTACAAACCGAAGTGCAGTACCATGGCAATAAGGCTGTATGGTTCCTGGGCCAAAATGTTGCAGGGTCAAATGGAGCCACATTTTTCCTGGTAGATCTCTGAAGCTTTGTCTCCACCTGCTCAAGGAGTTGCGCTTTGTTTTACAGAGCGAATATGTTGACTAGCTGTTGGGTTTATCTGTCTGGTATGTATACTGTTCCCTGGCAATTTCCTGTTCTCCCAGCCTTTAATTGTGACAACACTTGAGAGGATGTGCACCAGCTGAGGTAAAAGTGTTTGGTAGTACCTTCATCTCAGCAGGACCTGGAAAGAGCTGCAGAAGCTTAAAGCTTCGCTCCTTCTCCTTCCTGTTCGACAATCCCAGCCATCAGCTTGGGTAACATCAGATCCTTTTGAAGTTCAAATGGAAAACTTCCATCTCCCAAAATCCCTCCAGGGACTCCTATCAAAGCATTCTGGGCTCTCATTTCAAATAAATGATAGATGGTTTAAGCTAAAAAAAAATAATAAAAAAATGCCAAGGAAGATTGAAGCACTTGTCCCAGAGAAAGAGCCTGCAATTGTTCCACCCCCATGCAAGCAGGAGCAGTGCTTTTCTTCCTTGTAAAGTGCTGTGGGATTTATTAATGTGGTGAGAGAATTGGATATGATTCCCAGGGCTCCAGATGGCACCTGCCAGATGGGAGCTCATATTCTTATGTCTAAAGATGCTGGTGTTGATGGCGTGGTGTTTGAGAATGCAATAACCTTTTGTGATGGATTTTCTTACTAGATAATGGTTTTAGTAAGTGGTCAGTAAGTGGTCAAGTACTCCCATTTGTTGCAGTGTCTGTAAAATTATTTTAATCTGATTAAAAGGTAGCCCTGCTGGGTATTGTATTGGATGGCAAGGTTTGGTTTGTTTCCTTGGTTGAATGTACAAATCCCTTAGATATGCTAGACCAGTGGAGACATCATTGGCTTCTACATCTGATTCCTTTACAAAAATGGTTTTCTTATTCAGGTCCACTGCTCTGCACAGAGTTCCCATTTGAAATCTGTGTGTATTTTTGCTTCAACATCTTTGTCAAAAACATCGGGCCTTGTTGCCTGACGTTTTATAAGCAGGGTCAACAATCAGGAGGTTATGTCTTTATAAAGAAAAGGCATGTTAAAGAAACTTAGAATCATAAAATCATTTGGATTGGAAAAGACCCTTAAGATCATCAAGTCCAACTGTTAACCTAACACTGCCAAGTCCACCATTAAACCATGTCCTTAAGTGCCACACCTACACGCCTTTTAAATACCCCCAGGGATGGTGACTCCACCACTTCCCTGGGCAGCCTGTTCCAATGCTTGACAGCCCTTTGAGTGAAGAAATCTTTCCTAAAATCCAATCTAAACCTCCCCTGGCGCAACTTGAGGCCCGTTTCCTCTTGTCTTATCACTTGTTACCTGGGAAAAGAGACTGACAACCACCTCACTACAACCTCTTTTCAGGTAGTTTGTTGAGAGTGATAGATAAGGTCTCCCCTCCACCTCCTTTTCTCCAGGCTAAACAGCCCCAGCTCCCTCAGAGGCTTCTCATAAGACTTGTGCTCCAGGCCCTTCACCAGCTTTGTTGCCCTTCTCACCTCAGTGTCCTTCTTGTAGTGCGGGACCCAAAACTGAACACAGGATTCAAGCTGTGACCAGTGCCAAGTGCAGGGGGATGATCACTTCCCTAGTCCTGCTGGCCACACTATGTCTGATGCAGGCCAGGATGCTGTTGGCCTTCTTGGCCACCTGGGCAAACTGCTGGCTCATATTCAGCTGGCTGTCAACCAGCACCCCCAGGTCCTTTTCCACCAGGCAGCTTTCCAGCCACTCTTCCCCAAGCCTGTAGCGCTGCATGGGGTTGTTGTGACCCAAGTGCAGGACCCAGCACTTGGCCTTGTTGAACCTCATACAACTGGCCTCGGCCCATTGATCCAGCCTGTCCAGATCCCTCTGTAGAGCCTTCCTACCATCGAGCAGATCAACCCTCCCTCCCAACTTGGTGTCATCTGCAAACTCACTGAGGGTGCACTTGATCCCCTCATCCAAGTCATTGATAAAAGATATTAAACAGAACTAGCCCCAGTACTGAGCCCTGGGGAAGACCGCTTGTGACCAGCCACCAACTGGATTTAACTTCATGCACCACAACTTTTTGGGCCTGGCCGTCCAGCCAGTTTTTTACCCAGCAAAGAGTATGCTCGTCCAAGCCATGAGCAGCCAGTTTCTCAAGGAGAATGCTGCGAGGAATGGTGTCAAAGGCTTTACTGAAGTCCAGGTAAACAACATCCCCAGCCTTTTCCCTCATCCACTAAGCAGGTCACCATGTCATAGAAGATCAGGTTAGTCAAGCAGGACGTACCTTTCATAAACCCATGCTGACTGGGCCTGATCACCTGGTTGTCCTGTACTTGCCATGTGATGGCACTCAGGATGATCTGCTCCATAACCCTCCTTGGCACCGAGGTCAGACTGACAGGCCTGTAGTTCCCCAAATGCTCCTTCTGGCCCTTCTTGTAGATGGGTGTCACTTTTGCTAACCTCCAGTCAACTGGGACCTCCCTGGTCAGCCAGGACTGCTGATAAATGATGGAAAGTGGCTTGGTGAGCACCTCTGCCAGCTCCCTCAGTATCCCATCTGGCCCCATGGATTTGTGTGTGTCTAAGTGGTGTAGCAGGTCGCTAACCATTTCCCCTGGGATTATGGGGGCTTCATTCTGCTCCCCGTCCCTGTCTTCCAGCTCAGAGGGCTGGGTACTGCGAGAACAATTGGTCTTACAGTTAAAGACTGAAGCAAAGAAGGCATTAAGTACCTCAGCCTTTTCTTCAGCCTTTGTCACTATGTTTCCTCCCACATCCAATAAAGGATGGAGATACTCCTTAGTGCTCCTTTTGTTGTGAAGGTATTTGTGGAAACATATTTTATTGTCTTTTATTGCAGTAGCCAATTTAAGTTCTAGCTGAGCTTTGGCCCTTCTAATTTTTTCCCTGCATAGCCTCACGACATCCTTGTAGTCCTCCTGAGTTGCCTGCCCCTTCTTCCAAAGGTCATAAACTCTTCTCTTTTTCCTGAGTTCCAGCCAAAGCTCTTCGTTCAGCCAGGCCAGTCTCCTTCCCTGTCAGCTCGTCTTTCAGCACACAGGGACAGCCTGCTCCTGCGCCTTCAAGATTTCCTTCCTGAAGAATGTCCAGCCTTCCTGGACTCCTCTACCCTTCAGAACTGCCTCCCAAGGGACTCTGTTAGCCAGGCTCATAAACAGGCCAAAGTCTGCCCTCTGGAAGTCCGAGGTAGCAGTTCTGCTGACCCCTCTCCTTACTTGTCCAAGAATCAAAACTGCTATCATTTTGTGATTGCTGTGCCCAAGATAGCCTCCAACCACCACATCACCCACAAGTCCTTCTCTGTTCGCAAACAACAGGTCCAGCAGGGCGCCTTCCCTAGTTGGCTCACTCACCAACTTGTCTAAGATACAAATGAGCTGATACTGCTTAATTTTATCCAAGGAATTTTTACAAAATAATCCTGAAGATAGTTCTAATCTCAAGATACGATATGGAGAATTTATGCGACATAGTATCACAAGATTGTAAGTGGAGCACCATTGTCCACCCAGAGCAAAGATAAATTATGTCTCTTTGGATGGAAGATGAGCAAATCTCCACCTTGTTCCCAGCTTGAAGGTATTTTAAATTCCAGAACCGAATTGAGAGGATTTGTTCACACATCTAAAGGCACATGTCTGCTCTGGGAATTCATGTTGAAAAGAAGATGGTGGTAATTTTTTTTTTTTTTTTTTTTTGGCTTCTCAATCATTTCTAGATTAAATGTGTTCAATCAGAAATTATCTCTTTCAGCTAATGCCTCTGCTGTGTACTGTGGCACTGAGCCACTGCCTCTTCTTTTTCCATCATCTTCTTCCTTAGGCTGAAGGTTTTTCTTGGGCCTGAGATCCAAGACTCAGGATTGGTTTAACTTGTTAGAGCTCTTTATTTGTAGGAATTTTTACAGACTGAAAGACAACTTTGGTTATTATTTTTGAGTATCAGCTAACCTGCTCCTATTGAAGCAGAACTACAAGTTTCATTCATGCTCAGTAAAAGATGTATTCCTTTTTTGTTGTTTTCTGCAGTGGTTTGATATTTTGTGATGACGTATATAGAGGCAGCTGTTCACAGACACAACATGTATATTGAAGCATGAACATTTTTCGTACTGGAACACTGCTTTTCGGGCTTAACTTCTGAAATTGTTTCTCACAGTATTTCTACCTGAAGGGAGAACAATGAGGAAGAGAAGTCTTACAGGAGCACACTTCTCCTGCAAGTCACAGCTCAGCTTTTCACACTCAGCAGATTTAAAGCAAGAGTTTATACTTTTTACACGTTTACTCAAGCTGAAACTTCAGACCCTCCAAGGCTCACTTTCCTTGGTTTGATCCATTTTGGATGCTTCACAGGTCACATGCTCTTGTAGGGGAAATAGTTTCTCTCTGATCAGGATTGGGTTTTGCCACTGTACACAGAATTTCTCCAAGCAGGAAGGTCTAATAAGGAGCATCATAAGAGATTGGTAATAATATATTTAAAAGCTGACAAGCTTGTGATTTTCCTTCAATGCCATGATACTTCAGAGTTTATATGCTTCAAGCTTGTTGTAGTTCTTGCTGTAGAGTTTTTTGGTGGAAGAATATAGGCAGAGGATATATTTGTATCCCAACTTCACATCAGCTTGAGAGGTAAAAACAGTGAATTATAACGATCACAAAGGAGATTATTTGTAGTAATTTAATGCAATATCTTCATATATCAGTGCATGGCATCAATGTAGCACAGATGTTGGCAGGGATGTTAAGAAGATGGGTGGTTTGCGTAGTCAGGAAAACGGCTATTAGCTGAAAAGCTCTCTGAAATGTAGGCTATGCCACAGAAACCTCTGCAAGTCCCTGCTTTTGATATTTGTGATGTGACACCATGGGTAACTATGACGGTGACAGGAGCTCTAGCAGGTCCTGGGGTGTTACAGGCTGTGAATGCTGCTCTTTCTGTAAAGAGACCGTTGGTATAGGGCTGACATTGGGGCCCATGAATGGACATGCCAGCCAGCGCCAAAGGACAGCAGTCCTTCACCTGGCAAAGCAAAACTCGTCAGTATTGCCCTTTACCAAGCACGTGATGTGTGTCTCTAACACAGAGAAGAGATTTCAATCCGTTGCCTCCTCCTTTCCCCCGTGGCCTGGCTCTCCTGCTGGCTAGGGAGGTCACTATTTCTTGATCCTTTCCTTCTACAGCCCACCCTTCTCTTTCAGTGGGGACATCTCAGGGACCCAACTCAGGACATCGCGTGAATTGGGAACAAGCTGTCCCTTCACAGCTTCTGTTTCCTGCCTTTGGTTATGAACAGCTCTTGCAACAGCATTGCTGCTGCAGTTCCCCCCAGCTTGTCTCACTTTGCCTTGGCTGCAGCTCTGGTGTTTTGAACTGTTGTCCTCAGCTCATGCCATCTACTGGACTTACCAGTACTGCTGTGATGTGAGGGTTTATTTGCACTAACCCAGGAGATAGGTATAGATATAGAGATATGTAGATGTAGATAGATATAGATTAGGTATAAATATAGATATAGATTAGATATATATTGTGTGGTTATGTCTGTGTATTATTTTTTCCTGGTTGTGCTAAGAGGTGATTATGCTCATTTTGTACCAGGAGTCAGCAGAAGCAGTAGCATTTTCCACTGTTGTTTTCAATGTGAATAATGGTGTTTTGCCTAAAAGAACAGCTTGTTCAGAGAGACAAAAAATGTTCTCATTTCTGATAGGAACCCAGCTGGGGTCTGCAGCCTACAGCAACATCTCCAATAACAAACTCAGTGACTTTCCCTTTTCCCCTGACAGACCACTGAAGAGATAAGCCTGATGGGAGAGAGACCAACAGTCATTCTACATTTCAAGGATGTGAACAAACTTGCCAGGGTGATTTGTTGTCAATCTCTAAATCTCTACCCTCTATACAGTACCCTTCAGTGATACTTAGCTGAGGTTTTTTAAACTATTCTATACAACTGAGTCAGATACTTGTTTTTCCTAAGCGTTATAGGGAAAACATGCTGAATCCATGCAGCTTAAACCACATTGGGATCAAAGCACTTCATTGATCTGTCAACAACATGGAATTAAGCAGCAGTCAGTGAAGTGTTGCATTCAAATAATAATACAACAGGTAAACGCCCAAACTAGACACATTAATGTTAATAAACACCAGCAAATTTCTAAATGCCCTCTGTAACAAACGCAAAGAAGATTTCTTAAATGCTACAAGCCTTTCCATAGCAAAGGCAAGCATTGTGCAAAGCCCTGGTGAGAACTCACCTGTACCACTATGGACATTTCTCATTACTCCCATTCAAGAAAGATAAATTCCATCTAGGACGAAGGCAAACAAAGACTAAGCAGTTGATGAGGGGCATGGAGGCCCTACAGAAGAAGATGACTAGAAGGAGCAAGACAAAGGCTGACAGAACTGCCATCACTTTCAAGAAAGATACCAAGAATGAAGGCCAAAGGAGGAAAAGAGCTATTGAAGGGCAAGGAAAAATATGGTCACGAACACAAAACAATTCAGGTCTTCTTTCCAAGAAGAAGACCTTACCATAAGCAGTGTAGTAGCAAATGTCACTTGGTGCATTGATTAGGAATGGTGAAATCCTGCACACTGTCTACGTCTCTGCAAAGTTCATGCAGAGGGAACCAAAACCCTTCCTTTCACCTCTGGCATTGCCACAATCAACTGAATATATATAGTATAAATGCCCTTATTTACACAGTTTGAACGTACAGATTAATTTACAGGGACACTCAGCAGCAGTACCCAGTGCATGGCCACCAAAGGCAGGGACAGCCCCCTGGGCCTCTTGGGCACAGGGACTGCCTCGCAGCCAACCCCACAAATGCTGGGCGGAGGGGTGTTGGGTGGGGCTGCAGGGGGTTCTGTCATCCCGATATCACAGTGCCACCACCCGCCAACGCAGCAGTCACAATGCCCCGGGGCAGGATAAAAGGGGCATCCTCCTGTGTCCCGCTGCCAGTCTGCCCGGCTTCGCCAGCAGGACAGAGCTGCCCTGGGGGCGGCCTGAAGACATCCGAGAGGAACTCCTTGAGCAGCTGGTGGAATTACTTGGAGGGGGCTGACGGAGGAAGACTTGAGGCTGGATGAGACTGCTGGAGGTTCTCCGCTGCAATTCCAGCTCCTGGTGGGGCCATACTCAAAGCTTATCTGACCGGTGGAAATCCTGCTTCAGCCTTTGGGGAACAGATGCAAGCTCCTCAGGAGATGAGAAGAACCACCAACGCCTGGAGGTGCCCGAGGGTCTCAGGCTTTTTCAGCTGGATAGTGGTGGCAAGACCAAGGGAATGCATTCTTGGCACTCGAGGAGCACTGAAGAGCTCACCGTCCATCCTCATCCCCTGCGGAGCCAGTGGCAGTAGCTGTAAGAAATGGGACGCACAGATGTCCCAGTGCTTTGGAGCATCCACTGGTGTCCTGCCAGGCACGGGAAGGATTCTTGCCCCCCCAAGGTCGATCGGGCTGGGGGCCTTTTGCTACTCTTGGAAGCCCCTGAGATGGCTCCAGGTTGAGGGAGGAAAGGTGACGGGCAGTGCCAGTGTCTCCTGGGAGGCGTGACCAGCCTGTGGGACGAGGAAGCAGGTCTTGCTCGCATGCTCAGGGAATAGCCGATCGCCAGCTCTGGGGTCAGGAAGGAATTTTCCCCCGGGGCAGATTGGCACTGGCCCCCGGGGGTTTTTTGCCTTCCTCTGCAGCACTGAGCATGACCACTTGTCAGGGCTCCTCTGGTCCATTTTGGCTAGGTTACTGCCTGCTGCTCATGCACCTCTTGTGCCCTGCAGCTGGGGGGAGGAAGGCTTTTTTCCCCCCACGGTGGGCTAGCAAGTGGCTCCGGGGGTTTTTTGCCTTCCTCTGCAGCACTGAGCGCAGCCCCTTGTCAGGGCTCCTTTGGGCCATTTTGGCTAGGTGCCTGCTGCTCATGCTCCACAAAGGTGGCCCTCGTGCCCCGCATCCGGGGCGAGGAAGCTTTCTAGACTCCCAGGGTGGGCCCCAAGGGTGGCCCCCGGGGTTTTCATCTTTTCCACTGTAGCACTGGGCACAGCCCCTTGTCAGGGCTCATCTGGGCCATTTTGGCTAGGTTCTTCACTGCTGCTCTTTCACCACCAAGGCACCACTAGTGCCCTGGCTTGCTCTGGCTCTCTTTCCCATTGCAAGTTTGTAGCGGGAGCGAGCTCTGCTCTTCCCTTGGCTCCATTTCCCCAGGTGCTCTTGCTCGTGCAAACCCCCCTGTCCTTGGAAGGGCTCCAGGCTTGCTGCACCATCAGGAGCTGCCACTTTCCAGCTCTCCCTGCACGCAATACAAGCGCCAGTCAGGCACGAGAGCACTTTTCGTGCATTGCTGGCCAAGAAGTACAGCGGAGGAATTTTCTGAAGGCAAAAAAGTGCAATTGTCATGAGTTGGTGTCATACTTTTGAAAATACTCCACGGTGCCACAGTCCTCCTCTTCTTTTGTGTATGATTGGTACCGATCCTCATTCTTCAAATTCTCACTCTTCAGGAAACAGGGACTGCTTGGCCTGTACTCCTGCTGCTACTTTCCATAGCTCTGTGGCTTTCCTTTGCCAGACTGCAAGGGATGTTTTTTCAAGCTAGACTGAAGCTGAACATCAGCCTGCTCCTGGCTACACATGCACATTGTGTTAATGCTTGTGAGCATTGGCTCTGAAACAGATTCAGAAAAATAGAATAAAATGAAATGAATCAAAATGAAATGAAATTAAACAAAACAAAACTAAATAAAACTAAATAAAATAAAATTCTGTTACCATTTGTAACTTTTCTGATGTGTGTCCTTGAAAGTGTTTTTGGAGCTGAAAAAGCCTTGGCATTTCAGGCAAATAACAGTTTCATCATTATTGGACTCATTGTGAGTGCAAGGAAGAGAAGAGAAGAGAAAAGAAGAGAAGAGAAGAGAAGAGAAGAGAAGAGAAGAGAAGAGAAGAGAAGAGAAGAGAAGAGAAGAGTTGTGCTATGTTATGCATATAGTTACGCATTACAGGCTATGACCGAGGTCTGAGGGGTCCATCCAGGCGAGTGGCTATCTGCAGTGCAGTCCCAGGCCCATCCAGGAGACAGGGTGAGAGATGGGCACACCTACAACATGGCTCAGGCAGGGACTGAGGGCTGCAGGCTGAGCTGAGACACGACCCTGGGCTTTTGGCAGGAGGTGGTGTGGGTGGGGGTCCCAGGGGAGGCCAGTCCCAGCCTTTGAGGCCTGTGAGCACCCCCAAACCCTGACAGAGCTGCACTGCTTGTCTATTCTCCTTTAGACATTTATGGTTGGCCACTTTGGAGACAAGAGTATTGGGCCAGATGGACCTTCGCTCCGATGTAGTACTGCTGTGCTCAGGCTCTTGTGTTTTGTTCTGTTTTTCCAAGGGAAACAGCTCAGACATTTCTAAAAATGAGTATAAGAAAAAAAACCCCAACCAAACTAATGGGGGAATGAACAGATATTGCTCACATCAAAAAGATTTGCAACCATTTTGTTCCAGAGCACATCCTGCTTCAGACAGTGTGCTTGATCTTTGAGCCTCACTGGTGTCAGAGATGTGGTCTTTTGCCATCCTGTGGAAACCCAGCTAAACTGAATGAACACAGAAGATTTTCAAAAACCCCAGTTCACACATGCTTTTTGCAAATTTGTTCAGATACTCAAATTATCTCAAGACAATCCACAGCTCTCACCCCATCAGAAGGTACATGCCTCCTTCCCACCAAGTGACAGAGCCAATGCCTAGAATGGGACATGATTACCCATTCAATCCCTTCTGCTAGTGTGGGACTGGGAAGAAATGTCATCAAAGATTTCCTCAGCATGTACTGTTAGGGAAAGAAGGAGGTAGGAAGAAATATTAAAACAGAACAGAACAGAACAGAACAGAATAGAAGTAGTTCAGTTGGAAGAAACCTACAGTGATCATCAAGTCCAACTGCCTGACCACTTCAAGGCTGGTTAAGAGTTAAAGCATGTTATTAAGGGTGTTGTCCAAATGCCTCTTGAACACTGACGGCTTGGGGCATCGACCACCTCTCTAGGAAGCCTGTTCCAGTGTTTGACCACCCTCTTGGTAAAGAAATGCTTCCTAATGTCAAGTCTGAACCTCCCCTGGCGCAGCTTTGAATCATTCCCACGAGTTCTATCACTGGATCCCAAGGAGAAGAGATCAGCAGCCCCCTCTCCACCTCCCCTCCTCGGGAAGCTGTAGAGAGCAATGCGGTCGCCCCTCAGCCTCCTTCTCTCCAAACTAGACAAACCCAGTGTCCTTAGCTGCTCCTCACAGGACCAGAGTCCTTCCAGCCCCTTCACCAGCTTTGTTGCCCTCCTCTGGACACATTCAGGGACCTCCACATCCTTCTTAATTTGTGGGGCCCAGAACTGCAGAAAATACTCAAGGTGAGGCTGCACCATTGCTGAATACAGTGGGTGTCCTGGTTTCAGCTGGCATGGAGTTGATTGATTGTCTTCCTAGTAGCTGGTATAGTGCTATGTTTTGGCTTCGCTATGAGAAGAATGTTGATAACACACGGATGTTTTCAGTTGTTGCTAAGTAGTGTTTAGTCTAAGTCAAGGATTTTTCAGCTTCTCATGCCCAGCCAGTGAGAATGCTGGAGGGGCCCAAGAAGATGGGAGGGGACACAGCCAGGGCAGCTGACCCAAACTGGCCAACGGGGTATTCCATACCATGGGACGTCATGTCCAGTACATAAACGGGGGGGAGTGGGGCTGGGGGGATCGCTGCTCAGGAGCTAACTGGGCATCGGTCAGCAAGTGGTGAGCAATTGCATTGTACATCACTTGTTTAATGTATTCCAATCCTTTTATTAGTATTATAATATTATTATTGTTATTATTATTATCATTATTAGTTTCTTCCTTTCTGTTCTATTAAACTGGGTGAGTGGCTGCGTGGTGCTTAGTTGCCGGCTGGGGTTACACCACAACAGTGGGATAATCACCTCTTTTGACCGGCTGGTTACGCTGTGTTTGATGTGTGCCCCCCAGGACGCGGTTTGCCCTCTGGGCTGCCAGGGCGCACTGCTGACTCCCATTGAGCCTGCTGTCAACCAGCACCCCCAGATCCCTTTCTGCAGAGCTGCTCTCCAGCCACTCCTCTCCCAATTTATACTTGTGCTCAGCGTTACTCTGTCCCAGGTGCAGAATTTGGTGTTTGGTCTTGTTCAATTTCATGCCATTTAGGATAGCCCAATGCTCCAATCTATCTAGATCCCTCTGGAAGACCTCTTGCCCCTCGAGAGAGTCAACAGCATCTCACAGTTTGGTATCATCTGCAAACTTGCTAATGGCGCATTCAACTCCTGCATCCAGATCATTGATAAATATTTTGAACAGAACTGGCCCTAGAATTGAGCCCTGAGAAACACCGCTGGTGAGCAGTCGCCAGCCAGATGTAGCCCCATTCACTACAACCCTCTGAGCCCTGCCATTCAGCCAATTCCTCACCCAGCACACCGTCTACCTGCTCGTCTCACAGTTGGACAACCTGTCCAGGAGGATGCTGTGAGGGACAGTACAAAAAACTTTACTAAAACCCAGAAAAACTATATCCCCCACCAACCCTTCACTCACTAGGCGGATGACCTTATCATAGAAGGATATCAAATTAGTTAAACAGGACTTTCCCTTCATGAACCCATGTTGACTGTGACTGATGATTGCATTGTTGTTTAAATGTCTTTCAACAGCACCCAGCATGAGCTTCTCCATAATTTTTCCAGGTACTGAGTCAGATTTGCACATATAGTTGCATACCAGTTCTACATCTCCACAGTAAAGGAGCTGTTATAATGAATTATGTGAGGTCTAACGATTCTGCCAGGCCTGACAGATCACTGCACCGTAATTCAGGGCTTTGTGTTCAGTGGATTGTTTACCATCATTTCAAATGATTGACCTGAAATTAAAAAACCCTGCAAATAAGCATGAAGTCTTAATATTTCAGAAAACTGTATATTGGTGAAATCATAGTTACATAAAGGAGCCTCCTTGCATAGCTAAGAAATAGTACTTTTATTAAGTAATTAATTTTGGATTAGATGAGCAGAGTTGCAGTTGGGTTCTCAGTTAATTTCCATTTATTTGATTAAGTGAGATAAACAGACATATACCTGTAAAACTAGAAAGCAGAAATTTTTCACCAGGGCAAGGAAAGCAATCACCTTATATGCTGAACCTTTAAACTCGATACTCCAGCTGTTGTACAAAGCCATAAATCCTGTTAAGGCAGTAAAATCAGACATTCGAGGGAGAAACAGCATCTCACCTTGTTGTCACAGACATTCTGCAGTTGTTGCAGGAGCATCACTGGCTTTTCCTGAGCAGCATTTCTGATTATTCTGTATAATTCCATGCATTCTATCTGATTAATCCAAAGTTTTGGATGCTATTGGTGAACATTTCTTGATTTTGATAAGTCACAGCATTGTTGATTTCTAGTAAATGCATCTCTCTGAATTCAGGATTTTGTATTTGGCAACCACCCCATTGCTCTAACTGCAATATAAAATCCAACAAAGAAATAGGTCAGTGCAACTGACCTATTGACCTCTACAGATGAGGAAATTTAAGGAAAAAGATACTACAAAGATAGACCTGAGACATATGTAAAGATGAATAAAGAGTACTTGCTTCCTTAAGAAAATAGGAATTAGAGATTTTGATTTTTGGTAAAATTCTCAGTGATGTCTGTCCTAATAGACCAAGTTGCAAGTTTCAAGTATTCTGTAACTGATGCTAGAAAGTCAGTGTTTTTCTCTTCACTTAATGACATCCAAAAGCTAGTTTAAACTAGATAACTACATTTAAACCCAAATAAAACAGAGGAAAATACTGAGAAATACAGAAACACAGTTCTCAGCTACAGGCAACACTAACACTTACTACTACAATATTGATTTGTATTGTCTTTTTCTGTCCTACGGGCAATAAGAACTTCTCCTTAGTGTGCACATGCTATGGTCAGCAAGCTAAAAATATATCTCATTTTTGTGGACAATCCATTTCAAAAGAAGCCAAGAGAATTACACCAATCAAGATAAATACAGTTATGGTGGCTACTATATAGGAACCAATATATTTGGACAACTTGGGCAACATAAAAGTGCTAAATTTATTTTTTTCTTCCACTGCCTGAAATTCAAAGGCTGCTTGAATTTCTTCCCCCCACCTTTTAAAATGCCAATCAAAAGGCAGGCAATGAATTGTGACTTTGGTTTTCCCAGAACCACAAAATGCTCTTTGTACTGAATGTATTGGGAAGGTTAAGAACTGAAAATCCATTTGCTCCTTCCATCATCGAGCACCACAAGTAGCCTGGACAAGACGCAACATTTCTGTTGAACAAAAGCCAGCTGAAACACTGTGCAGGCAGCACGCTTCCAGTCACTTGAGAAATGCTTGTGTCCTTCCAGTGTTAATAGTCATAGTATCAATGATCCAGGTGGAGGCGCTTAAAGCTTTTGCTTTTATAGAATAGCACATGGTAGTCCTGAGATAAAAAGCAGAATTTATGGGCTTCTCTTTGAAATTCTGTTGTTTCCCTTAATTGTCACAGACCCACAGGTGCTGTGCCTGTCAGTATTCTGCACATCGCTAGTTAGAAAATGTATGCTATCCCCTCAATTTAGAGAAAAATGGGTTAAATCTATCTTTTTTGGAATGAGTTCTTGACTTACAGCTGATTTTACTCCTTCAGGGGTAGTTGAAGATACGGTTGCTAGGTTTAAGCGTTTAAACGTGTGGTTAGCCATAACACATAATTAAAATACCTCATGTATAGCTGCTTTTGTTTCAAATGCTGTGGCTAAATCTACAAACCCTCATCACATTGCCATAGGCAACGGTGGTGGTGATGCAGCAGATGGCACTCCAGCCTGGGAGTCACGTAGTTGCTTGTGCTCGGCCCTGTCAGCCCACCGCAGGTGGAGTGGCTGGACCAGCTATGGCTGAGCAGGCACCTAGGAGGAGGAAAGGATGGGGAGCCACAGGAGATCTCCAGGCACCCCTGGCTGCACATGGCGTGAACAGCACCTTGGTCTTGCAGGGAGTCGGTCACCCTTGTGCCATCCTCCTGTTGGCTCTTCCAAGAGTTTCTACAGCTAAAGGGACCTCAGGCTGTTGCGTTTTAATAGCAGATGGCCGCAGGCTGTTCCTCCCCTTTCAGAAAGGCACTGATGCTTGTGGGGGGTGATGTTTGTTTTTTCCCCACATAACTGTAAAGAATTCATAGCCGGTGTGCTATGCTGCAATGCTATACCTTTAGACTGCCCCATAGCTAGTCCCAAGAATGCAATGGCGAGCAGTGGCCAAAGTGTTTCAGAGGTGAACGGCGGCTTCCCTCAAGATGGTTCCAGGCATTGACATCTCCTTCAGGAAAGTAATTGTCCTCATTGCTTTCTAGTGACCAATCTATTTGCTGCCAGTAGATCAGCGGTCGGAGCTGCTGTCATGAAGATTAGTGCCTCCATTAAGAGGATGTTGTGTTCATTTAGAGGGAAGTAAGTGGGCCTGGGGAATAAGGTAGTAATGTAAGTCTTCGATATTAACTGTTTAAATACGGTTCAAGGTTTGAATAAAGAGACTTCGGTTTTCGTTATCCCTTGGCAGACATGCAAGATCCATGCTGAAGTTTGCAAATGTACTTGTAGGATGAACAGCAACTAAATGATAAAGTTTAAAAAGTTTAAACTTAAATGGAATAGATATGTAAGATAGCATTCTTTAGAATAGTAAAATCCCTTACCAAAGATATTGTAAAGGACTCTCTTAACCTGCCAATAGTTCTGATGAAAAAGAACGGGTTCTCAAGCTGATTTTGGGACAGTCGTGGTTATCTTCCTGCTTGTGATTTCATGGCTGCTGGTTACATTGGTGGTGTGATGCCCTGAAGATCCAACTTAGTATTTACTTCCTTGGCTTCCAAATGGTTTTACTGAACATTTGGACAGGAGGCAGAAACTGTTTAACTTCATCCAGGACAGCTGTGGAGTAGCAGCAGGGAGCAGATGTGGATGACTGTAGACTAGCTGTACGTAGTGATGGGCACAGTTTGCTTGCTGTGCATATGTGCAAGAGCAATAGAAGAACCACAGCAAATGTCGGTAAACAGATTTGGGAAACTTTCTCATCAGTTGGAAATGTTGCCTCTGCAAAATGCAGATATTTCAAATTGGTTAAAAGATTATGCATTGATAAATCACTATCTTCCCAAGAAAGCTGTTGTGCTAAAACAGCCCTTGAAGCAGCACCTGCTGAAAAGTTCCTGTTCCTTTTGCAATAACATCAGTAAATGCTGGACTTAGAAAGCTGACCTGCTGATGCAAGGCTGAGGATGCAGCAGGGTGGCTGAAGGAAAACAATGCAAATAAATGACAGCACTTTAACCATATGGACAGAATGATTATAGCGTATACTGGGGATGTTGTGTGGAAAGAACAGACACGGAACATTTCGCTTTTCTTTACACAATTGGAAGAAACCTATAACACCGACACCATCACAGGCTTGATTCCCAGTCCATCACTCTTTCCCATGATGAATATTAACTGCTCTAAAAATAAGAGAAGCTGTATTTTGAAAAAGATGCAATTTTATTTGATAGGCACTGCTTTGCAAATGCAAAACTGAAGTTTAAGGCAATACTAAAGCTTGAATTAGTAGAGGACAACGTATGAACATAAAGCCATCAGCACTGGAGTAGATTTCAAAGACAGAGTTACAAACTTCAGAGATACTGTCTGTTAGTGGAGAACTGAAGTTCAAACAATTGAAGGCCTCCTGCTCTTCCTTAGCGTCCTCTGTATTACTTGCCATGTGAAGCTGCTTAATTACAGATGCTACAGACTGCTCACTGCCTGTGTCTATTTTGAATAAGCACAAAAATGGAACCAACTTCATCTTTCTGTGTCTGACCCAGTCATACCTCTCTATTAAGACAACTCAGCAGGCTCTCACTTAAAATTTGCATGCCTCTTTCCTGTACTTTGTGAGAAATTAATTCCGTAGTCTCTGAGACTGGTCTGAGTGGAGGTCAGTATATCAAGGCCTAGACCCTTGCAGATATGGAAGACAACATGCTCTGAAAAGGCAGGTGAGAGCCACAAGGAAGGGAGAGTTGCTTTTGTACTCCCTTGAAATCTCAATTCTAACTGTTCCCCAGATATTACACAACATATATGTAAACAGAGCATAAACAGTATAACTGCACCAGCAAGCCCAACTACTGTGTTCTCAATGCACAAGGACATAATGATTTTTTTTATTATTTTATTTTATGTAAGTAATACAAAAACTTTCTGAGAAAATAAATAAATTATTGCAAAAAGACTTTTGATTTCTTGCTTAACTGTGCTGATGAAGTGAGGGAGTACAGCACAGTACAGCATGGAAATACTTATTTGAAATTACAGCAAGTGCATGATAGAGTCCCATGTCACAAACTGAGCTAAGACAGGAGGCATTACAAACCTCCCTAGGAATATTGCTATACCAGCAAATCCTAAGGTCAGACCAATGATTTTTGTAAAAATTTAACTAAGAAATTCTTACCACTCTTCCCACCACAGAAGTTACACTCATATCCAACACTGGTGATTACAAGGCAATTAAAAAATAAACCCAAATGCTTTAGAATTTGGAGTCAGAAAGAGGGAATCAAGCCACAGGCAGAAACTAAGGAGTCACTCACATGCCTGAAAGCATGTCTGATTAAGTAACACACACTTCAGATAGTCCTTGGCCTTAGCTTTTTGGCCACGTAATAACATGAATAAACCTCACATGAAGTCATTAAGGGCAAATAAAGCCACCATCTACGCCACAGGACTTGTCTACACAGGAAAGAGCTCAGAACAGCTACTGCAGAGTATCTGTTCTGCAACAGCTCCCTGAGGGGACACTTTTTTGCAATAAGTATGCATTTGTGTGGTTTAGCTTAATACACATGAGAAGTGAACTATGTTAAAAGCAAACAAAGGCATCCATCATGGAAAATAAGAGCATCTACTTGAGGAACTGGTACACCATAGCTGCTGGGCTTTGTATTCCGCACTTCAGATTGTTTCACAGCAACCACCTTATACAGATCAATCCAAAGTGCACTACTCCTTCACTGTAAATGTACAAAATGAAGGAAATGGAACAATAGACTGCGTGGCTTCATGATGAGGTAATAGTTAGCCAGAAGCTGCTTGTGGTGCTGAGCTGTTACTGTAACTCTACACACATATAGGCTCAAAAAGTCCAGGCTGCCAACTGCAAAGAAGCAGCAATAGTCCAGCACCACTCACGCCCTACAACGTGTTTCTGTGGCCAGAAATGGCCTTGCAGGTGTTTATGAGACAATCAAGAAGCTGTTTCAAATATACTAATGCATATGATGTAATTTGTATTGTAAGTTCAAATATTACATGGACATGACTGCTTATTCCATAGACTTTAGAATGAGTCTGAAAAAAATAGCACTGTTTCTTCACTATAATGCTTTAAGGCAATGGATAGACTCTTCTAAAAGGGGCAGAATACATGGGCAGCAGGGAGGGCAAAGCCTGTCTGATGTATCTGTGCCAGGCAGTAGGAGGTATCTGATCCACTTGACTTACTATTGAAAGAACTAAGCAAGACCCCCTAAAATACAGTGTCAAGAGGCGATTGTGAACAACAGGTGGCTTTGCTTGTCCATCTCCTCTGTTTAACAAGCCAGCTGGTTCAGTAGATTTCACCTACGTGTACTTGTAAAATTTATTTGCGGCAATGAGGTATTGATGTAATTAAAAGTGACAGCCATTGACACGTTAAATCCTGTACTAGAGGTCTACATATGGGAGTCATACCACCACATGAAAGTAGTACCATTCTAACTACACAGGTGTGTCTAAAATAATAAAGCCTTGACAAAGAGTTCATTAAATTGGCAATAGGAGAGTATATAGATAAGCTTATGCCTGCTAAATGAGGTTGTATGATACAGCATTTACATGAACCAACAGGAGAGTCAGTGAAACTCAGCTGATGCACGGTAACTTGTTCAGCTGCCACATCTTCGTCACAGGCGTAAGCCCTGATCCTTTGCTGTCAAAGTACCAATAGGAAATGTTCATTCAGTGTGTGTCATTAGAACAAGCACATGGTCTCCAGCTGTTAGGAAAAGGGGTCCCTTCCCCAGTAACACAACCACTTGTCAGTAATGCCAGACCCTGTAAATCTTGGTCTTTCCAGACCTACTTCTCCTAATTATGTCTCTGCTGTTCTTGATCTTCTAGCTTCATTGCAGCTTCTCTTAAAATATTCATCACTAACTTGACCCCTCCCATCCATGCTCATCTCAAATAAAAAGTATCAATCCAAATGCCTTTCAAAATGATTAATTCCTCCCAGCCTCTTTATCATGTGTCGTCCATGTCCTCTCCCCCCCGCCCCCCTCCCCAATTCCCATTGCTGGTACCCTAACATCCTTCTGCCTGGGGGCAACCAAAAGTTACCTTAGCAAGTCATTGCACAGAGACGTCTAGAAGTCAACTGCAGAAGTCACCTCATGGGGTCAGACCCACCTGCCCCTCAGGTTCTGGGTACCGTCGACAGAAGAGGCAAGTAACCGAGGCTTCAGGAGTGTGCTGAGAACTGTGGGGTAATCTGCCACAGGGAACAGATGCTCATTTGGAAATACACATGTATAACCTGCTTAAAGCTGGGCTCCCTCTGAAGTTTATAAAGAATGGCTAATTTTTTCATGTTTTTTTTTCCCCGATATGGAATAAATGGCACATGAGAATTTATCATGGGTTTCTTTGCATCAAAAGAAGAAACAGAAGAGGAAGACAGGAAAGGTATTTACTAACTGAGGGTATTTGGACTGAGGATATCACAAGCCTCTTCTTATTCCACCTCCTTTTATGGATGTATCAGGACTATGGTGGGAAATAGACAGCAGTCCACACAGACACTGCCTTTTGTATGACATGCACATTTCTGTGCTATCCAAATGTCATCTCACAGCCAAGTCTCTGCAAACCAAAAGAAAAAACCTACCATTTTATGGCCAGTCTGACCCAGACACCTCCCACTTGAGGTACAGAATTGCCCTTGGCTGCCTTTCTGGATGTTGGAGGCACAGGTGTTTTCAGAGGACAATGTCAAACTGAATTGTCTGAAGGAGCTGTTTGTATCTGCCTCAACTACAGAGAGCTGAGGGACATGCAAGTCCCCGACGTAGGCACGGACAATAGGGCACCCAGGTTCTTGGCCTTTGTGACAGTACAAAGGGCCAGAAACAGGAAAGAAAACTGGGAGATACGGAAATAAACCCTCAGCTGGAATCCCCTTCAACAACAATATTGTACTGGTCTAATACTTTGCAAGAAACCGGCACATTACCAGTAAGAAAGTGCAGCTAGAAAAACAGAACCTGAGGCTCTTCCAGTCAACCACTGCTTTACACTGTTATTATCTTCTCTGAAAGAGTCATAAATATCAAGCCAAATTTGACGGCTGTGTATTTTGTTACTCTAGCATTTGCCTCAGATGATGATTGTAATTTGTCAGTCTGGGTCCGTGCAAATAAACATAGCGACTCTATGTTATTTTATTAAACCTGACTTAGAGGAACAAAAATAAACAGAACAAAAATTGCCTTGAAATAAAGGGAGGAAACAACAAAGACCTTGTAAGAAGCAAAGTAAAAGGGGAGAAGGGAAAAGAAAGTCTGTATTTCTTTGCTTCTATCGAATGTGCAAAGGAGGAGTCCCTTTAAAAATATTCCTGTTTGTTTCATCCTCGCTTGTTTTTACTGCAGAATATCATGCAAGTCTTGCATGTTCGCCAGACAACTATCTGCAACACCGAGTGTGTGGCAATGGATCATAGCTCTTTCTGATGGTTTTTATTTTTTAATAGGACATTTGCATTTCTGCTTGAGTTGAAAAGATGGCATAGGGATTTCATTAATAGCTCTTTTCTTCTCAGCTGATAATTTTCTTCTTCTTCACGCTAGAAACACCAAGGCCTTCCATTTTAGCTTGTCTTCAGATCAGATATAATACAGAAAACTGGAATTACTTACGGGGGAAAAAAAGAAAAAAAATTGCAACAAAATAAGCAGTCCTTTTTCATATTACATGCAAATCCAAATAATCCTTTCCCTCCCACAGTCTGACCCAATTTTGCTTGGGCAGACTTTGTTTTTCTAAGCCAGGCACCTTTGAGACTGCAAACTTAGCAGATACTACTGAATATGAGGGCACAGCACTTGCTAAATCAAGTTTAAAGCTACTACATTCACAGTGCTAAAATGTCCAGTGTACTGACAACTTTCCCGTTCTAACCAAAACTCCTCCCTTAGCCACACGCACATAAACGGACGAACCAAATCCAAGAGCTTCATTTCTCCAGCAATTTAGGTATCAGAACATCTGTCCAAGCTGCTTGAGAGAATGTCCTACTTGCAGGTAGGAGTACTTAAATATGCTCAACTGCTTATTGTCATACATACTTGGAAAAGAGATAAAAATTATTAGCAGGACATTGGCAAATGTGTTGATTTCATGCTTTATTACAAACAAGCTACAAAGAAATCACTACTTGCCAAATACAACGTGACAACGTGGTTGAGGGACAACTGTTGTTTTCCACCACAGAACACAAAGCAGTAAGAGGAAATATTTGCAGAGTTCCTTCCTTTCTCCTTCTCACTCTTTTCTTAATCCTTACACCTTCCACAACACAAAAGCACCGAGCATCTTTTAGAACTGCAATCAGTGACACAACTCCTGTCATTATTCACCAGTGCTTCCTAAGAGTAATGCATAAGAATCCCACTGTAGCCTGATGCTGCATGATTTCCTCCCCTCTTTAGCTACAAAAAGGAAATTATAGGAGAGACTTAAAGACATTTTTATTTTGTGTCCATAATACGCCGCGTGTGTTTGTTCTTTAACTCTAGTTCTCTAGTTTGAAGAAACGTGCGTTGCAAATTTAAGAATCTTCCTTTGCATCTGAAATTTTTCATAATGTGATCAAGCAGTCAGGACCCAGATAGTCCTGCAGCGTTTTCTGGATGCAGAGCTTTATTCCAGTCTAATGAAATAGCTGAGGGATTATAAACACGCGGTAACAGAACCAGCATTTTAATCTCTCTGCGGCTTAGGCTATGTCTATGTTAGCAAGCAGCGGGATGCAAGACGAAAAGCTCTGCAGGTGCAAACCAGCTTGTGCGGAGGCCCCGACGACCTTCACCCTCCGTGTGCTCTGGAGGGTCTGCTCCCTGCTGCCTCCATCAGTGGTTGGTGGAGTGCAGCTTTTGGTTACGTCTCAGGTGAAACGTTTCTCCCGTGTCTTCTGGGGCTGCTTCACAAAATGAACCGAAGATCAGGAAGGGAGGGCAACCAAGGATTCGCTTCAAAAAATACGTACCTCATCTGAAACAAAATGCTACTGCAGATGAATGCACGCGGAAGTTTGCCTTTCTGAGTAAATGGATGGCCATAGCTGTGGCAGATTTAATCTGAAATAAGTCAAACTGATGTCAAGATAGCAGAATAATAATTTATGTCAGGGGAAATTTTAAGAGACCTGTTGTGGAATAAAGTCCTCCTTTTTTTTGGCTGAAACATGGAGAAAATACCTTATATAGATACAGTAACTTTCCTTTTTCACTAAGAACACTTGCCTGTACAGCCTCTGTTTGGTAAATTTAACTATATCTGACTGTGATTTTTTTTTTTTCTGGCAAAATTGTATGGCTTAGAGGTAGCACTATTTCACATTTATGCAGAGATAACTAAGATTTATAAATCTCATTGGTAAGTTTTATTATGCTAGATTATAAAACAAAAAATTCAATTTCTGAAAATAAGTTTATACTAGCAACCCCACAGAAGCTATTTAATTGCCAGTTAGCCTCATTCTTCCTTTTCACTTGGCCTTTTCCTATACCGGCCTTCCTTTGTGAATCATTTCTTGGGACAGGGCGGTTGCTCAGAGACGCTGCTCAGCACAGCGTCTGACAGCAACAGCAAAAAAGGTGATGGCCAGCCTCGGTGCTGTCACCATCCTACCACAAAAATCATCTCTACAGGACAAATGCCAGCAGCCGCTTGGAGCCTTGTCTACGCTCACGCTGGGTCTCCACTGCCAGCGATGTTGAGCCACCATTGCCAAAAGTGGCAAATATTTTGGGAAAAAGGCTGATGCAGACACCTCACGTAAGAGCCCTGGAATTCTCTACTCTGTTACCATGAATCAATAGTCGTTAGTACTGACCTCTACCTGTGCCTGCAGTGTTTTGTTTAAGGGGTGTTATCAGATGAAAGTTTTGAGGTACTCAAGACAAATTAGTAATAATTATTTTCTTTTAGAATGTTTATCTTAGAACTTGCTTCATGTTTTAATACCTTATGGGAAAAATCAGCCCATAATTTACATAAAAAGGCTAAGAAAAGAAGAGATTCTAGGCTTTGCCATATCTAGAAATGAAGTACATACGTATAATAGCATTAAAACGATTTATTTCTCCTTTTTAAAATAGGAGAAGTTGCTCAGATTCTTTGGTGGTTCTTCATCAGTACATGGGTAAGTAAAGATCATTTAAGCTCTTCAGAAGCAGAAAGCCTCGCTACTTTGTGTTGTTACAGAAGATTAATTCTTTTCCTTCTGCTCTTATTAGCAGATGTTTCCTAAGGTGCTTTTATTTATTCCTCTTAGAACAATTTCAGCACACAACAGCCTTGGCAGCAAGAGACAAGCATTCTCACAGGTAAGTGATTTCCCTGAGCTCGTTAAGCTCCTTTTCAGCAACCGGATTCCAAAACCCGGGAATCCGACGTTCCAGAGGTGTGGCATAAAGTTACCGTGCTGTTTCCAAGTCCGTCTCCAGGCCCTGGCACACAGTGTTAATCGGGTATTTCAAAACCCTCTCGAAATTTTAACAACTAGCAATCAAAGACGTGACTTGGGTAATATACACAAAACCATTAAGGAACGAAAGTACTGGTATTTTAGTTTCCTGAGGAAATAAACCTTCAGAAGAGATTTTATTTCTCCTAAAAAACAAAAAAATAAAATTAAAAAATTAATTGGATGTAACGATTTATATATATATTTTTTCCCCACTTATCTGAAAGGCTCCTAACCCCACCTTTTCTGGAGCAAAGCCATTCTTTCCACCCCTGGGTTTCCAGAGCACAGGCGGAGAACACAGGGCTTAAAAATGAGGTAACCCCCCCGCCCCCCGCCTCACTCACTGCCCCCTCCCCTCCCCACCGCCCGCCTCCGCCGGCGCCCGGGTGTGGCGGTGGGCGGGGCGGGGCAGCGCGGCCCCGCCCACTGCTGGCGACGCACCGCCTCCTCCCGGCCTACGGGCGGCGGCGGGAGCGGCGGCGCTGGGGCTCTGCGCGGTCGGCGGCGAGCGGTGAGCGGGGCGGCGGGCGGGTGTCAGCCCCTCCCTCCGGCCTCCCGAGGGGCTCGGGGGAGCGCCGTCCTCGGCCGCGGCACCGGAGCGGTCGCCGGTGCAGCGGCTGGAGGAGCCCGCCGGGCGCCCGGGGAGGGCTCGCTCGGGCTGTGTGCGTGTGTCGGCAGCCGCGAACGGCGGGGCGGCGGGGCGGGAGTGGAGCCGTCCTCCCCCGGTCGCCGGGTGACGGTGAGGCGCCGCCTGAGCGCGTTAGCGCACCCCGGGGTTTAGGCGACGGCTTGGAAAGCCCAGGTAGGAACGGGGAGCCCGGCGGGGGGGTGGGGGGGGGCTCGGCTCCTCCCCGGCTTTTAGAGCACGTTTGTTCCCCCGATCTTTGGTGTAGGCGCCCGCCTGTGATTTACAGCTGTGTTAGTGACTACTCCTAGTAATGATTAACTCCAGGCAGTCGGGAAATTTGGTTTAAGTCACGCTTAATCTTGTTTTGAACGGCGGCTTTTTGTTTTGCTGAAGCGAGCCCACCACCTTTGGCGACTGTGATCTTCATGTGGCTGTGCAAAAGCTCTGCACGTATCCATGTTATATTACTATTTTTATGTATGTACGTTATATAATCATGCACATTACTGTGTATAATAATACGTAAATATGTAACGTATATCTTATCACGTATATCGTGATCTAATTTTGTACTAAATACATCGTATTTGTTGTACCTCTTTGTTAGTCAGGAGACTGCCGCCTCCTTGTTTTTAAATTCTGCGTGTTATTGAAGTTAAGCGGCCTGAGCCTTTTCAGGTACATAGGAAGAAACCCGATGAAAGCACAGGATGCAATTAAAACCGACCGATTTATAAACCAAAGGAGGCTCCAGTGATTGAGTTGCCCGGTTTGCCTTGGGCCGCCCACTGGAATTGGGCACGGAGCTGCACGTGGGCAGCTGCCTGCGCTTTTCCGTGGAACACCCGTGTTTGCTCGTCGTCTCCCACCCGCTCGCTGGGATCGCCCTATAGAGACATGCGGTCGCCGTCGGATGGGCGCGACAGGCCGGGCGTTCTCGCAGCCCCTTCGAGGATGTGGCAATTTTAGGTAAATATTGCCTGATTTCCGCTAGCAGCGGTGAAAAGGTAAAGGCAGACGGAGGTGTGGAGCCAGGCCACTGAGGATCAGGGTCTGGCCCCACTCGGGTGCGTTGGAAGCTCCCACCTGGCACGTGCCCATGTCACCCGTTGCCCAAGGAAAACCGCAGCTTGAGTTTTTGTTTCCCACTCTGCTTCTCTCACTGACAGGAAAAAGCTCAAGTGAAGAGGATGGGGAAAACTGAAACTAAAACTAGTGCGAGGCAGAGCTTTCCTGAATGACACAAACAGGACTTCCTTTAGAAAAATGGAAATACCAGTGTTTTCTTTGTGTAGAAGAAGAAAATAATATTTCTGCCTACTTCAGTCTAGGGTGTTATGCTATGTTTATAATGCTTGACTTGAAATCCAGAAGTCTCTTGTATGTTTTGTATTGAATCTAAGAAGTATTTACCTTTTAATGAATTTCAATTTAAAGAACTTACATTGGTGCAGCATGCCTGTATTCATAGACTTTTAAGGGCTTATAATACATGTGAGCTTTATTGTAGGTTATTATGTTTTTAGATTTTATTTGCAAAATCATTAAGTGGGTTTTTTTAAGAAGAAAAACGTTCTGAAAAATATTACTACTAAGGTACTAACAACATGATCTCTCCAATGCTATAGTGTAGTCAGAAGACAGTAGCACCTAGAAGCCTCATCCAGTTACTTGTGCCCCATGGTAGGAGCTGTGCAAATATAGGCAAAAAGGCAGTCCCTGGTCCCAGAGGGCTTGTGGAATAGAAAACAGGACGCTATTTGTGAACGTAGAGCATAATAGATGTTTAACTGAGTACCTCCAAATGTTCATACAAGTGGCAAAACCATTATAAATTATATTGGTATCATGGTTCCTCTTTTGTTTATGTCTCTATAGTTTAACTGCAGTTAACTGTTACCAGCGGAGCTACTGGAATTGAAGATTGGTACTTCTATACCATTGCAAAACAGCAGTTGCCAGCTTGCAGACGCTCTTTCCTAAAATTAGCTGGTTTGTGATAGAATCTGCTGCAATAGTTCTTACATTTGAATAAGACAGTGATTTATTTGAGTAGTGCAGGTTTGGTGTTTTTTTTCTTTTTTTTTTTTTTTTTTTTTCTTTCAAGGTATGTTTATGATACAATCAGTTAGGAATAGCCCAGTAGAAGGCTGGAGTAGCATCACAATACTGCGTTGCTGTGTTCCATGAAATAGTGCCTAGATCCTACCTCAACAGACTTTCAGTTTTCTGGTTTTCCCTTGTTGCCTGCCTTGCCGGCAGAGCTGGGTAAACATCGCCTTTACTCTTCAAAGCCTCTCCCTTTCATCTTTTAATACACTTAGGAGTTGTTTTCAGCTATGCTTGTCCACACTGACTCCTGAAGAGCAGCCGTTCTGAAGGCAGCACCTTTTACCAGCCCCGGTGTACCTGCTTAAGCTACCTGCCTCTGTGGTCGCTGCATACCCACGGTGCTGTGATGCTTTCGGTGTATGGGTCGGACATCAGCGGTGCCCTGCTGTGCTGCAGACTCCGAGTGTCCTGGGATTTCCCTTCCCAAGCACGGTGCTGTACAGAGCAAAAACCACTGGGGATTTGGGTCAAACTGAGTAATTCTCAGGCATAAGAGGAGATGGAGCATTAAATCAAGCCAGCAGTTGGTAAATGTGTTGGGATGTGGCTTCTCTGGGTGAACTGTGACCATCTAGCCAGGACTGGTGGTGTAGCTGATGTAAGGTAGTAGCGCTGAACAGACGAGGACCAGAACATAATAAGGGTGAAGGCTACGTTCCTAGAAGTTTTTGCAGAGCTCAAGCTACTGCTGCACACGAATCTCTTACAAAATAGCTTCTCCCGCCCAGAGAAGGTCGTGGCGGTCATAATTTTGAAGCTTCCTGCATCCTGTTCCTAGTTAAGCAACCCTAGAGCACCTCCCCTTGATGCTTCCCTCCATCCCCTTGATGCTTATTTAGAGCAGCGTTGCCTTTGGCCTGAGGGGCTGCACCGGCTTGTACCAAATGTGCTTGCTGCAGTGTGGTGTTCCCCTCTGCTGGCCCTTCTGCTGGTGCTCTGGTCCTGTGGGGTGAAAGATGCTGTCAAGAATATTGATACAGAAGTTGGGCCCTTCTGACTGGAACAGGCTGAATCAATCTTGCAGCTCTATTTTAGTCAATTTTTGCTCAGTACTTTTCCTAATAACTATAATTTCAGGCAACTGCAACCTTCTCTGCTTTTATCATACAATTTTGTAATTTCTCTGTATGAAAGAAGGAAACGCTGCTCTGGCAGGGTGATTTAAAAAAAACACAACAAACAAAAACAAACAACATGCTATAATAAATCCCAAAGCAAAAAGGTTGTGAACATTTGCTCAGCGGCATGGACTGCTGGAGGTGTTCCTTGTTTCCTGGGAGCGGGTAGGTAGGATAGGACAGGTTACAAATTCAGTGTATCATATCTCTGTAATGTATCACATGGATCTTATTTCCATGCATGTGGTATGTAGTATGCCTAAGCTTTTGGCTTTTGTAAGCAGAGAAGTAAAAGAGATGTGGTTAAGTTAGGATATTGTGTTTTTTCTTTCTTTCTTGTAAAACATTTTGCATCTTTTTATTATCTCAGAAAAATAACTCGGCAACTTTTTTGTTCTTCTGATACTAAAAATACTAAGAGGAGAAAACAGCTATGTGTCCTACAGGAATTTCCTGATTTCTTGGCAGGGTAACTCTTGGGATAGAGACGCAAAGCATGCTATAGTTGCTCATTGACTACAGGGAACTACATGCACAAGTCTGGTGCATAGTATTTTGGCTCTGGATCTGTTTATTTGTAGCATTCCTTGCTAAATCTCTACACAGTACAGCTTGAGCGTGGGTTGGTTGCCTGGATGTGGGTGACCTGTGCCTTTCAGGGGGGGCTGTCCAAGGGGATCCAGGACATCTGTGCGAGGCTGGCATCATGACACATGACCTAAAGTTGATCTGCCGCCTTCTTGGGCAGCAGCTGAAGAGTAAGAAAGACACCTTGTGAGCATCCGCAAAGACACCGAATGTTTATGTTCCGCTATCTGAATTCTACTTGTCCAGATCTCTGCAGAGCAGGGGGGTCAGTGGGAGATTTAACGGAACATAATCCAATAATGTAATCGCAAATGGTCCTGCATTTCCCACCGTGTTCCTCCAGTGATCCTCTTTCAACTTGGAGAACTTCAAAATAGTATTTCTCTTCTTCAGGTCTAATTAGTGATATGCCTTCACAGAATCCTTAAATATCCTCAGGGCTTCTGGTCTCAGAAACCAGTTTCCTTTCAGACTTTGCTGGGCAGGTTGTCCACAGAGTGTGTGCTAAAGGAGTCAGTAGCCCACGCTGTCTGCCAGTCCCTCTGCTGGCCCTGTAGTCGCTCCCCCACTACACTCGCCCCTTCAGTACTTAGGGGGCAGTTGCGTAAATAACATACATCCTACATTCTTGCTTGTTTTCTTCTGTTTTGCTGAAAGCCAGCAGTTAAAGAGGGTATGTCTTGGGATGGGTGCTGTGCAGGCGTTGCTCAGGATATGTCCGTACACCAGCACTGCACGTTGTCTCGCTGGCACCTCAGCACATGTTACTTCAAAATGTCTACCAGTATGGCAGACAAATTCATCAATAGACATGAACCTTGCAAAAACCTTTACGACTCTGCCTCTCCTTGTGGGCCCAGCCCAAAAGGAAGGACTTGATTGGTTTGAAAGGAGTTTCTCTTTGCTCCAGCATCTTTGGTGACTGGTGTTACAGATTGCCACAGAGTCGTTTAGCAGGCTGCATACTGATGAGTTTCATTTGTTTAAGAACAAAGAAACCAACAATGATTTTGTTACGGGTAAGTAAAAAGAGAAAGAGAATGCAATTTACTTTCCGTGCCTGGTTTTGTGGTAAGAAGGAATTCCTTTTTCTTGGTATTTAAAGGTTTTGTGGCTTAAGAAAATTACTCCTTCCCGTTCTTCTCTGCCAGAGTTGTCTAGGAGGATACGCTCACTCATAGGTAAACTTCAAAGCAAAACGGATGTTTTGCTCCTGGAGCAAAGCATCTGTTTTACTATGGACTTGACAATGAGTAATATACCCTGGCCTCTGTGTGTGTGCTGCCAACACATCCTGCAAGTTCAAGTTCCTGCCCCTCCTTTCCCTCAGGGAAGCCCTAACTGCTCGCCTACCTTGTTCCACGCGTACAGCAACAGTCACCAGGTTATAACTTTGTGCCTTCTAATAGTCTCGTTGTTTTAATTGCGTAATGGTGATGTGTGGTTTTAAATTAGTCATAACTTTGGTTTTAATGAGATTTTCAGCCGTCTTCCCGGGGGGGGGGGGGGGGGGAAGGCTTTGTTTTCCCAAGAGTGGCGTGCCTCTTCCCAGAAGAAATGAATTTCTACTATTGAGGCATGAAAAGGTGAGGTAGTAAGGGGTGTGTTGGGGAGCGGTTACATGGAGAGGGGAAATAGCTGTGAGTCTCGGGTGCTGGAGAGCATTTTGATAATGCCAGAGCCTATGATGTGCTGGGCATTTGCATGTATAAATAGTCTCATCGGCCTGTAGTGTCGTTGCAATCATGCTTGCTTTGAGGACAGCTAAATGTAATAGCCTTGGCTTTCATGGCGTGGAGCAGCACAGCCCGAAGATACAGACATGTGAGGTGATGAGACTGGTGTTTAATGGCTGTGACACCAGTTGGTCTGCTCCCCAAGAATTTATGACTACGTTACATTCGTAATGTCTGTCTGGTCAAGGTGAAAATTGGCTGTGGTATGACTATTTGGAGTTGAATCAACAGGGCTGTTGGGGAGACAGGAAGGCAAATCACTCATTCCAGATGTGATAAAGCCCCTTGTCTCCCCCTCTGCGGGTGGATGAAGGTAGGGGTTGCTGTGAAGATGGTGGGAAAGGCAGCCAGGTGGCTGGCCCAAACAGTCCTTCCACCTCCCAGACCATGAAACTAGGTTTGGACAGTAAGATCCAAGAATCGGAGAGGATTTGTAACCAAAATATCCCATTGGGGATTTTGTGAAGAACTGTTTGACACATGTAAATACTTCTGCAGAAATGAAGCCTTCCTAATCGACTGCTGTTTCACTCGTCACCACAGGTAGATTTGGAAGGAAGATCTGTTTGACCTGCTAGCCAGGAAAAGGATGTCTACACTGGGTGTGTAGTGCAAGGCTAAATCTTAGAGTAGGGGTGCAAGATCCTCTCCCAGCTGAGATCTTTTTGGTGAGCTTTTCACAGCTGGATCACAGGGGTTTAATGCGAACCCTGGTATGTAGGTGTTAATAGTTCAGGTCAGCTTGCAAAGAAAGCATCTTGACCGTCTCAGGAAAACTACCCTTCAATACATGCACCAAACATTGTAACTAATGCAAGACAACTGTAAACAGTATTTGGAGTAGGGTACACTACTTTTAAGAAAACACAAAGGCAGTCTTCAGGCTTCAGTCCACAGACAGATTTTGCCTTCTTTTTTGCCATTACATATTTGAATTTAAATACAAGATTTGAAAAATAATATTATTAATATGCTATACTATAGCATATGTGCATAAGCAATGATTCTCTTTCAAAAATGATTCTTCCATATTCTCCAGGCTCTCCAGAGCCACAGATCAGTTTGTCCAAGGCGAGTTTTGCACATTAAATATCTTTTATTAGAGTAACACGTCTGCTTGAAAAAATACAGCTTTGGGATATACGACCTCTGTAATATTGTCAAGTGCACTTCTGATCTCTCATGCAAGGCACCATCTCTGCCTACAGCACTGTCTTGCTGATGCTCTTAGACCATGACAGTAACAAGCACTAGCATGTTTCTGAACACTGCAGAATTATTTTGACCCCCTGAGAATCACTAGAGCTTCTATCATTCTAACTTTGGGTGGTAATTGACTTGTCCTAGATATCTGAAACGTAAGTCTGTTGGTAGTGTGAAAAGTGATAATTGGGTTCAGTGTATACGATTACCCCTTCACTGGACTTCTAGCAAAGCTTAATTCTAAGGACGCTGTCTTTTCCGCACAAGCTTAGCTAAACTAGATAACTTTCAAACCTTGAATAGCCTTATTCTCTCTTTAATGCACATGAAATTCTGGTCTTCAGCAGTCAGTTAATAGCTGGCTCTTCCAGTTGCAAAAGTTGCATTGTTTTTGGGCTAGATGGCAACCGTTCTCCTTCCTGTTCTCCTGCTAGATCAATAAAATGGACGCTGTCAAGGACAGCACTATCCTCATAGAGTGCTTTCCAAGTATGTAAAACACTTGCCGACATATAAAGTGCTGCAGGATTTGAAACTCGCCTATAAAGCAGAATGCATCATCAGTAATGGTTATTTCCATCTCTGTTGGCCATAGTGACCCAACTGCATCAGTTCTGCAGAAAAGTTACTACCAATGCCTGAGTAGGCTGGAGACCTGCAGCGGGGTTTCCTCTACAGGCTTCCAGCTGCAGAGGATGTGTGGTGCGGTCACTGGTACCTTCTGCTCCCACCTCATCTGGGCTGTTCGTTTTGCTGAGTTGCCTTGATCGCAGTTTTGTTCTGAGATGCATGCATAGCCCTGGACTGAAGAGCCATCATCTGCGCAGCACCATTGTGTTTCTGCAAAACGGTGGGGCTGCAGAGGATCTTTTGGTGGTTGTCGGGTCTCATCAGCCACATGATGGATGTTTATTACGGATTTGCCTGTAGGACCACAAAGTTGGATTCCAAATACATCCATACATAATGTGTAGGTTTCAACTGGTTTAGCTAAAAGTGTGATTATATAAATTGACACTTGTTCTGTTTTAAGACTGGATTGTGCTTTTTTTTGGCCTGAAGCACATATACTTAAGTGAACAACACTAACATAAACCAGTTTCATCTTGGTCCGTTGTTTCCCATAGGCTTGTAATACAGTCTGAACTGACCAGGTTTAAAATGAATTTAAATCTGTGCATTCTGTTCAGTTAGGCAGCACCTGCTCCCATTGGAAGTCTCTCTCCTGCTAAAGGCAGAAAAAGTCCTTCAGATTACTTAGTGGTCTGCTTGAATTCGTTGTTAGAAAAATATCATGTGGGTTTGGGCACCGTGAAAGCAAGCTGTGGGCCACATTTGTCCTGCAGGCATGAAGTTTTCTACCTTTGCTCCTGTTGCTGCTTGACTGTGAGCCAGCATTTGTTCCAAGGCTGGCCAGTGACTCCTTTGACTCGGCTGTGATGGCAGAGCAGTCAAACCCAAGCGCTGCTTTTCTTCTCATCCTCCCATTTTTGTGTGTTTGTCGTGTCTCCTGCTGTTCTCTCACAACTTCTGAAAAGAGTTTTCCATACTGGAAATCTGCCTCCCGTGCTGAGAGTTGGCCAAGGGCTGATGCTAGTCTTACAAAGTCATGGTGCAACAGTGGCGTCTGTAACCGGGGTGAAAGGAACCAAAATCACATCTTAACATTTAGTGGGCACAAAAGAAATGAGAAGCAGAAAGTCCAGGGGTATGGATAAATCACTGATTTTCAGCCTGATTTTCTTATTGGTCAGTCTCATGAAAAGTTTCTCCTGGCAAAAGCTGTTTGCTCCTCAGAATTGTCTGCTTTAGTAATGAATAACACTATTTAGAAGCTACTTGCTTCCAGAATATTGTTTTCATGCCACTGCCACAGGCTAGCTGAGAAAAAGAACAAAGCCTGTTGAACAAGCAAGCTGCCCCCATTGAAATCACCGTTGATGCATTCTTAAATGGTTAATTTAACTGTTGATAGATCTAGCTTGTAAACTACTGCAGCAGTTACACAGATGCAGCGCCAGGAGGTTTCTGCCGTAAGGACGGGCCATCTGATGCGTTCTTCAGGGGAAGAGAGCCCAGAAGAGTGAAGTGCCACTGTGTGAGGGACTGGGTGGCTGATCCAGCTGGACCATTGTAATGATCCTTCATGGGCTTGGTCAACTTAAAAGGCCCAAGAAACACAACAGTTTGAACAGAGCTGATCAAAACGCTTGGCGAGCGTCCTGTATTGACTGCAATATTTCCCATCTTCCCCACTGTTTTTGAGCTGCAGTTACAGAGGCTGTTTAGTATCGATCTGTCTCAGGACGTTATTACTTAACTATTCATTTTATTTTTGATGGTATCTGTGCTCGGTGTTTCCCAGCCATCTCCCCAGACGCATATCATGAGACTGGGACTTCTAAGTCTGTGGTTGTGACTGAGACTATTGCTTTTGCTTCACTTTCCTCTCTGGGGAAAAGACCAAGCACTAAGAAATTCCTAGATGGGACCAGGTAGGGCATCACAAAAATAGCTGTTTTGGTAGAATAAGGAAATCTGCAGCAGGAAGAAGGCCAAGCTAAAACATGTAGTGCTATGTAACAACGATTCAAGCAGGAGAGAAAAGGCTTACCATAAATTAAAAGCATTTGAAATGAGAAAAAAATGAGACATTTCTGGCACACGAGACTAAAAATATTCCAGGGGGTGAGTCAGAAAGGAAAGGGTCAGGTGGTGCCACCCTCTGCTTTTGAGAGACAGAGAAAGAAATGTTGCAATAAGCCTGCACAGCATTTGCTGACTTTTGCTTTGCTTACTCTGCAGGAAAGTTATAGCAGCCATCGGCCCTTCTTTCCCCGTGATAAGTAAAAGTTAGTTATTACAGAGAGATACCTTAGGGAAGATAATATTTTTAGGGCAGCTTCTTAATTCAATTTAATGCAATGAAATATTTAATTCCTGTAAGAAACATGAAGTTTTGGAAGAAAGAAAAACATACATTCTCTGAACATAAACCCTCCTTCAGAAGCAACATTTAAGATTTTTCTTAGGATTTTAATCAGTGTTCTGAAATTACTTTAGTCTCTATTTACAAATCCCATTTTTTTTGATTTGTAATCCAGCTTGTAAAAGCAATAGCTAGCTAATGTGATGTTTTTTACTGTCATCATATAAAAATATCTAGGGGTGGCTTATCTCTCTGTGGGTGATTTTTATATTGCTGGTTCTCATTGGTGTGTCTAGTAAGATGTGTGTATGGTTTGTATGTGCACAACATGTACATATTTAGTTGTCGTTTTTGTAACTGTACAGAACTTTGACCTGGAAAATACTCAGGTACTATGTGAGCAAGTGGTTTTAGGCTGGAAATTACTTGCTTCTTTCCCTTTGTTTTCAAAGGTAGTTTTACTGCCAGTGGTATGCCCTATTCATATAAGTATTGGTAAGAAGTCTAGTGCTTATCCAGTATTTTCCATGTCGAGTATGGCTATAGTTGAGAAATGATTGAACTTGCCAGATTGCCAAGGTTGTTGCTGATTCTGAAATGGATTTCTCTTAGCTCAAGGGATCTCAAAAGTTCTCTGGAGCAAGCACGCTTACTGAGGCTTAACTTGGGAGGTCACCAGTGCTTCCTTTCAAACACTGCCTCATCCCTTTGTTGGCCTTCTGAAAATGCCCTAGCCACAAAACTGGCAATTATTTACACTACAAAATCATTTAGTGTAGTTTAAGCTACTTATTATGCGCTGTAATATTTGCAAAGAGTTAGCAAAGGCAGGCTCACGTGGCAGACCAGCTTGACAGGCTGCCTGGAGAACACAGGAGCCAGAGCTGCAGGGGAATTTTGAGTGGTCCCCAGGTTGTCTGCAGAAGTTGTGGCAAGCATCAGCTCTGAGTAATGACTAATTACCATGATGAGGGCTGACATATACTGTTCTTTCAGTGTCTTGACCCACAATTACCGTTCCCTAGCTGTTGCCTAAGAGCCCAATCTGCCAGCATTAGCCTTACTGGTATTTTCTAATGGGAAAAAAACCCAAAGTAATAGTTGCTCTGAGATCAGCAACCCACTGATACTGCAGAATATACGTAAAGTCCTTTGGTTGAGCATACATCTGCACTTTGAGACTGGAAAAAAAAAAAGAAAGGAGAGTGAAGAAACATCCAATGGTCTCATACTGTGAACAGATTTCTTAGTGTTTCTTCCTTGTTTATCTTTAGGCTTTTAGAGGTTTCAGAGGGGCTTGGCATGCGAGTCGTGCTGCTGTCCAGCAAAATGGTATTAAGTTGATATAATTCAAAGTGTGGTGTATTACCACTGTAATTGGACCCACACCTGACACCGCGATCCATGTCATGTATATATTCTGGAGGGGAGAGGAAAATTTGTATGTTTGATTAATGCTTTGATTTTCACATTCCTCTGAAATGAATGACAATTTCGTAATTTTTTTTAAAATGGATTGAATTCATTGTCTTGATAATATAGGTCTCAATAGCTAGGAAGACTGCAGCAAAAAGGAATGGCTGGTTGGGGAAAACCAATAACATAGTATGTAAAGAGGAGCTGTCTTAATTCTGGTGGCCATAAACAAGCATTTAGCAACCAAATGGAGTGAAATCCTGTAGGAAAAGAGTAATTAACTAAGTATCTTGTCAGCAGCGGCTGGAAATTGGAATTTCAAGTGCAGCTAGACCGGCATGACTTTTGGCAGTGTGTTTCTACATAGCATTGTCGTTGGAGGGAAGGTCCATGAATCCTGACGGTGATTTGGGAAGGTCTTGTTCTTTTAAAAGCACCTCAGATGGTGTCCTCGTTTCCTGCTCAGCAGCAAAGTGATTCTGCTGCTACTGTAATATAACACTGATGAAGCAGGTACCTTGAGTCTGGAAAGTGCGATGGATTTGCTGAAGGGGTACTTTATTTTATTGATGTCACTAAGCTGTCTGCAGACATCCATGTGTTGTGCAGAGTTAAGATGAAAATGCTTATTATTTCATATTTTTCTCACTTCTAACAAGCCGACCCTTACAGTGATTTGCTGAGGGAAGGTGAGGTGGGTAACCGGCAGGGTTGATGAAAGAAGGAAAGCTATTCTGTGACCTGCACAGTCTAGTGTCAGTCCTCACTGTCCTTTTCATGGACAGCAAGGGACACAGGGGAACTCATGACTCCTCTGATGACTGCAGTTGGGTTGACCCCAGTATTAAACTGGACCAGGTGGAGTAGAAGGCATCTGCTTATGCTGAGGCTGAGTTACTCTGGACTGAGGGGAAGCCCCTGCTTGGGGAACAGCATTTGAATAAGATTCTTTCCATCAACAAGCGCAGTGGTTCTGTGATGGCCATGTACCCAATTCCTGTAAATGCTAGACTGTGTTATGCTGTGGTCAGCTTGGCATGACAGAATGGTACATTTAATATGTATAAATGTATGCTGCCTGTATATAGTTTTCACATTATTTTCTTCAAAACTTGGGAATAAGCTCCTGAAACTTTGCCTGTTTCTTATACTCTGAGGTTCTGCTATGAGTCACCATCCAAGTCTCTGCTGGACTAGATGGACATTTCTGTTGATATATTCAGTACGGCTGTTCTTACGACTTCAGGGAGTTTTGTTTCATAAATAAGTTAACATTGGTTTCTGCTCCTTGTTATCCTTTCTTTTGAAACCTATAATAACGTTTCATCTATAATTCTGACTTAGTGAATTTACTAAATGGGGCTTTAGCTCCCTTATTTCCTACCTTCCTGCGACAGCGCTGGCACAGACATCTCTCAGGTCCTCCCCTTCACATAGGAGTTGCAGCAGACACTCTTTCCCCAGCAGTGATGCTCCCTGCCAGTGACTGACCTTTCAGAATTAGTCCAGGCCCTGAGGCTTCTGCACATACAATCCATACTTCCCCAAATAAATTCTCATTATCCTATCCTGAATCTAAGTAGTACTTATGTTTTAGTATGGGATTACTTGAGTTTATTATAGCCTTTTTTGAACTCTCCAAAGTTAGCACCTTCTTTTAGCACAGCTCCATTCTTCATATCTCTGCATGGCTCCCCTCTGCCCCATCGCTAGCATGTATATTTTCCTTACAAATCCATATGGATCCATTTCAGGTACGTCGTGAGGTTGGTTGCACACAGGTGTGTTGTGTCGTAGTGAACTCCATGTACGGATGCAGCTGAACTTTCTACAGGCCGTAGGTTAAAATTATTGTAAAGGTAAAAAAAAATCTAAAATGTGGGAAAGATCTTTAAGTATTTAGAGGTTTAATTGTGATCTCTCTCTTGGTCACATTGAAGCCTTGAAAAAAAGTTTCATTTGATACTGATGATGGGAACAACCTTGAAAGTGCAGCTGAGGACTTTGCTTGTGACTTGATAGGACTTTCAGTCATCACCGAGGTCTGAAAATAAATCACTCTTCCCTGTTAAAGCTTGAAGGTAGTCATTTAGTTACATGCTTAGAAATAACCAAAGGTGTGTGGATGGATAATTCTTGAGCCAAAGATCAACATTTGCTGCTTGAGGGGAGACACTGGCCACATGGAATCTATGAACACTCCCAGAGCAGACAAGAACATTGCATAGGCCACTGCCCAGCAATGAGTGAAATCACAAAACTTTAGTGCAACTAAACACAGCTACTAGTGAGGCAGCTGGGGGGGCTCGCATTTGTTTGTGCTCTTATAGCAAGTGTCACGGTTTTTGTCTGTGGTACTGCTCGAGTTTTCATCTTTCAGTTTGGGAATGTAGGGGAGAAGTTACTTCCTCCTTTAAGATAAAAAGAGTGTTCCTACATGATAAAAGGGTATTCCCCTAGTAATAGTAATTAATCTTTTTAAATTAAGCTTTTAAAATATAAAATGAACTCTAAAGTATGAAATAAAATATAATATTTAATAGTATTTCTCTATTATCCTCAAGAAGAGCACTGCAGTTTATCTATTATCCCTAAGAAAAGCACTGCAGTACTTGGGTTTGGGTGTCGTTGTCCCCGTTCCCCCCCCAACCTGATTTTTTTTTTTTTTTTTTTTTTTTTTTTGGCTATGGGAGGTATGGCAAGTCATCCTATGTAATCTTTTTGCTTTTGGGTTGTTGTTGTTGGCAGTTGTGGAGCCGTTCCCTGGCAGTTTCGTTGGTTATGTAATTAAGAACTGTCAAAAATATTTACCACAAGGAGCAGGTATTATATTAAGTATATGAAACTAAGTAATAATAATAAAAAAGTCTTCAGTCTGATAATAGATCAGAAGCGGAACAAAAACTTACTCTAAGCAATGTTGTTTTTTCTTTTTTTTTTTTTTTTTTTTTCCCCCAGTCACAGCAGAAAACATTTTATCAAAAGTACAGATCTACCACTGACTTTGTTGATTCTTTTTCCCAGCACTGGTGTGTTTCTCTGTCAGTGGAAATTTTTTTTTGTGAGTAAAAAGACCAGCAACCTTCTGTTTGTCTTCTGAAGGCAGCTTCTCTCTGTCACCGGTATTTTGGGTAGGGTTTTTCTAAAGATAAAAAGACACCTTCTTAAGCAGACAGTTGAACTGTTCTGCTTCACTGACTTGTACATGTGTTAAAGAAGTCCCCAAATATGTCTTCTACCAGACAGAATACTGCATTCAGTATGTTTGCAAGTGGCTGCAGAGTGACAGGGGCAATCTTGGACTTTAAGTCAGTGGAAAAGGTAGCTTTGGTGGGCTTGTTCCCCCCCCCCCCCCCCTTTTTTTTTTTTAAATTACTTGATGAAGAAAAGGATGTATTTTAAATATTTTAGGAAGGGTTTTTGGTGCTGAAATATTAATTTGCATCATTAAATATTTAAAATTGCAGTGGCTGTTTGGAGTTTAAACTGTTCTTTCTAACCTGCACCAGCACATAACTCGAACGTTAGGAAAACAGATGACAAAATGAAATGTGTTATTTCAGCCCTGTCATTCACTAATAGTGTCAGGAATGAGATATTTTGGGTTTGCATAATTTCTTACTTACATCAGTTAAGAGACAGGAGAGAGAGAGGCTGTGGAATCTGATAAAGATATATAACTAAAAAAAATAAATATTGAATTAACATTTTAAACCAAACCAAAACAAAAAAAACACAACACATTCCACCAGAGCAGAAAGGGGGGAAAAATCCCCCCAAACTATATAGGTTTACAACTGCACCCAATGGGGAGAGATAGCAGACAGAATCTTTCTAACAGCCTGAGCCCTGCAGAGTGTTTTCTGTGGTGTGGCTTGTGCTCTCCTGAGAGGTAAAAGCCATTTATCTCCACCAAAAGGAAAGTTTCTAACATACTTCTGTATTAACAGCAGTTACAACTGATGAGCCAAATTCTTGTCCCCTTACCCCTTGCAGAGCTGCTTGGCGCTGCTGAGCTTGTGCGGCAAGTGTCCGAGTGGTCTTCTACGCCTTCAGCCCAGAGCATATATGCAAGTTAGGCATAAACACGTCGAGTAAAAAAAGAAAGGTTTGGGAAGTGTGTTTTCAATATTCCTCTGTGCTTTTATCGGCGCCATCCTAGCTACAGAAGTGAAATGGTGGCCTTTATCGAGACGGGAACCGTACTGATGGCACTATTCAGGATATCTGAAGTCCCGTGTATGGACATTTCTATTTGGAGACAGAGCATCCTATTTTGATATAACTGATCTTATAGAAACTTGACAAAGATGTGTTTGTTCCAAAATAATTTCCTGGTCGAAGAAATATATGTGTGCTTATCTTTGTGCTCTGTTTTATTAGCATAGATAGAGTTGTAATTTGAAAGTTCGGTGTGTTTGTAAGAGGCATTGGGCAGGGCTGGGCTGTCCAGGAGTCCTTAGCTGGGCTTGACCCGAATACATCGTTGTATCATAACAAGAGTGGCTCCAAGCTCTGTGTCACTAAACCTTAGCAAACCACCTCCAAAAACATAGCCATGTGCCTTCCCTAGTCGTGTGTGAACATTTTGCAGCCAGCTGACAACAGCTGCTGGGGATTGCCAAAGAAAGCTGCAAATTAACCTTTTTCAGTGCAAGGTACCTGCCCAGAGGGATGCACGGGAGGATTTTGCTTAGCTTCTCCCGCTCGAGTGGCATCCATCCTGACTGTGGCACCAGTGGAGGGAGTTGTACCCCTGGGGTGCAGGAGGGATCCTGCTTGGGTCCTCTCGGTTTGGAAAGAGGAGGCTGACTTTTAACAGCGGAGGCGGCAATGGGATGTTTTTGTAGCTGGGGGTCAGTGCCGGTGTTAGCTGGCAGCGGCTGGCTGGCATGTGGGAGAGGTAAAGGGGAAAGGCAAATCCTTTTCCCATGGAGGTTTTTTTTAGGCAGGCAGTGTGTATGTAAGCTAGCAAGTGAATAAAGCTGCCCTGCTCTTCCCGTGTGGGTACCTGTCTTGAGCAAACTGGCTGGTTTATGGGACTGCAGAGGTAGTTAAAAATTTATCAGGATTTCCAGTGAAAGAGTAGATTTAAAACGTAAGTTAACGATGGGAATTGGTCTCATTATACACTTCCCTACGTGGAGGTTTTAAAGCCACAGTGGTTTTTAAAGCCACTCAGCCACTTTAGCCTGAGTTTTAGGTAGCCTGCAGGATCCAAACAGTTTGTATCTCTGCTCATATCTCCGTTTCAGAGAAACTGTTGAGAGGGGCTTTTGATTCCACTGACTCAGATGTTTTAGCATCTCTGGACCTCAGCTGCAGTCACGCAGACCTGTGCTTGGGTGCCTGGGAGCAAGGTGTGGGCAGCACTGCCTCGGCTGTGTTTGTGCACTGGGGATACTGGCTGCGTGGAGCTTTTGGGAGGTGGGTGCAAGGATGAGCCCCTGGGCAACTCTGGGAGCAATGACAAAAAGTGCTGAATTCCAGAGATGGACAGGCATCACTGGACTGTCATGTATGACAAATATCCCCAGAAGGGGACTAACCCAGTGCTTCTAAAATGGGTAATTTTTTTTTTTTTTTAAATGAATGAATTCTTAGATAGAGTTAATGCAAACATGTTTCCTGGTAGATACGGCACTGAGCCTAGCTCTTTCCACTGTCTAGCAAAAGTGATAATGAACTTCAAATAACTATTAAATGTACTAAATGGCAACCTGCTTTGTTTTTTTCAGGTTGATTTTCATTTTAATACAAACCGGTGAAGATGACACCAAAACATGAAAAACAAGTAAGTCATGTCTAAGCTTTAATAAAAAAAGATTCTAGTTTGGTGATTGTGGATTGAATTTCACTAAGGTTCACATAGACCAGGAAAGATTGGTTGTATTCTTCATGCTTTTAATTGCCAAGCTACAGAATATTCTGGAGTGATGCTGTGCCAGTTCCTTCTGTTAAAGCTTGATGGAAGAATCAAACGTTCATTGGATCAGAGGGAAGTAGAGTAAGTGACTCTGTGCATAAGGGGCTCAGACACTGAGACAGAAGAGAAGGACTTGCATTTCAGTCTTCTCTCCATCAGTCTTCAGGTATTTTGTAGGACATAATGGTTGGAGCTGGGCCTGACCTCTGATTACCAGATGCTTGGACCACAAGAATCACGCTTGCACATTCTCTTTTGCTCAGCCCCAATGAACATTTAAAAGTTTCAGACAGAGTAATTTGTTCAGCTGTTAGGCTCTTATCAGCCTTACTACTTGGCATGCGTGGAGTGAAGATGCCAACACTCCCAGCGTGAAAACATCCATGTCCTTTGTGGTTGATCATTTTACTAATAGGCAACCTGATGGGAAACTATTATTCTTGGAAGCTTTGTGGAAAATGACTCTTTGGGGGTTATTGACTAATCAAATGTGTAACAGTGGCACCATGGAGCATGAGGTTATCACCTGATATGGTCCTGAGCACAGAGATTTGAATTAAAATGCAGCTGGAATGATTAATGCAAATAATCATCCAGTGTGAGATTATTTTTATTCCTCATCCTTGTGGTAGATTTCCCTCCCCCCCTGCCCCGTATTAAAAATAGATGTTTCCATGTCAGATTTCTTATTTTCCTAATAGGAAAATGTTAGACTTCTCAGAAACACAGTTTTTGTGGTCAAATTCTATATAGTAGAGCTTCTTGCTTATCCATGTCTCTGAGCAATCCATTGCATTGTGCAGAAATATTTCCAACAGGAGATGGAGGTGAGGGGGAAGGGGGGGGGGGGGGGGGGGGAAAGGAAGACTTCTTGTATTTGCTTCAGCTGCTTTTATGGTCTATTCTTCCTTTTGAGGCAAACCCAAATGCGAACGTTTCCATTTTCAGTTCTTGTGTCTACATGACCTCAGTGCTGTCCTTTTCCTCTGCTCTCAGCACTCGTGTTCTTTGCATAAGACTGTAACCATGAGGGAGTAGGTATAAACCAGGCTTAGGGGTCATTTTGGCCATTTTGTCATTTATGTGTGACCCTAACTACTTGGACTGCTCCAGGCCTTGAGGACAGGGTAACAAAATGCCACCGGTGCCATGCCTAAACTGGCTGTTTTAGCCGGGAATTAAAAGGTAGATCCAGCCAGAGGAGCTGCTTTGCTGATTCCTGCTTGTTAACTAGTTATGACTGCTTTGGGGGCAGATTTGAAGTTCTTCATGAGGTTGTTTGGGCCATCATGGCTGCTGGCATCCATATCAAAGCTATAGCACTAGCAGTTTGGATAGGAAATGTTTTGCTTATGAATTTAGCAGTTTCTGGGGAGAAAGGATAAATGGAGATGCCACTTTTTCCAGTAGCTTTCTGTTGAGTCTATATTGTCCCCAGTGCAATAGGCCTCCACGACCAAGCTTTGACATTTTGAACTGTCAGCACTAAGTTCTGGTTTTGAGAATTGTTGCACTTAAGCATTACAGGACACATATTGTCCTTGAATGTGTGACGGGCATGCATGTATTGTGCCCCTCAATTAAAAACCAAGCCAACACAACAAAACCAAACAAACCAAAAAAACCAGAAAGTATATATAATGTGGCATAATAGCTAGATCTGCAATTCTGGAAAAACCAAGCAGGACTGGGCGGGGGAAGAAGACACCTTGAAAAGGATTGCAGCTGACAAAAGTAAAAAGTCCCTGAAATCTTGGCTCTCTTCAGGCTCTACTTCCCACGTCGTATGGCTGGACTGCAATGCGGTCTTGTGACAAAAGATGAAGTTAGTCTTCATGTGGGCTGTGGGAGGAAGAGGTCAGCCTCACCTCCCCTAGGTGAAAAGTGCATTACTTGAAGATAAACATGGCTATTGAGAGTATCCTAATTTTTATAGCAAGACAGAGAGGGAAAGGAGTATATGCAAAGCAGAAAGGCAATTATTATCCAAAACTGCTGTAATCTGGTGACTGTGGACTGACCATACAACAGCAATCTCTCAGAAGAGTATTCTGCCACCTAACATTGCTAGGACCCTAACATAGCCTATACGTGAATATTAGCCTTTACAAGCCTACTTTTATAGGGATGGGGAGGCATAAGCACCTTTTCTGGCAGTGTATCTGCATCTATACTGGGCAGTTAGGGCTGCTTTGATTAAATCAATATTTTTGTCCTGGTGGGGTCTTGTATCCTGGAGAAGGCTTAAAGGTCAAAAATGGAGGGATAGTCTGTGCGTGCAATGCCACTGTTTCAGAGCAGCAGAAACTGTAATGGGAATTGGGATTAACACTTCCTGGATTCAAGATGTTTCTAGGGGAAGTAACCATAGATCTTGAGAAAGGCTGTGCATTTTTGGTTTTGTTTTCTAGTTGCTTAATGTTTATCTTGCTTCATTCTGAACTTGGTATCAGTATTCTCTGGTAAATAAAGGAAAAAAACCCCAAACATCCAGTCTTCTGAAATCCTGGTGTTTCAAATTGGAGCTGACATTGACTGTGTGTGAGGGCTGCAGTTTGGTGAGGTGCTATACTGTACCACAGATCATTTTTACTCTTGGCTCAGTGATGTACTGCCTAGACACCTGCTTGCCACAGTATGCACAGCAGGTCTCCTTTGTTCTATAGGTAGAGTCTGAAGGGTGCTTGAGTTCCTCACTATTGAAACTCAGTGGCTATTTAATTAGAAATTAAAAGTGTACAGAGTTTTTTTGTGTAAATCATGTGGTCTGGAATCATTTGCAGGGTAACCTATAGCTAACCCACAGCATATCCAGTAGTAACTTTTAATCATAATGCTTTGGTATAATAAAGGTCGAAAGAAGCATTTTACTTCAAAGTTATTTTGATTCTCTACAAAGGAGAGGGTTATAGAAGGTTACTTGGAAATGAAGTAATTTGGGGAACCCGAACAAAAGAAAAGGCAATGAGAAGCCGGTACAGCAGTAGTTGAGAGGAAGGGGACCGAGGTTAGGCTATGAGCAAGCTACCTGCAGTTGTGACTCCTGGGGGCAGCAGTTGAAGGGAAGAGGACAGCAGTGTCCCATTTGAAGCTTCCTGGTGTAATTCCTCCTCTTCCACTTGCAGGACTGATGCATTTAGTGCTCAGGAAAGAAGAGAAAGTATGTTTAGGAGAAGTGGTTGCAGCTCTGGGGAAGAGTGGGACACAGGGAAATAGGAGGCTGGGGAAGACAAAAACTTGGGAGAATGTAAGACGATATGAAAGGAAGTTACAGTGGGTCCGAAATTATGATGTGTCTGTATACGTATGCTAAATATCATAGTGAGGCAGGTGGAAAAAACTCGCTAAATATCATAGTGAGGCAGGTGGAAAAAACTCAACCAAAAATGGTTTCCTCTCCTTTGTTCAGCACGTTGATCAGGATCTGCTCAGGAGGGTAATAAATTCCTCATGCCCCACCCCAGCATTTTTATACAAGTAAAGGTATAACACTCAGCTGGTAGAAGTGATTACGGTTCTGTTCATTTATTCCTCTTGTGCCATGTTGGCAGGGGGTTAAAAAGCTGCAGAGGAGAATCGGGCCTCCGGTACTCTTCAGTAAGGAAAGAAGCAGCAAAGCTGGTGGGAGCTTTTCAAATGGGATTTCTTTGGCAAGGTACTTGTGACGCACACCAAAAGCGTATCCAGCAATAATGAAGAAAACACCCCTGTGACTAGGAGCTGGGCTAAGTGAGGTAAAACTGTGGGCTGTGTCCAACCATCAGGCCATGGGCTCCCCATCCCTGAAGCAGTACTGCCTGGAAATCAACATGGTAAATGATTTATTCCAGACCATGAATGCCTCCCTGACATGTACAAGGTGCAATGACTGTTCAGGGGAAAAAAAATAATCTTTTCCATTCAAGGATGTCATTGTTCTCCTGTCGGTCTGTTGAAGGTTGCTGCTGGTGGCATGCTGAAGTCTGTGTGGTGGTGGGAGAAGACTTGGCTGAAAAGTAAATGTTTCTTTTCTGACATCTGTGGTTTGGTCATGGAGAAACACATTTTGAGAGCTTTCTAGCTCAATATTTTTTGATTTATGCAAAGTCGTACTAAAAAAGCATGTTATTTACCAGAGACACTGTCATTCCTCCCACAGTTGATTCCTGTACCTGGAGATCTTGTGCAGTGCCTTCCTCTTGGGGAGGCACCATATCTACAGCTTAAAATGATGTGTTTTTCTTTAGCCGAGTCATTGTTTAAGTGGTTGACTTAACCCTTTGGGTAAATACCTTATTTAAGCAACTGAAGTAGGCCAGCCTATTCGTTTTTTTTTGGAAATAGCAGGTAGTTGGGCACATTTTCAACCTTTCTATCCTAAAGAAACCTTTTCCATCCCAGTATGAATATACAGATTACTGTTTTTTCGGGTTTGGGTTTTTTTGGTTTAAACATGATATAAGTTTTCACATGGTCATCAGCTAAGGATACTTGGAAGCATGTAATTCTTTAGCCTCTTCCAGTTCCTGTTAGTGATGCCAAGTTACATGACAGTAATGCCCACAGGCCTCTCACACTCCTTCGGGATCCCTCTGAATTATTATATAAATGCAGGAATTAAAAGGAAACAGACTATATATGACAACTTCTATGACGACTACCCTATTTCATTGTCCCCCCAAAATGGGGAGTTAGGCTCTACAGTGTGGCTGTGTTGCTTCCTTGGGCAGATGGATGGGCAGAATGGGATACAACAGTCCCCAGGTCCTCCATCCTTGGGTGTACTCTTGTGCCTTAAGTTCCTGGTGTATCAGGAAGCGTATGCGGCATGGCAGAGGAGGATGATTCATCTCCTTCCACATGGTATCTGGGATGCTAGGCTTGAGACCTTGAATTCCCTGTGTTGAATTTGTGTTTGGGGCAATTAATAGTGGCACATCATTTTCCACTGGGCTGGAGCAAGTCATTTGGGGTGTAGAAAAAAGACAGTTCTTCAGCTGCTTGTGGAGGTACTGAGCACTTACCTCGGATCCCTGAAATCAATGGGTATAAATACTTGATTTAAAAAAATATAGGTACAATGACAAAAGAAATTTAGGAGCAAATAAAATGCTATATTTATGTATTGGATACATGGAACAGGTTCGTAATGCAATCTTTGTGAATATTGACGACAAGGGTGGGGAAAGACTAGTTCTGTCTTACATGTGTGACTTTGAATGTTAGGTTTTTAGTTTGTAGCTACTGAGATAGCCAAATCTCCAATGCATGAAACATGTATGGCTTTTCACAGTATTACTTAATCTGAAATACTCCCTTTCAGCTAGCAGTTTGGCAAGGAATTTCCCAGACATGTGGTGTAGCTCAGATGATTCATTGCTTTTTGCTTCCCCTTTTATAGGGTTGCAAAATTCAATAAAACAGCAGTTCAGCTTTTAATCTGAGCACAGTAGTTTGTGGAACAGCAGAGCAATCAAGAGAGTCTTTCAGGCTCCCTTTGTCTTCTGAAATTAATTGCTTGATTTTTATTATGCGCTTGCAGGAATTTGTAACTGTCTTGGTGCGAGACCCCAGGACACAAAAAGAAGACTCGTGGCATTCTTACATAGACTATGAGATATTTATTCACGTAAGTATAAAATATATCAGTGCAGATTCTTTGCGTTCTTATTGCTGTTTCTGTCCAAGCCAAGGTTCTCTTTGGGGTATTAATGGAATTTCTTTATACCATTTCTGGGATGCTGGAGGATATTATTCTCCTTTTAACAGCTGAGATGCAGTGGAAGAGGTAAGGCAAGTTGGCCAAAGGCAGTGCAGAAGGTCTGTGACGACTGGGAGGCGAACCTGCTATTCCATTCACATGGGCACTCCACAGTGTCTTGCAACAGAGACTATTCTTAGCTTTGGTTATCAACTAGAAGACTGTCATAGTCAGGGATGTCTTACCGTTATAGAAGTTTGCTGTCCAGGTATTCATGGAAAAACAACTTTCTTTTCAAGTTATTATCTGGTTATTTGTACTTCAAATTATCCTGAGTTCTTCTTTTTACCAAGTTATTTGCTGCAGTGTGGTTGTTTTCAGTGTACCTTGACATTCATATTATGCTAGTTCAGTGGTGCTTTTGTGTTTACGATCGTAGTCTACTATACGTTAATGGGAGTGCACTTAGAATTACGGTTCTCTTGTGTCTTAAATCTGTCCTATACATAATCTTATTTTATTGATTATTCTTCTTTGGTGGATTACATATGGAAGGAGTTATCCTACTTTCCCAAATCTAGATTGAGGGATTTTAATTGCAAAGTGAAAAAATTTTTTGTGAAGTTTGTCGAATATTAGGTGAAGAATTTGAGAGCCCCGAGTTACGTGGTTAATGCTTGGCACAAGACCAAAAGCATTTCCTTCCTGTGAGGCAGTTAAGCATTCAGTGTAATGAGAGCAAGCAGTCAAATGATGGCTTGTTAAATGTCCATCATGACAAGTACTTCTCTCCTGTGTGGTGATCAGAGCTGTGAAACTTTCACAGTTTGCAATATGGTTTAAGTACTGATTCCATAGCAACTATATTTTTGACTTCCTGTAAATAGAAGTTCTGGAGATTTGGCAGGGCAGGTGCTGTATTACTGTTTCAGAGGCATTGGTGCTTCTGAATAGAAGTATATTACTGGCTTTCTCAGTGGCTGCTAAATTGGCGTGATGTCATTTAGACCCAGCGTTATATGATTCAGCACTGGGCATTTCTGAAGCTGATAAGCATCAGCTCAGCTTCCTACCAGCACAATGCCAGGGCTTTCAGAGACCAGGTCTCTAGGTTGGTCCTACCATCCAGGCTTCTCCATGGCTTCAAAATCTTGGGTCTGCCAGGCTCTTAGACAGCTGGGTTCCCCTTCTGCCCAGCTCCTAGAGCATTTGGCTTCTTAAACTGTGAGGTATCTTGGATACTCACCTACTCCAGAAAGCTGGCATCTTTGGGCCCTCCACAATCTGCATCATGTGGCTGTCTAGGAGCTGTGGCTCCTGGCAGGCAGTTGGGGGTGGGTTGGACTGCAGTCAGATTTATAATGGAGTCCTGTCTGGTAGGTGGAATTTCATCTAAATGTATGGTCCACAGGAAAATTTGGCAAAAGCATTTAATTTCCATGAATTGTTTCTCTTTTGATGAATTGGCATTTTTCTGGTGGGCTAATAGTGTTCCTGTGGGAAAATTTCCAAATGCTGCCACTTGCGGAGAGCAGTCACGTTGGTGTTTTTTTGATTTGCTTAAGTAGGATTGCATGCTGGAAGAACTCTATGTAGCTAACTGTTTGAAGGTTTATAACTAGAATAGCTAAACATGATTCTTCCCCCCTGCAAAGAGTGGCAATATCTGCTGAAACTTCTGAGATTTTTTTTCCTGTTACTGCAAGTTGTACCATAATCCATATGTCTTGCTTTTAAAAAGAAAAAAAGCGATGAAAAATATTTCCCTGAGAAGCAGGAGAAACTGTCAGCAGTCCTGTCTGAGATAAAGCACAGTCCTTAACCTAAACTGAATTAATGCCAAGCTTTCCATTGGTGAGTCAGGGATTAGCATCTCGGATGTGTTTTTAATACCATGCCTGCACTTTAGCTTAAGCTGATTTACAAAGCAAAGTGTTTTTTATTTCCCAACAGACAAACAGTATGTGCTTCACAAGGAAAACATCCTGTGTTAGACGACGCTTTCGAGAGTTCGTTTGGCTTCGGCAGAGACTTCAGAGCAATGCAGTGCTTATGTGAGCAACTTTATGTCTGGCTATTTAATATTCTGTCAGTCATGGAAGGGGAGGATTGTTTCGTCTTTATTCTGAGAATTACAGAAGTCAGAGCTGGAAAGTGTCCTGTGTTTCTTACTATCACAAGTTTATTCTCTGTAAGGCGTTTTCTCTGCTTTAAATGTAGAAGAATGTGGTTTGTACTGATAGCCTTGGTTTGGCAAGTTAAGCCCCCTCTAACTTGTAACAGATTCGATCTGCGTTTCCTTTTGCTATGCATGGGTAGCTGAAATAGCAATCTAGCATAGGTGTACGTACCCCCTCTCTGCACTTTTAGGATGTGCTTGGGTTCTGTGGGGACCATAAGAGACCCAGCCAGACATACATGCAGGCTTTATGACTGGACCAGAAAAGTCACATTCATTTATTTTTCCCTTTGAGGTGCATGAGAAGCCCTCCAGTTTCTCAACCTTGTGTTCCCAAATTCGATTTCATGAGCTTCTGGAACATGACCCATGATTTTCATATGCTCGGGGTTGGCATTTGCTTACTGTATTTTTCTGCGCTGTTTCAGATTTGGTTTTAACTGTGTATTTGCTTCTTGTTTATAAAGACAGCTACCTGAACTGCCATCTAAAACTCCCTTTTTCAATATGAACAATCCTCATCACGTGGACCATCGCCGGCAGGGTCTGCAAGAATTCCTGGAAAAGTAAGTAGAGTCCATCCTAGGGATGTTGGCATTTTTATGATGTCATCAATGTTCTGGTTTAAAATAGCTCATCTCTGGTACTTGAGAGCCACCGTGTGGTCATCTGTACATGTTACACATTTGGTTTTATTTTTTTATTTGCACAGTCATATTTCATACACGTGACTTCAGCTCTATAGGTTATAAGGCTTTTCCATTGTGTTTCACTGCATTGGTTATAAATAATAGTTTTGGATTTATGTCACTTTGCAATTGTGTACTGAGGTTGGGAGATCTTCCACTGTGATGTCTATTTCTATCTTTCAAGAGTGAGATAGATATTCTCATACAAAGAAACAGACTTCTTTCTCTCATTATGTTCATGGCAAATCAGTGTCTTTGTGGGCTAAACCCCTGGGAACCTGGGAAAAATCTGTAGTGAGATCTCCTAACACAGATATTTCCTATAATGCCAATTACTTTGTTTACTAGTCCCACTAACATAAACAAGCTCTAGCAGCTGTGACCATTTTCAGTACAGCTGCAATCTGTGTAAAATTATTCATCAGGCTTAGCTAGAATTTGACCTGTGTTACAAGGGAGTGCTGTATGAGTTTCAGTGCTGCATCCCTCAGCCCTGCTGCTGTAACCACTTCACCTTCTGCAGTGGCAGAGACCCTGTTGGTGTAATTTTCTGCTTTCTCTGCCATTCTTATAGTACCCTGGCACTGCCAGTGAGAGAGCAGGCTGCTTACAGCTGCCGGGGCAGGAATTGGGTATGCATTTGCAGCCTCTCTTTAGCCACTGCTTGGGGTAAGGGCATGGTAAAACACTGTGAGAAAAGACTATTCACCTTCTTTCAGTGTCAATGTTTCCGTGAATCAGAACTGCACAAGCAAAGGAAAAAGCATATCGTTTAAGTAGGCTTTAAGCCTTGTGCTGAGTGGGTAGAGGAATATTGGACCCATTGTTTTTCCAGTCAGTGTATTATAATTATACGCCTCCCTAACAGACAACAAATCATTGGTCCTGAGGTGTATTAGGCTTAACAGCTGAAGGCAGGGAGAGCTAACTGCTGTAGGAGTAATATCCTGTATACAGTTATATAGGATGTGTGGCCGAAAGGATACCCAGTAAATACTGGTTGAAGGCATGTGTGACAGGGAAAGGAAAGCAGAAGAGGATCAGAGGGTTTTTTCTGCACTTCAGGAAAGAAGGGTGGTGAAATAGAGTGACCGTGCTCCTAGAGGTGATAATATTAATGGACATACAAAGGGTATGGTAGTTCAGGTCCCTGGGTCTGAGCAGTCCTAGCTTAGCTGTGCTGTCCCACGGAGTAGTGCGTTTCTAAAATCATTCTTATTTTAAAATGGCAGAGAGGCCAATCTGGTAACGAGGTACAGTATTTCAGCATCAAAAATATGTACAACCACTGTCTGTGCTTCAGAAGGCAAACCAGAGAGGTAGATTCTCTTAAAACACATTCTCACTCTCCAATTTTGTGGATATCTGTAGCTTAAATGGGTGCTGACAGCAGAGAATTACAGCATGTGGAGCATTTTACTTCGCTGCTCTTAGTCCAGGAAAGGGAAGAGAAGCATCTCTGTTGTAAGGTAATGATTTAAATGTTTGAACTTGGATGCTGTTTAGAAAGGTGTCAGCTTTCTCTCAGCCCTGGGGAACAGTTGGAAGGAATTTTCAGATAGAGTTGTGTTGTGATGAATTGGCTTGGCACCTTATGTGCTGTACCATTGCCCTCTGCTGGCTGGCGCCTCTGTGCTGCTGCTGCTTCCAGAAGGGATCTTTTTACTGCCTCAGCTAGGCTGCCATGATGGTTTTTTTCCCCTTTTTTTTTTAATGAGTGTGAACCAAAGGTTATGACTTCTTTCTCTGAAATTGAATTTATGGGACTCATTAACAGGCGTGTGTGTGTAATATATATACACACACTAGACTTTAGTAAAGTTCTAGGGCTGGGTGCTTGCATGTTCTGTAGTGTGGCAATGCCAGGGGAAGCAGGACCTCCCTGGTATATTAGCAGGGGGGTGGGAAAGGAGCCAGAAAGTAGTTGCATGGAGTGGTGTAACCCAGAACTGCAAAGCTGAGTGCTCTGTTTGCCCCAGCAATGACGGCAGTCGCCATGCTCAAGCTTACAGCCCTGCTGGTGTTTCTTTGTGGCAGTGGGAAGAAGTGGGATTGGAGCCTGCGTGGACCTGTCAAGGGACGAGGTTCACAGGTAACCTTTTTCAAATGCCCGCATGCGACGCAGGAACCCGAGCTCCTCTCTGCACTCAGTGCCTGCTGAGGTTTTCGGGACCCAAGCTCTCTCTGAAATGGAGTTTAGATCTTTCACAGTCTCAGTTTATTCCCTGTGCCTGTTGCTGTGTGAGCAGGTTGCTGTAGTGTCTGCCTGGGCAGGAGCCACGTGCCCGAGGAGTAAGGATCGGGCGGCGGGAGGCTCTCTGGTACTTGGCTTCTGGCCCTGGGAGCACCTCCATATTGCCTATATGTAGATGCCTCTGGAATTCTCTTGTCCTCCTTCACGTCTCACTCCAGAACAAGTTAGCACGGGGCAAGGTGCGTACTTGGAGCCCTTGTGAAGCCTCTCCGTGCTGAGCACAATAGGACGAGAATTAGGCCAATGGCTAGAAACTAAAGCAAAGCACTAGAGTTTGCTGAAATCTGGAAAGGAGTGTCCATTTTGATTTGGCTTTACTGCACAAATTCAGGGTAAGACCTGCTTGTCTTACAGGTTATTATCTCTGAGTGATGAAGAGCTGTAAAGCTCACTTCTTGTCTGGGCATAATTTAATATTTCAAGAGGCCATTTGCATTAACGGAAGTCAGCTAGCCCCTTTTCAATTATGAATTACTTTGTAAGAATAAGGAAAATTACGTGTTTTTCCTGGTAAGGATCCTCATCCTTTGAGGATGTCTGTAAATTCACAGGAAAAGCTTATTCTTAAATTAGACCTCAGAATTAAAACACTGTCTTATAGTATTAAAGTTCTGTAAGATCCTCTTTGCTTTCATCCCTTTGCAGCTGCACAGGTTTAACTTTGGGGTTCAGATTACCTTCACAGAAGATCATTGGGGTTTGCTTATTAGAAAACTAATTAACAAAACCATTTTAAATGAAGTTGGGTTCAATCACTGGCTTTTTTTTTTTTGATTGAATAGAGTTGGATCCCCCAAAATTACGTGGTTTAGGAAAAAGGATTAGTCTTCAGTTAGTTTTCAAACATGCAGTTTATGATGAGGTGGAAGACATACTAGGAGTTCTGAGAAATGCAGCACTCGGATCCACAGGAGTCGAAGGACATCCACAGTGTTGCTGCTCCAGGTGGCTGTGCGTTGGGCTCACTTGGTGCGGGAGCAAGCAAGCCACCCAAAACTTGGCTGCCATTCTCTGAGAGGTGGCTGGGGTTTTGCCCTCCTCCTCACACCTCCTTACCTTTCCCACGGCAGTCCCACAAGCAGGAGCTGGTGCAGGGTCAGAGGACTCTCCCGGAGGTGTCTCCGCCAGGCGCTTCCTCAGGGATGTGGAAAGTGGGAGTCTGGCTCCAAAAGCGATGGATGCCAGCTTGCCGGGGCTCAGGCAGGAGCATCGGTGGCCGTGGGGCAGGTGGGATCTCCTCGGGTGGGTGGCGGCTGCCTCCTTCCAGTGGAGCCTTGCTAATATTTCCTTTCTGGTGAGTGAAGTGAATAATGCCTAGCAGGTGCGTGTCACTTGATCCTTTCCTAAACGTACGCATTATCAGATGCCCAACAGTTGCTTCACAGTTGCTCGCTATCAGTAACATTTCCTCCCTTATAAAAAATGAAGGAGGAAACAGTCGGCTTTTTTTAAGAGGAAACTGGGGCTTTCTTTGTTTGCTGTGGGCTGGGGCTCAGGGCTGGATGCTCAATAGAGGGCACCACAGCACAGGCTGTCATCATCCCCCGCCTCTCAACTTCTCTTTTATTTATTTATTTATTTATTTTTTTCCTTCCCTTGCTCTCGTGGTATGATGTAAATGGGCAGAATAAATTTGTCGAAAACAAAATCAGAGTGTTAACCTTCCACACACATGCAAGTGTGCATCTGTCATTGTATTAGGTTACAGTAGATACAGGAAATCTTTAGTTAGGATTAAGTTGTACTGTTCAGCCATATGTTGTTCTCCTCCAGCAGAACAGTGTATAATATACCTAATAAAATCATGTTGAAGAAAACCAGATTTTGGACCTTGTCCAAATAAGACAAAACACATGTTTTGTCTTTTGTAAATGTTCTTGCTGTGACACGGGAAGGAGAAATACTCCTCGTATAGTATCCAGCATTTCCTTCAAAAAGGACATTATTTCTCCTGATTGTGAAGTGACGTTTTTCGGCCCTGCTTCTTAAAGGTCTAGAGATCATGAGAGTTTACTGAAAGCTTACAAACAAAGATTCGCATGGCTGTGAATAAAAAATGATTTTATTATCTCTAATTCAAATGTAGAGCCTTGTCCTGCAGCCCCCTTAATCACATAAGTAGTCATTATGCACGTGAGCAATCTGGCCGAGAGGAGTGAGATCTCTGACAAGTAATGACTACTGATGGGATCAAGACTTGCAGGATTTAGCCTTTCCTTCTTATTCCAGGCGTGCATAGAAAGTCTGTTGTTCTCTTAAGTATGCTCAGTCAGTTTATAGGAATTATCACCATGAGCCGTGACTCTTCCATTAGCGCAACAGCAGCACGAGCTGATTTACATCGCTGTAACCGCAGCTTTGCATTGACACTGGCTGTAATAAAACTGTTTGAGAAGCACTGGGAGTGCTACTGGTTGTGTTCAAACTGCTCACGCGTTCAGCCTCTGCTAAGACACCCAAGTATTAATATTATGACACTCTGCCTTTCCTCTTGTGTTTTTAATTTGTTAGGTGGTGTTTTGTAATTCTGATTTTTAAAGTCCTTGGAGCCAAATCTATTTTTTTAGATGTACAACCCTTCATATAGTGAGTCCCCAGGACAGCAAAAGCCCTGGAGAGCAACTGCTATACCAGCACTTACTACTACTAGTAACATCTGGTGACAAATGTATGGTTATTTCCTTGAAGGAGTATTTTGAACAGGAAGGCATAACGCTTACGGATAGCACAGAATTTATTTTTCATTTTGATTGCTTGAAGGATGCAATTAAAAAGCAATCTAACCTGTTGGTTCAGATGGGGGGGAAGGGGGAAGCAGAAGTTATTTTTTAATTAAAAGAAAGAAAAAAATGCTTCAAGGGTATGACTGGGTGAAAGGTGTTCGTGTATTTGCTTTCAGGATGGTTTAAGTGGTTTGCAAAATGCATTGAGTGTTTGGTCCCTTCCCCCCTTGTGAACATATATATGCACATATACATGTATCTATGTATCTGTATGTGTGTGATTAGCTTTATGAACATCTTTCTGTTTCTTCGCGCCTTGGTTTCTCTTCACTCCTTTCACCTCCAGATGGCACTATGAAGCAGAAAAGAAAATTACTGTGAAATAATGAGTCCAATGTAAAGTAAAATTGGAAATTGAATTATAGCTGCAGAAAAAGGACAGTAGCCTTGAGGTCCTGATCAGTCTGTACTCTTATCACTTTTGTTTGCTGTTCCATGTGTTAGGTTACTGCCGAGTTAATAACAGTGCTTTAGCAGTTCAAGGCTTAGCAGAATTGTACTGGACATGAAATAAAGCTAAAATGAATTTGTGTCCAATATCATTGACATTAGTGCTCATTACTTCTCTGGTGTAATGCCTCAAACCATCTAAAATCAATTTTAAAGATTACCCATTATTTTATAAAGAAAATAAAATACATTTCAAACAGCAACAGAGCTGTAAGTGTAGTGTAATCTCATGAACAGTTAGTTACTTGTGTTTTTGCTGGTTGGCAGGAAACTTTTGAAGGTGCAGCAAGAGGCGAATCTGTGAAACTAAATGCCATCCACAGAATTTAATGTCTTGGCTTTTTGCTGGGTTACTTGGTATTAGACACGCAAATGGTAGAATTGCGGAAATGTGCATCCCCTCATTGTGCTCGTAAGCCTGGGAAAAAGAGTAACTCTAGTTACTCCACAGTAAACTCCAGCATGTTATTTTTCTTTTTTTTTTCCCTTTCTTTTTTTTTTTTCTTCCTTTTTTTTTTTTAAGAGGAAGAAAAGAGGAAGGAGAATATTTACTCCCCCAGTTGAATAAACTATAAATGTGGATTTATTGTGTGGAATGATACTTTTTTCTTTTACTTCTCGTTGCAATGTTTGTCTTTGTTTGGAATGTATGTTTATCAAGAGTCAAGGCTGAAATCCTCTTTTACTGGCCGCTGAATGATGGCTTTTCAAACTGTATTCACGAAGCTGTTGCTGTCAAGGTGTGTAGACCTGTAAATTTTGTATTTTGAATCATTTTTACACAGCATTTGCTGGCTTCTTTTAGACTACGAAGAAGCTTATTTGTATATTAATACACTGCGTGCATTGATTTTACAGATGTCTATTTGCTATGTTTATTTTTAAGTAAAATTATGAGAATTTAGATCGGATTAAAAAAGCTTTCTCTAGGTATGAAAGTGTGCTTATTTTGACCTTCAGTGAAATCTGGTCCTTCTGAGACTGAATTTGAAATGCACCTGGTAGATCATTAGGGTCATTGCAGACATTTCCTCATTGGAACGTGTCAAAGTTTGAGTTATTTGGTTGAGCCTGTGTGTGTGTTTACCTAGGCAAATGAAATGTGTGTGTACACAAACATCCTGCGTTTTCAGATAGATATCTCTTATTACTTATTTTGGTTTGGCAGATTTTTATAGGCTTAGATGAAGCCAAAAATCCTTTAGTGTATTTATAAAAAGCTATTGTAATGTTCGCCACCTTAGAGAACAGTTTTCAGAATGTATTTGTGTTTTAAAACATTACAGTCCAAACACACCGTTAATCTTATTTGAGAGAAGGAACTAATCAGTTATACTTTTCATTTTAGTCAAGAGTACGTACAGAACGCAATATTTCTTTCTGCTCTTACTAGTTCTTACATTAACATCATCTCTTGTTTCCTATTGCATAGCAATGACTTTTTTGGAAATGACTGTAATCTAAATGAGTAGAAATAGGTAAATATTGACTCTTAATAGTTTTGATTTGTTTAAAGATACTTTAATAATTTTCTGTGGAGCACTGTTTAGCATGGTCATAGGCTCTGATGACTTTATTACATGAGTAAAATTAAATGTACATATAAAAAAATAACTCTTGTTAATCATTCTAAGATTTGTGTATTAAAGAATTCATTCTTTAGAGAAATGGTCCAGCAAAGTTGCCACCTCCCCCCCCCCCCCCCCCCCCCCAATAGTGATGATAATCTTCAATTCTCAGTCCTTGTAAAACTATCTCTACAACTTTCTGTGTTACTGGAATGTATTGTATTTTGTTTACTCTCACTTGATGTAAGTAAATAGTCAGTGCTAAATTTATTTGAAGACTTAATTTAAAATACATATAACCCAAAGATTAAAATGGACTTTTGAAAAGAATAGCTGGAATGAAATAGTATTTAAGATTCCCTAAAAACTGTTTGCAAGTAAATTTAAATCAGTATTAGCATTTTAATTCTAGCTTAAATGTATGCATATTTGTAAAAGTGTAAATGATTTTGGCTAGCATCAGCTGTGTTCAGAGGTATTTCAAAGTCCTGACACTGCATGTGTATGAAGTCCTCTGTCTCGGTACACACTTCTTTCCCCCACCAAAGAAATTGGTGCCTTGTAAGTTTTAGAAAAGCTTAGCTATTAAAAATAAAAAAAAAAAAAAAAAAAAAAGCGTTCTCAAATGGCGACCAAATTTTCATAAGAGTATATGCCTCCAACTGCCTAAAAATCATTAATTGATCCATGTGGTAATAACAGATGGTTAAATGGAAGAAATGTCCTTGATGTTATTCTAATAGCAGATGTGCCTAACTATTAGCTTCGTGTTTTTACTCACCTAAAATTCCAAATAATGTAATAAGAAAGTAACACACACCTAATCATTTTAATATGTTCATTACCTTCTGTTACTGATTTAGGATTCATCTGAAAACTTAAAAGCAGGACATCATTTAGAATTTGTTCTGGCGAAAATATGTGTGTATGTGCATCTATATAAAAACATTTAACTTTTTTTCTTGTTCCAGGATCCTACAAGACGCATTATTGCTTTCAGACAGTAGGCTTCACCTCTTCTTACAGACTCAGCTAAGCCCAGAAGATATGGAGGCTTGTGTATCTGGACAGACCAAATACTCTGTTGCTGATGCGATTCATAAGTTTGCCTCTTTGAACAGACGTTTTCCTATAGAAGATGAAGAGAAAAAAAAAGGAAAAAACGATGTGGACTCTGATTCAGAGAGGTGATTTCTGTATTTCCTTAATTTCTGAGATTATATATACATACATACACACGCGCATGCCTCGCTTTTTTTGTTGATGTAATACTAAGATAATGAAAAAATTAATTGACTGAGATTTTATTGAGCTGTGACAGCTCATCATAGAAGTCTTCACACACACCTCCACACTGAATTAATGAATGCAGTAGAAATTCAATTATCTGCATTCTGATTATGTGAATTTCATTTAGTCAGACTTGAATTATTCGCGTTTAAATTATCTTGCTAAAAAAATATCCAACTGCACTCCAAATGGCTAATTAAAAGTCCAAATTTCCTGTCTCTCTTTGTGACTGGAGATAATTAAAGTTCTCCTCTGTTACTCAGGCTTTGAGTGTGTTGTGAAAACCAATTTCCTCCTTTTATATTTTTTTTTTTTCCCCTCTCTCTCTCCCCTTTTCTGCAGTTCATCCTCCGGGCTCAGACCTAGTGATGACAGCATTTCATGTGGATGTAAAGCAAGCCCAGCTTCTGAAGAATCATGAAAGATCATTCCTGTATTGCTATCTTAAGGACAGTACAAAGTGGTTTCCGCTCTGTTTACTGGTAACATGCACCACATAAACACGGCTGGCTGGTAACATGTATCTAAAAGACACGTCGTCAATACAACCATATGTCCTTATGAAATTTTCAAAACAGAGCTTGATACCATTTCTTTGTTGATTTATTATATATGTTGATTCAGGTCTACACGCTACCTATTACATTTAGGTTTTTATGACTATTAAAATCTCAGTATTGGGTAAGTCATGCTCTGCTGACATATGTGGCAGTTAAAATATTTCCCTTAGTGAGTGCATGTCTCAGATCTGGAAAATAAAGATAACTTAATTCCTCATCTTAAAAGTTGGTATATCATATCAAATATATTCAAAGCATCTTTTTGTAATTTGCATCAGAGAAGTTTCATCTTTAGAAGTCATTTGACATTGGTGATGAAATTACATACCCCGCAAGGTATTAACTTTTTAAAGTAGCTCAGCAACATCAGCAAAACAACATTTGTACAAACTATATGCTGCTGACAATTTGAGATATAAATATATCTTCCCCTGGTCTTTCTGTAATGTTTACGGAAAGCTTGGTTTTATCATGCATAAGAACTGAAGGCCAAAATTCTTGAGCATGGTTGCTTGGAAGTTAGAAATATTAATAAAAATGACATCATTTCTAGCCTTGCTGGAGATTCTCAGTTCCCAGGGAATTATGGATAGTTGTTCCTAGTGAAAATCCTGGATGAGGTCCATGGAAAGCAATGGCTGAATTTTGCATTGACCTCGCTAGGGCCAGGATTTCATCCAGCATGTTTAACTTTAGGCACCTATATTTGAAGATGCTGGGGGAGATGTTTTAGTTTAGCAGCTCAAACAGAGAGTATCTCCCTCTCCAAGATGACGATAATCACATAGCTAATAACATGCTTTACAGATGTGGACCTCTCCACTCTTTAGGAGTAACAGGAGCTGCTGATTTCATTGTGGCTATAGTTAACAAGTTGGAATATTGACTTTTTCACAAAAGGCAGGCTTGAACACAACTTCGTAACCACCAACACTTATTTTGATTAAACATCAGTTTTGCTCTTTATTGTTAACAGCAGCTGCGTAGTGTCTTCTCCCAGATTCTGTCAAAGGAATATGTTTCACTGTACTGTTGTATTTATATTTGACATTTAACTGCTATTAAAAAGAGCTAGGGGGTCTGATCACTCTAGCAAAGCTCCCATTAACTTCGGTGCTGTAGTTACCAGCCTAGAAATGGAGATATAGATATAGATATATAGATAGATATGTTTGATTGTTTTTTTTTTTTTTTTTTTTTAAGAATTCTGTGGATGCTTTCAAAGAAGGAGCATTTTAAACCTGTGAAGTACAGAAACAATAGATTATTAAATGGCCAGCTAATAAAGGGTGGCATAGGCATGTGTGGGCATGCTTTTTTAAAGCATCCAGCTGGGAATGTGTGTAATTTTAGAAACATGTTTTAATAGCCCGAGGATAACATCTCTTAGGTAACTACTTTAAGCCACTGTATTTTGTTGATGGTAGCACTTTTATAAGACAAATATTGGTGTTTCTTTTTGCTGGGTCTTACTGAATTGCACAAATGTATCTATTCACCTTCTCAGCTTGTGAGTTAGCAGCAACATTATTTTAATGTAAAAGTGGTAACATTTAATTAGAGCAACAAGTTATCACTAAAAGTAGCTTAAAAAAATAGCTGTTACTGCCAGGCAGAGATTTTGATTACTTGACTTTTTTCTTTTTTTTTCTTCTTGTCTTTTTTAAGATGGCACATTACAAGAAAAATTGTTTAGTGCATTTATTTAAAAGATGGGGAAAATATAAAACCAAAAACTGGAATAATGTCTGAGAAAGATACTTGTGTTTTTATTTAATGCAATGTCAGGTTAGTGGGCTTTTATTTTGTTTTAAAAGAATGAGCTAAACTGTTGAAGCACTTTACAATTCCGGCCTACTAACACATCCTCAAAATCTGATGAAAATTACAGAAATAAAAGGTTTGGAGAGCTTTTGTGGCTGGTTTTTTATTTTTTTTAATTCTAGGAGCTTATCTGTATGCCAGTGAGTGTTTTCCGAATGAAGATGTTTCTGAAATAAATATTTGTTTTCTAATAGTTCTATTGTTGTTCTGTTATTTTCTTTGTCACCCTGTTCAAAAATTCTAAGACTACTGTAACAGAACTTTCTTCTGAGAAGAAATTTCTTTGACAAATTTGTTTAAATATTTTGTCTTTTGAATGTTGCTTGCATAGCTAGTATTACTGGAATTTTTCTCATTAAAGGGGAAGAAAAAGTATTCTAGTATGTAGTCTTTTTGTATCAGCTGTATGTAACTGCATATAAGTGCTTTGAGACATTTTGTTTAATTTGGAACATTTAAATGTAACTGCTACAAATTTAAATGTAAAAAAAATATTTTTAATGTCTTTTATGACTTCAGTGATTTGTTGATTTTTTTTCAGCACTGTCATATATTTTGATCAGTTGATGATGAGTATTTTGGTTCTCATTTTATAGTTTTGAATAATGCCAGTATTTCCTGCTAGTTTTTTTTAAACAGGCTAATACGTAGTTCATAATATCATCTAATTACTATTGCTAGTTTATATGTAATTGCACTAATTTTAACTCAAAAGCTTCACTTTAGCTTTTGCTTTGAGCTTTATATTCTCCTTTTTATGATGATTTCTTAGAAGCTTTTAAGTAATTAAACAAGTTACTACTTTGTCTTGTGTGTAAACCTGCCAGTAAGGTTTCCTTTATTTCAGTATCAATATCCTAATCACTCTATGACTTACCATGTGTATTTACTCTTCAACTATTTTTGTAATATGTACATATATGTAAACTGTTGTGTTTGGGGTTGTTGTCATGTTTTTGTAGAAAAGGTAGAGAAGTGAAAAAACTCCGGTCGTATGTGCTATCAGATTCTGTAACGTGTAACTTCAGAATGTTGTAAACTAGTATCGAGCAACCTGTTACTTGCACCGTCATTGAACTATACTTTCGAGAAAAGATTGTCTCGTGGAATGAAAATTTTCATTGAAGTAGCACTCTAGTTTTATAAGCGTTAAGAAAATCTGTACTCTTAAATGTCCCACTGTGTAACCCTGCCGCATTCTGTGTCCCTGTCTTTCTTTGGACGTGTGATTATAATGAAATTTTTGTCTAGAGCAATACTTAAATTATATAGGTACGCGGTGTTTGTGGCTTGCTCGGCTGTAAAACAGAAGGTGTTCAGGGGTGCGAAGAGCAAGAGGCGTGTGGTTCTGGGTCGCCTCTGCCCCTGCGGGACTCGGAGCTGCGCTCTCGGGGCCAGGGCGCTTACGTGTCTCCACCAGCTATTACAGTTGTTGGAAAAACGTAAATGATTATTTTCCACTACCAGCTCGATTCTTCTCACGAAAGGCCCAGAGGCCTTGGGAAAGACACGATTATTCTCCGGTGCTAAACCTACCCGCTACCGTCTTAAATCGCTGCTTTGCCTCGTGGAATAAAGCCCCCTTAGAAAATAATTCAAGTGACCTTTCAAAGCGGAAACCGGCCTTTCTCCTTCGTCCGTGACCCCCCCCCCCCCCGAGTTTTTAATGGCCGAGACCCCCGCGTGGGGGTGGCTGTGGGCACGGGTACGGCCACCGGGGGCTCGACCACCGGGGGCTCGGCCACCGGGCTGCTCCCGCGGGGCACCGCGCCGTGCCGCCGGTGCAAGGGGCGGGCGCGGAGGAAGACTTCAAATAAAAGGGGCAGGAAAAAAAAAAAAAAAAAAAAACAAACCACAAAAACAAAAAACAACCCAAAAAAGGGAAAAGGCAGCCACCATCCCAGGTCGCGCTCCCCGGGAGGCAGCAGCGCCGTTCCCTGCCGCCGCCGCGCCCCGGCCCGGCCCTTCCCCGCGCCCCGTCCCCTCCCGGCCCTGCCCCGGGGCCGCCGGCCGCCGTGCGGAGCGGGGCGAGCGCCTTACCTGGGGCCGCCGTCCTCTCCGCCCCGCTCCGCTCCGCCCAGCCTCCCCCCCCCCCCCCCCGGCGCACGGCTCGGATGGCGGCGGCGGCGGCGGCGGCGGTGCGCGCGCCAGCCGGCGGTGCGTGCGCGCACGCGTGTGCCCGCGCGGGCGGAGGGCCGAGGAGGGCGGCCGTCGAGGAGCGTAGGCCGCCGGGCCTCGGTCCGGTAACTCGTGGCAACCGCAGTCCATGGCAACGGCGGGAGGGAGCGGGCCGGGGGCGGGGGGAGGCCGGGGGGCCGGCCGCCAGCGCTCCCGCAGCGTCCCGCCCACGCGCCCACGCGCGGCCGCGGAAGAGCGCCGGACCGGCTCTCGCCGCGGGGGCAGCGCGGACACCGGCTCCCCGCCCCCCCCCCCCATCCCCGGCAGCCCGTTGTTGCGCGGCCCCCCCACCGCACCGGGCTCCCTCCCCCCCCCCGGCCCAGACGCCGCTCCCGCCCGCGCCCGCGGCGTCGCCAGGGGGCGCTGCGGGTCAGCGAGAGGCGCGCAGCCGGGCGGGGCGCGGGGGGGGGCGGGGCGGCGACCCCCGCGCCGGCAGCGCGCTTCGTGTCCGCGGCTTTCCGCGGGGACCGCGAAATATTTTTCGGTTATTTCTCGCTTTTACTGCTGCCCACCCCCCATCCCAGAGCCGCTCCCGCAGCCGCGCAGCTCCGCAACCAGGCAAAACGGGGAGGCGCCCACCGTGCGGGGGTTGGCGGTCAGCCGGGGTGGCGGGGGGCAGGGGGGCTGCACCTGCCTCCCCACGGAGAAGCCCCCCTGCCGCCCCCCCACGCACCGGCCCCCACGGCACGGCAGCGCCGGGCTCCGCAATCTAAAAAAAAAAAAAAAAAAAATAAATTTTTTTTTTTTCTAATTTTCATACAAAAGCAGTTAGGTGCCAGTGTAAAGCCAAGGCTTGACACTTAGCAGCCTCCGTGGCGGGCAGGCTGAGCTTAAATGGAGGCCTTTCTGCGGAACAGCAAGAGCCAAAAGGCCTTGTGTCACCCCGTTATGTAAGACACAATCTCGCCTGAAAATGCACAATGAATCGGGAAGGATTTATGTAATTAATTGACCAGTCTTAACCTGTTATCGTGATGTAAGGAATTTGGAACTCATTAATTTGGGCCCTGACAGATTTCATATTAGAGCTGGCAAATATGGATTGAGCCTCTTATTCTTGTAGCAGCTGGAATTTCCATGACAGTGAGGATTAGTGAAGAAGACCTATTGCTCGAGTCAAACTGCCTCTTTTGTAATCAGCAGCCCTGCTCTGCATTAAAGGGGTAATGGGAAAGAGAAAAAAAAAAAAATACCAAAAGGAAAAAAAAAAAAAAAAAAAAGAGAGAAATGTATTCATGTATGGAGCAGAGCAGGGGAGGGAGAGGAGGGATGTATCCTGGAGAGCAGAGGCACCAGAGCGGGGCTTTCCCAGCCCTGTGGCAATTAAAACGCCGCAAAGGCAGCCCTGGCGTGATGGGAAGGGAAAATGCCCAAAGGACAGGTCCGCAGCATCAGCGTGGGGCTCACTGCCTCCTGGCCAGACCTTCAGATGGAGCCTCCAGGGAGCCACTGAGCACTTGGGGCCACGGCGTCAGAGCTCTGGGAGCAGGCTTTGGGCTGCCAAGGGCTGGAGGGATTTAGGGATAGAGGGGTTTGGGTCGTGATCCTGGGGAAGTGGGGACCGAGAAGGACCCGTCTTCCAGCCTAGACCGTGACGTCCTCCCCAGTGGGGAAAAGGATGCTCAGGGTGGGTAAGGACCAGGTCCAGGCATGAGGACAGGCCTCCATGCAGCTGTGGCAAGGGCGACTCCGCACAGGGTATGCCTCAACTTCCCAAGTACAAAGACGAGAGTAAGAAAGCTCTCTTTGTCTGCTGGTTCTCAACAACCTCTCAGTATGGTTTTTCATGGTGCCTGGCTGGGGAGGGCCCTCATCCCATCATCATTTCTAGGCATTGATGTAATAGTCACAACATCGAGTGCAGACTGTACGGAAACAGTCTAGGAGCTTTTATTTTCGCTCCAGGCAACCTGTTAATGACTGTCCTGGTAGTGAATACAGTTGTTAGAAATGACTTTAAAAGGTTTCCATGAGACATCATTGTATTTCTCCCTGCAAAGTGTTTACCTACTCTTGTGACAAATGCCACGCAAAGATGGAGGAGTATTTTTTGTTTTCTCATCATTTCTTTGCTTTACGCTTTTCGATAGTTGAACATTTCCCCTCCCTGATCGCTCAGATCCACTGTTTGTTCCTGTGGGTCATTTCTAATAACTGGAAGAAGGGAAAAGATGAAAAATGAGGGGAATTGACAGTAAAAACACAATTGTTTGCAAAGACTGTAATGGCAAATGCAGGTTAAAAATAAAATGCAGCAATTAAGGCCTATGTGGCCCGAATCCTCTGGTCAACCTTGTCCATGTGCATACTGGCCTTGTCTCCCATCATTGTGCCGGGACGGTTGTATGAATCTTGGTACCAAAACTCAAGCGTTCAGTCCTAGGTTTGGGAATCTCCATGGAGTTGAGTGCGTGGTGCTGGAGACCTGCCCTTACTAAATTGCAAACTATTTGGAGAAGGGCTATCGTGTCTTCTTGGGGGGCTAGATCTAGACCTATTGTAGTATTTACATTGCTCTCATAGTCATCAGCTAGTAATCTGGACCCTCGCTTTAATCTCCTTGAGTTAAAACAAAAAAAGCCCCAACCCAAACCAAGAGATTACAATTTGATGGTGCCCCTTCAAAGAATATCTTTTGTCTTACTGTTTCCTGATAAACTAAAAAAACTTCACACATGTCAGCTAGCTCAGATTTTCCCCAAAGGTAGGGAATAATTTATTTTTTACGATGGCTCGCAGACCCAACTCAACCATTGTCTCACTGAGTCTATCTTTGCTTTTTTTAATGATCAAGAGTAGCAAACCACTCAGGTACTACTGCAGCTATAGGTTTTGCTCACATGTTCCTCTTGCTAAACTGTTTATCAGGCACAGCTAATTTCCATGTTAAATGTGCTGGCATATGCCTGAGCTTAGAATTATTTCAAACAACAAACCAAAACATTTTTAAGCTTCAATGGATATTGTAATTCTAAGTATTTGCACTTTCTTTGATTCTTTCCCATGGATATATTTAAAATATGCCTGAGTGGTAGAACTTTCCTGTGGCACCTATGATTTTGGGTGCTCACAAATTTTAAGTTAGTATTTACTAGTTGGGGTTGATTTTTGCTTGTAGGTAAGAAAACGGTCATCAGCTGAGATGGCCATTTTGCCAGATTCTTACACTATTTTTATTCTTTGATGGCTAATCAGAAAGCAAAGCAAAAACATAATCTGGAAAACCAAATACAGAAATAACCGACAGTTAAACCTTCCGAACAAAAATATCTTTGCTGCAGATATTTTGTAACTTATACCAATACAGAAGGCCTGTTTTAATTTACATACAAATACTAAATACAAATTTCACAGTAGAAGTGGTTAAGAAATATCAAGCACAGATTCAATTGAAGTAGATGGAAAAGAATTTGTGCTGCTTATACTGAAGGTGAAAAAATTCTGTCTTCTGAATTGCACTCAGATTAAAACTTACATTCATGTTTGAACCAATAGGTGGCCTTTTTGGAGGTGTATAGTTAATTTTTTCCTGAAAACAGAAAAATGTCTGCACTGAAGTAGAGAACATTTTCAAACAGTATTTTCAAACACAGTGAAATGTATTTTTGTTTCTGAAAGACAATCGGTAGTAGATGAAGTTCTGGATATATTTCCTAGTATTCTAGAAGTTTTCAGTGTACTTATGTTTATGTTAAGTCCTGAGTCTTCAATGCGTGATAATGAACAATAACAGTGATAGTAAAGTGGACTACAAAGTCTATCCTTTCTTTTTCACATGTTTGTGTTCTCAAAATGCCATCTATTTCCAGTTTCTAAGACCTTTCATAGGTTCTTATTTCACGTTATTTACACAGGTAATTAAAACAGTGTTAAAAGAACAGTATCTCCTTGTGCTTGAGGAAAGGAGCACTTGTGATTTTTCAGAAGTCACACCTCTGAGCCGAGCGTCAGGAATCTTGATTCTGTTTTATTTCCGATATAAGCAATACGTTCTTAAAAGGGTTTCTGCAAGGAAAAGGCAGCCAACAGCCATAGGTGGCCAAGCTCTCTTAAAAGCCTGGTTCGGGCAAGGGTTTTAAACACTTGGAAACAGAGCCCTGAGTTCTTCAGAACATCCCTCACCTGGGCCTGGGCCCCCAGAGAGATTTTAGAGGCTCACTCCCTCAGCTGTGTTTTTTGTGGATACGTGACTATTTCTTGGGTTTTGACAAATTTGGGGCTTGTGGTTTTGTCCCTGTGAAGCCACTGTGAGGCTGAGAGCCAGGCAGGTATCCCAGGAGGGAGTCATCATCCTATGCCTGTCTTGCCCCTGCGGTCTTCTCTTGGCGTTTGCTGTTAGCCCTGGTCCGGGAGCAGATTCGGAGCCACAAGGACCGCTGGTCTGACCCAGTTCTTCCTTTCCTTGAAGGCAGTGGCCGTCAGCTGGTAACATACAACTTGGTCTGCACCCAGTGCTCTTACCATGAAATTGGGCTTTAATTAGAGACCTCAGTGTGGGACAGGAGTTCACGCACGAAGACCAGTGTACCTGTGTTCCCATTTGTGTCTGCACACCATTTTTTACCTCTGATGTTCATTTGAAGGCTCTGTGCGTTAAATTGTGAGATTTAGGCACTTAAGGTGTGGGGAGAGTTTTTCTCAAAAGCTAATGTTAGCCTAGGGAGGCTGGTTCCTAAACAAATTTAGCTGCTCTGACTCATCCCCTGAAGAAGCCCATCACTCCCCTGACATGAGAGCCTTCGGAGACCCGGTCCTATGACAGAAAAGTAACCCTGTGAATGTCCACCTTGGGACAGTAGTACTTAGCCCCCAGAAATAACTTTGTTGGAAGAGTAACCTGTATAGAGCAATAGGATGGCTTCTTATTATATTGCAAGAAATGCTTTTAAAGTGCTGTTTATATGAAACTTCTCTTTTATTACTATTTTCCACTCTATGAAAGATCTACAACTCTTGCTACTTCTAATGATCTAAGTCACTGGGAGGGGAGGTGGGATATGACTGTCTATCTCTCAGAATGCTGCCAATTTGCTCACAGAAAAAAGGAAGTCTTAAACCAAGTTTGGCTCCTGGATGGTTTGAAATTTGCTGGGAAGTCAAAGCTCCCCCTTGGCACCAGCGTCAGCACATCACTGGCTGGATATAGGAAGTTAATAATTCATCTGTGTTTGTGATACAAGTTTCCTGTCCAGAGTCTCAAAGCCTTTTGCGATGAGGGATTAATTCAGCCTTACAATGAACAGGATTTACTATTTTACATCTGGGGAAACTGAGGAACAGGGAGGCAACGCATAGGGATGTACGGGGCATCTGTCGCAGCTAAGGGAGGAACAAGGATCCTCCCGCTGCTGGGATCCACTGCTTTACCTGCTGGAAGGGACAAAGTGCCACACTCCTTGTGAAAATCTCACCGCAGCTATCTGCATGAAATGTTCCTAAGAGGTAGCAGAGGGCCCCCAGTTTTTGATGTTTGACTTGAAACAGCTCAAAGAGATTTGCTTTTTGCTTCCGAGCACTGTGCACTCTGGCACTTGGAAACCAAACTCCCTCTGGCATCTGTTGCATCTGAGAATTTTGGGCTAATTATCCTTCGGGTTGCAGCATTCAGAACAGAGATTTATGTCTATTTTGGAAAAAGGGGGTTACTCACTCCTCTTGCTAATTAAGAAACAGGAGATGAGAAGAGAGAGACGATTAGGGTACCTTGTTTAGATTGGTTAAATAAGCAGCACTGTCAGGATTTTCTCTGAGGGACACTTGCAGAAGTCCTGCACTCTTGTTGATATCAGATGGTATTATCGTTGGAACTGGACTGAAGGAAACAGGGCTGATGTTGCCTAAGAATTATAGGAAAGATTGATTTTGGCCAGATCTTTCTGTCTTTACTCATCCATCCATGACAGTACTTACTAAAATAATTTGGGACTGCTAGCATGAGTAAAGACAATGTATGTGAATGAGCACTGCAAACCTGGACTTTAAACTTCACGTACCAAAGTTGTGTTGCCTGTTCAGCTGATTCCAGCAGACCTCCTCACACCACATGGATTTATTTTGCTGATGGGATGTGTGACCTGGCCTTCTACGGTAAAAACAAGTCTTAAAAATTGACTTCAAATACAAGTATTACAGGTAAATACAATTTTCTAGATTGCAACAACCCATCCCAAGCAGAAACTTTTAAGGTTCATATTTTGCTTTCTGACCAGGTCTTCTTCTCGGGGCGGTGACTGAGACACTTCACCAGAAGGGTCTGCGAGCTTATCCTTGATTCTGCATTGTTTGTACAAAGTGACGACGCCTTCTGAGCAGGAGATTACGACTGTGCCAAGGACAGAGCATTGTGCTGTGCCTGGAGCTTTACTGGCTCTTCCCTCCCACCCTGTTTCTTGCTAATCACAACGGCTTCCTACAATGCAATTATCAGTGCAGGCCAGTGCTTGTAAATAAGAGAGCTCTTGTCCTTTCCAAAAGCCAGAAGTACAATGTTATCTTTCCTCTTTCCCACAGAAGAGAGTCATTAGGAAATTCCTTGGTTTAGTTTGTCCCTCCTGGTTCCTGGATGATGTTGGAGCCATTGTAAAAAGACGAGGCCTACATTTCCTTCTGAAGATGGCAAACTCATTGATGCGTTAGATTGATGAGCTGGATGTGCGCTGATGTGTTGCATCCTGTAAGGAGCAGAGTGTTCTGGGCTACTTCAGGGCTTGGGAGTCCACAAAGCATTTTGCTGGTCTGGGAACGGAGGACCTGGGATTTTCCTGTATGAAACACAAGGAGGTACAGACCTGAATGACAAAGTTAGTGAAAAATTATTTGGGGAGTCAGCTTGTGGTAGCGGTGGTGATGTGCTTGCACTCATTCATGACCATCACCCTCAGCACCACTACCTGAAACATCTTTGAAGGCCGTGCCTTAATTCCCATGTGGGAATAACTCAGGAAGAAGACCTCAAAGATTTGGCTTTATAATGTGAAATGCTGATCCTCTAGCAGTTCTCCATTTCTCTGTCTACCATAACAGGGAGGAGAAGGAGGAGCCTCTGGCGTAAGCTCTCCTGCCACAGCTGAGGGGGACTGCTTTGGCTGTGGGTAGCGTCAGGGATGTCACTAGCGTGAGGGTCACCTGCTCTTGCTCATCCCCTGTTTGCATCACTTTGATGTGGTTTTGCCCTGCCCAGCTTTCACCCCAGGAAACGGGGCTTTGGGGCCCGCTGAGAGACGTCTGCTGAATTCTGCCACTTGAACGCATGATGCTTTGCAACTCCCCAGTAGATCCGAGGAGTTCAAAGCTCCCCTCTCGATTAGACAGGTATTAATACTGTGCACATGCAGAAACTCTACAGACAGATAAAGGATTTTACTTTTTGTGAGTCACAGTTTAACAGCCAAACCATCTTCACTTACAGGAGTCATCCCCTGGGTCAGAAGAACCATCTGTGTTAGCAAGACAGGCGAGACCTCCCAAGATGCGCCAAAATGATCCTGGGATGAAATTGCTCCACTCTTCCCGGGAGGGCCTGCAGCATCTCACAGGGTCAGCTGCATAAATTGTATGTTCTTCAGGGCAAGGACCTTGCCCTCTGATTTGTCTGGGAAGCATGCGTTCGGTGCTCCACACCGCAAATAATAAATAACTGCTTCGGCTGCTGGCTGGGCTTGGGATTACAAGTCGATTCTCCCTCCTGATTCATTTCTTGTTCCGAGATGCCAGCAATGCAGTTTTACTGGAGTATGTCAGTGCTGGTGCTAGCCCCCTGCCCTTCCCTTGCTCACAGTAAGGCAACTGTCATCTACTGTCTACAGCATACTTTATAGCACTGAGGAAGAATATTAATAAGATTTCCAAAGGACTTGCTGCCACTTTTGGTGGAAAGGTTCCCTACAAAGTATGCACAGCAAAACTCCCAGGAGACAGATGGAGAAAACCTTCCCAGTGAGCAGAGCTGGTGTCGTCCCGTTTCATTGTCTCTGTGTCACCGTAACACCCCTGTGACACTGACACGCTGCTCTCTGCTGCTCTAGCTTGTGCTGCTCAGCGTAATTTCCTTGGTTGAACATCTTTATTTCAGATTTGTAACAACGTATTAACTAGTTTCCCTGTGCCTAACTGTTAGCTGTTTGCGGTTTAAGGAACAGTGTCCTTCCTGGTAAAGTCAGCTAGACTTTTTACTTTCCCCATTTGTTTTTGTATTGCATCACATTTAAAAAACACTCCTTATGTGCCGTATTTCCATCCAGGTTAAGGGCTCAGGATCACACCAGTGCATCTGACAAGGGAACCAGAAATGCACCTTGTCAGTGAGCAACAAAACGTTTAGCCCAGCAGCCAAGAAAAGAAGGTACATACAGAGAATTCCAATGCTAGACGATGAGGCCCACAGTTTACTAGATGTGTTTCTCCTGGGCGAGCTGGCGGAGAGTCAGTGTTACTATGAAATTACTCGGAGTGCCCTTTGAAAGCAGTGGGCAGCCCCATCATGTTTTCTTAGCTGTGTCTCACTGCCATTGCACCTAAGCCTGCGCCGGGTGGTCCCGGAGGGTGGCCACCCCTGCCCTGCTCTGGCAGGGCACTCTGTGCTTCCACCGCCCCTTGCCAGGGGAGACCCTTCTTCTCCACGTGTGGCTCCGGCAGGGAGCAGACCTGCCGGAGGCACCTTGTCAGGGCGTGCCTGGCATCAGCGATCGGCAGGCAGACCGCCTTTTCCACGTCTGGTCCTGAGGATGCCCCTTAAATGCAATCTGGGCATCGTCAATAAGTCTGTGGACATAAAGAGAGCTTCTTTCTAAATAAAGAGGTAAAGTGCAAGGGAAGAAGGCTTTTAAAGCAAAATCACGCATAATGCTAACTGTTGAGGAGCTCCCATTAGATGTTAGGCAACCTCAAGCCAATCCAGCAGCTGCCTTTGCAGACCTTGACCTTTGTTATTTTTATCTTCTTCGGGTTCAGGGAGGCAACTCCCAAATGGAATTAGGAGTCTGTGAGCTGGCTCTGTATTTGTAAGCGGACGCTCGTCAGGTGACTGCAGGGTTGACCAACAGATTGCCATACCTTTTATTACTCATTCATGCATCAACTATATGTTTATATAGTTGAGTAAGCATAACACTTGAGAAAGTTTGAGTAATATATCAATTGCATCATCCAGACGTAACTTTTAATGTGGAGCAGCGATATCGCTTCGTGTATTCAAATAATAAATCCCTAACTACCACGTAAGGCATACTGAGTTTTTGTTTCATTTTGTTTTCAGATTGAAACCAAGAAGTTGATGTACATGAGTTGGCCTGTTCTGAATCTTTGTCATCTTAGACAGCCCTGCTTACTGCCAGCTCATTTCACAGAGATCTGCTTCAAATCAACTCATAAATTATTAATAGTACATGTGTAGGTCAGAGAGACACTAACCCTGACAATCACATCCTAATATTCTCTCTTTAGCATCAGAAATAAGAAAGGAGATGTGAATAATCAATATTCAACAACCAAGGTACATCTCATACAGATATGGTATATGCACTTAGAAAAAAAACCCCAGATCTTTGCAAAACCTGTCAGGCTGGCATTAATCTTGCATGATGAATAATGTGGCAATCTATGAATTTTTAACACCTTTAAAATGATAAAATTGTGGGATGTGATATCCAAAAGTAAATTTGTTCAAATTGGAGAATATTTTTGATCAAATGGAGATATTGAATAATGTGTATAAAAATATTTAAACATCAATTTAAATTGCACAGCAGGCAAGACAGTTCGTACGGGTTTGTGACTGGGAGCAGCTTTCCGTCACAAATAATTCACCTGAAGATTTAATTATAACTCAAAGCTTAAGCAGTAGCTCTTCTGAGGAGAGACCTAACTCCGGAGGCTCCGAGCGACTCCCGGTGCTGGCGGGCAGCTTCCCCCCCACACCCCCCGGCCACTACCAGCGGAGGGGCCACATGGACCTGGGCCAGAGAGGGTTGCATTGCTTGGTTCCTGCTGCGCAACACCCTCTACAAAAAAACCCTACCAAAGCCAGAGCAGGATGCTTGCAGAGAGGATGTAACACAGGGGCAGAAAGGGGCAGGAGCAGAATTTCACCTTTTATTCACAGCAGGGCTGAACCCCGGAGGTGTTGTGTCTTGGCTACTGGTACTGCCAGCACTCACCAGTGAGCAGAATCAGGCCCCTGCTCAGCTGATTGCACTGGTGGGAGGGGGCGAGTTTGGGTTTTTGAGTTGGAAAAAAATTAACTGCTAATGCATAGGAAATAATGGGATGGATGCTGTCCTACCTGAAGTGAGTACGAATTTGTTGTTGACATTCACGGGGACAGGATCAGACTTTACGTTTGAAGTCACCTCCCTCTGAGATTGCCTGACAAACACTAAACCAAAATGTTTAATTTAGAAACTGTCAAAAAGGAATTACTAACCTTTTACACTTATTAAAATTGCTATATTCATTCCTGTAAAGGGACTAGAGAGCAACTGGACATTTTAGTTTTCACTCTATGCAAAATAAAAATGACACTCAAGAACTTTACCTAATTTTTAAGTGCTTCTAATGAAAGCATTTTATTCCATTTTTATTGAACAGAAAATAAAATCTGTTTGTTTCCTCAGATTTGAGGAGAATTAACATGTATCTGATTGTTAATATTTGATCCTTCTTTAATTATTTATGGTATCAAGGAATGAATCTGTCAAGTAAATAATGAAATGCGTACATGCAGCATATGTAATTAGGTTAGGTGCATAAATCCAAAGTGTTCACTTTATAGTTGTCAGTGCAAAATTTATTAATAATGAGAAATGCTAAGTGAAGAAAATCCCTAACAGTCTACTCATTAGTGTAGGTTAGAGCAGTTGCTGAAAAGGAAAGTTATCATTCCTCTCTTACTGTATTTCATCATTTAAGAATGTTAGTAAATTGCTATACATTTTCCTCATCTCTGCTTTAAATCTGTAATAAAAGCAGTCTTTAAGTTGTGCTGGGAAGGTGCACTTTATCATCATGCTGCAAACAGACAGCTATCAAAGCAGAGGGTTTCTTCAGATTTGTGTAGTTTAAAGTCAATGTTATACCCCAGTCTTGCTTTCCTTAGGACCCAGGAGTTCCTGTAGATTTAAAAGGGAAGAACTGCACTGTATTTATCTCCTGGTATTTTGGGACTGAAGGTGGTGAATGAATGCTTATACACAAGAGCAAATGTGACTGTACATTTGTCGGGGGGGGGGGGGGGGTGTAGGACACAGCCAGTACAAAACAGTGGGTGACACAGTGTGCATTTGCTTGTGTTGTGTGCCATCTCCTGCAACAGAGTAGGTCACATAGCCACAGTCTTCACACAACATGTGTCTTCCTATAACATATATGTAGCAGAAAAGCTCAACACTTAGAGGTCCAAGTTTGTAGACAGGTGTAAAAATCATGATACCACCTATTTTGAGTGGAGTGGTGCATCTGAGTATTTCTTGGGCCGTGGGTGTTTTGGTCTGCACAATCGCAAACCTTACTGCATCACCAAGGGTGGGTGACCTGAGCGAGGAGCTCTCTGGCTGTTCCTGGACCCAGGAGTATACGAGCCAAACTAATTGGCTTTAACAGCAGGGCTATGGCCCATGTGACTCTTCCCACCCATCCGCCTTAGCTTGGCATCAAGTTGTTTCTGCTTTTTGCAGATTAAGGAAAAAATGGTTCTAGTTAATAAAAAACAAAACAAAATTAATCTGCGAGTTTATGCCTCTTGGGGTCTGAGAAAAATGTGTGAGAGAGATGAAACACCTGTTTGAGACACACAACTGTTATTGTGGGACCACAAAGAACATTTCTCGATCCCAAAAGGTATTTTTCAGAGCTCCCTCTCTGAAAGAAGATTTGATTGCTAAATGTATATTTAAAACAATATTTCAATATCATTTTGAAGCTTATCATTAGCACAAGCACTTAATGGGCTAATTCGCTATATCCAAGGATAGGCATTCACCCCAGCTCACTTCAGCAGTCGAAAATTAGATATCTAGTCTGAATTAGTCATCTGGGCTCCCTCCACAGTCATTGAGATTTATCCCAGCCTGAGACTGGTGCTTGAGGCTAAGCCTAAGATACAGGAGGTGAATCACCCTCTGGAGAAACCTGCCCTCTTCTTGGGCTGCAGAAAGCTCAGGCTGGAAGCTTAACTTTTAGGCTGGCTGCTAAATGAGATGAGCTGAATGCCATGCTACGCATCTGTGCTGGATCTGACTTCCAGAGGGGTGCTTAGAGGGAAGGTCATCACGCCATGACCCTAAGGTAGCTAAAGCTCTTGGAGACCAACCACGTGACCACAGTAAGGTGCTTATGCTGGCTGTGCCTTATTTTTTCAAAGCGTTAAAATAAGGAGGACTGGATTTGCCGATCAGCAGAAGCTGACCTAAGTGTGGGCTGTCACTGAAAGCCCCTAACCTGAAGCTGTGTATCTGTATCCCTCGCTTCTGCTGGCCTCAGCATCCATGCAGCGCAGCAGGCAGCTGCTTTGAGAGCTGATTTGGCTGAGCGCTAGTCTTTGGGGGGTGTCGCAGGGTAACTTTTCATTTTTAGAAATCTAGCTGACCGTGCAGCCCCACAGTCGCTAGTGCTGGCACAAGGGAGAAGATGGGAAAGCAGAGGTTGCCGGCGTTGTGAGGTGGGAGGGTTGCTGCAGTTGGTAGCAGTGCAAAATTAAACGGATTGTGAAATCAAACCCTGAGCAAAAGGATGCTGAAAGCCATTCATTAAATTTTGCATCACACTGTTAGATTTTAATCACAGCATTTTGGATCAGAATCACAAATCCTCTTATCTGCCGTAAGAGCTTCTTTCGAGCTTAACATTTTTATGCCCCATATAGGATGCAACAATATTCATCTCTGCTAGTCAAGCTTAGAAATGCATTAAACTGCCCAACCAGAAAATCGGGAACAGGCATTTAGTGATGCAAAATGGTCATTCTGCAACCTAATGCCTAAGGGACAGATCAGTCATCACAGACTCCCACTTCTGCCTGAAAAGACCAATTAGGTGACTCTGCCTATTCAACTATCAATACAGGATTGCTCCCAACAAGATATTCCCCTGTGCTTTACCCACTCTAATTTTAAATTACTCAAGTGCCAAGACTTCTATCACTTCCCTGGGGTGACCATTACACAATTGAAGGCCTCACTGTGAGGAAATGTTTCCTGATATTCTGTCACAATTTTCCTATGCTTAGACTCATCCCATTTTACCTAGTTACATGTTCTTGAACAGCTCTACCTTCTTTCATAGCCACGTCTTTGCAAAATATAGTGAGAGCTAGCACGGTGCCCCTCCCCCCCCCCCCCCTTTTTTTTTTTTCTATCGTTCCTGCTAGGCATTAAACACATAAAGGAAAAGTCAGTTATTTCAACCACTGGTATCATTATTGGTGTTCCTGTGCTGAGGTGCCCTGATCATTCAGCATCAAACAAAGCTTCTCCAAGAGGAACTGTTTTCTGCACACATCCTTTGAGGGAGGACGATAAAGGCTGAACAAAGGGAAGTCTAGAGGAAAAAAAACAGCTCGAGGCATTACGTACTACCGTGGAAAGAGGAATTCACTACACACACATGAGAGTCCCCTAATAATGAATAATTAGAATGAAACTCCTCACAAGAAGAGCTTAAGGTTTACTTTATACTTCTAGGTTTTGGTATGCCAGAGCCCAGCGGGTCGTAGCTGGTTCGGGCAAGAGGCAGCAGCCTTGTGCTACAGCCCAAGCGGCTCTTAGGCACTCTCAGGTGCCCTTGCTCCAGGGAATAAGACCTGGGTGCATCTTGTAAAGCAGGAAGAGACTTGTCTCCAAGCATCTTGGGCAAATGAATGGCAGACCTCCTTCTCACCGGTCTTTTTATGCTCAATAAAAGGGCAATAATATTATGTTGCTGCTCCTTCCATCTGAATCAATGCCACCCTGAATTTTGGGTCGGGTATGTTCAGGATGAGCTTTCCCAAGGTCGTTGCAGGACCTTTCAGCCTGCTTTAGGTAGGATTTCCTTTTGAATTTTTCCCCCACACAGCGAGTGTCGTATAGTCAAACCCTTCATCTGTTTTATCAGACAAGCAGAACTGGGAGTCTGATATCTTTTAAAAAAAGATACAGTTCTCTGATTAACTGAAGAGTAATAGCATGAAATTCTAGTCTCCAATAAGTAACATATTGATGCTTATGTCTAATTTAATCAGCATCAGGGGGGACGGGGGTGCCCATTCCTTCACCATCAGTTATGCAGCAGTTCAAGGTGATAAATCCTATCTGCGGAATGATATTCCGTCGACATTTCTATAATATTAATTAGATCACCGTGTCAGGCTGTAGGAAATTTGCTTAACATTCATTAGAAATTTCTTATAGATAGATAGGCATCCCTCCCTCCTTCTCCCCCCAGCTTTCTTTCTCCTGTGATTGACAGATGAGGTCAAGCCGGAGACAGCCCCCCTTCCTTCCCCGTGCCTGAAGAGCCAGGTCACCGGACTCCGTAATGCATGGGGAGTGCGAGGGGAGGATTATGCCTTGAAGAGATATCCTATTAAATTGGACAAAAGCTCGTCTGCCTCCAGGCTCCATCGCCAGGTCTCCTTGGCCTGCAGCCGGCACGCAGAACGCAGGCGAGTGTACAACGCAAAAGCCATTTGCATTACCCTGCAGTCATTTTTATATGTGGAGGTAATGAAGTTGTCAGCGGCGCCCCGAGTGTGGCAGAGCCTGATATTCAAATAGACCTGCCAGCTCTCCCCCCTCCTCGCCGTCCTCCGCCCCCCGCTCTCTCCCCATCCCCACAGCTGATCTACTGACTCCCTGGATTACTGCTTCGCTGGCTTCCCGGCTCCGACTGTGCTTGCACTCTTGCCCCTGTCAAGCGCTTTTGTTTCCAAGTCAGGGACCAGGCAGCTGCGGCTGCCTGTGCGCTGCTGCCCGCGCTCCTGGGCTGCCCCACGCGCACCCGCGCCGCCTGCGCATACGGGGTGTCGCGGGCTGACTGCTAATGAGTGGCGAGTGCCCCGGACGGTCACGCCACGGCCCTGCCGGCAGTGAGGCTGCAGCAGCGGTCCTGCCAAATTTGCAAGGAGGGCTCCCCCAAAGCACCACGTTAATCCCAGGTTGAATGTCTGGGGCATTTTGTTGCAGTCAGATGGAAGAGAAAGGCTTCAAATTTAGGTAGATTTTCTGAGTAAGGTGGAGATGAAAATTGCGCGTTCGTGTTTTGCATGCCTACCGTGCCCTTTTGCTGCGGAACAGCAGAGCGTGATGCAAATTGTCCGTGCGGCTGGGAGGGAGGCAGCGGCCGAGTGGTGCTCAGCCCTCATGTTTGCCAGTGTTGAGGGGGTGCTAGCAAAGGGCATCACAGACGTACATTGTCCTCACAGAAGAAACCACAGGATCATAAATAACAAGGCATTCAGAACTGGCCTTTGGTAATTTTTAAGTCAATTTTGGGGGAAAAAATAATAAAAATTCCCTGTGGCAAAGCTGCCCGGTAAGCAAAAGGTCTGAATCAACCCCGTTAGCCTTGGAAACTAGCTTCTACTAAATACGGGGCTAGGCTGTCAGCTGGTGTTAATTGGCATAAACCCACTGAAGTCAATGGAATGACAGTGATTTATACCAGGATGAAGACTTGGGGGATGGATACTTAAAAGGAGGGCTGTCTTTTCTCTGCTTTCAGTAACTGGACCCACTTGTGGTTACAACCCTGCAGGAGCAAATGATAGCTTTCAGGCTTGATGGGCAGATGTCACTAGGTAGCTAGGCATCTGCAGGTTGTCAAACGTGCATTGGGAAGCTGAAGGCCACTTAAAAAAACTTCATCACCCTGGTAAACATTTAGCTGCCTCAATAGTCTCATTTTTGGACTAGCAACTCATTCATTATTTGCAGAAAGGATACTTTCTGTGCTCTTATGAAAATGATCAATGATCCTTTAGCACAGAAGGCCCATGGGATTAATTTATTTTGTAAGCAGCATGTTAAAAAGACTGGTTCAAGCATTTTTTAAAAACTTACAGGAGGGTCAAAACCACACAGGTTTCAGCAGCAGCTTTTTTTGGCCTTTGTTCTTACAATGAGATTTTGAAAGATTCCCTAGAACCCCAGCAAGCTACGAATTTTCATGGCATGATACATCATTGCGCCACTGGAAGTCATATGCCTTCAGGAGCTCCTTTTTGAGCAAACTGAAATTTATTTAAGAAAGTGAACTTTATGTTTACATTACAACAGTTAGTCTACAAGTATTTCCAGTATACAAGGCTACTCTAAATGCACCGACCTGCAGATTAAAGGCTCCCTGAGTATAAATTGGCATGATGCACTGTAAATGATTCACAAATGGAGGAGTCCCTAAGTGTGCATTGACTCGCTACACCATAACATCTCCTACAGAGATTTTACAGCATCGTATGCCAATGATCCATGGATTAAGGACTCCCTAAGTGCACATTGACACGATAGACTGGAGCTGTTTTGGTCTATCGTGTCAATGATCCGGGGATAATGACAGTGTCTTGTGCAGATCCACTGAGACCAGGGTTGTTGTGGTTCCTAATAGAAGAGCCAAAATTGTCCCACTTAAGTCATATTGACCTTTTTGGGTGCTACAGGAACATGGACAATGTTCTCATCTTTCATACCAATTGAGGAATATCTTCACCAGTGCAGTTCTGTAGTCTGGGTGGCTTCTGTTTGTGTATGTACATGCATATACAGGTTCATATAAAAAGCTGTGGACAAGTGCGCTTTTATACATTTTATATACATATATCTTTCTTCATATAGAGCAGGCCTCTCACAATAAAATTTTGTCACTGTCATCGGGGGTACCAAGGCTCACACTGAGGAAGAGTCATTCTAGACTGACTTCCTACGCAAAAGAGCAAAGCTCTCTCTAGTACAGGGAAGGATGGGAAGGGAAAATGAAGACCCAAACCATAATAATGCCTATTTATTCTGTGACTTGCATCTCAAAAAATGCCTCTCCAGCAGTTGTAAACCTCTCTGTGAACAGATGGGGAAACTGGGATGTAATGAGTTTAAATGATTTGGTAAACCTGTGACCACAGTGCAGCTGGGACCAAAACACAGTCTTTTCTAATAGGTCTCAAACCAACAGGAACGGTTTAACAGGTTGAAGATAAGACTGTGTAGTCCTTGTGCCATATCCGTGAAGACGATTCAAGAAAAGAAGACTGGAACGCTTTCAGAGGCAGGTAAGAAAAGAGTGTTAGGGAGTGTTTATCCTTCAGAAATTTGTTGTTTGCGGCATCCCGGGTCACCACTCTCACCTTCAGCTACTCAAGCTTTAGAATTGCTAGGAAAGAGGAAAAGTTAAGATGACAAAAAATCAGGTTGCACATGCAACTCCAGGAGAGGCAGAGTCAAAGAAAAAACGCAATAGGCTGAAGATAGAAAAAAGGTTGTCTCAGGGCCACAGTTATCTATCTACTCCATGTGGCTGGTTCTACCTGGTCCCATCTAAACAGCAGAACCCCTGGCCATGCAGGTGAAATGAGTCTGATGTCTAAGCCACACTTCGTGTTGGGAATTTCACTTCTGAAACTGCTAAAGCAGATATTTCAAAGGAGATTTCTGAGTTGGCTTTGCATTTTAAATCTTGGAATCTTTTTCTTCACCAGAAGTAGGAATGACACATATGATTGATAGAAAAAGGCCAGGACAAACACTGCATGTGATGGGAGCGTAAGGAGAAAATGGAAGAGGAGCAAGTCTGGAAAAGGGCAGCTGCCACAGATACAGTGTGTGCTGTTCCTGTAGAAAGAAACATGGGCACAATTTCAGTATGCAGGAGGAGTAGCTTTAGCGAATTGTAAGAAAGACACTTTTTATGTCCCAGTGGAGCATTATTTCTGGTTTATGTAATCTCTCTGCCTTTTCCTATGAGTTTTGGTAAGAGTTAAACTGATTTCTATAGTAGGACAGAATTGGGGGGGGGGGGGGGGTACAGTACAAGATTAAATGGCATGAAGTTGACGCAGGGCAGAATTATAAACATCGACAGATGCATCTAGGATTAGAGTAACCAGGTTGATGCGCCATTTACACAGAATGTCATGAGGGTGTTTTATGGAGGGGAAGGAGAACTAAGCACAACTGATGTTTGTCCTTTCTAGTAAGACTTGAAGGATCTTCAAACAAACATTCACTGGATATCCATCCATCTAAACTCATAACTTTTGGATTAAGCTATTTAATGTTTCAGTGGGCCTGGCCACAGCTCTGCCTGAAGTCACTAGAAGATGCTAGGCTCTACAGTAAATTTCTAAAATTGAGTCTAAGACAACTACTATCAATGGAACTTAGCTGTATATGTGCAAACCCATCTTTTTTCAGACTGTGGTCATTCACACTTCTTTCTCTGCTTTTCCTGTAAGAGGAGGACCTATGGAAAGTTTCACTGGAACAGCAATTGCTAAGTGCAGTGCACTTGTCCCTGTTAATGCACTTAGAGCGGGCCAGATAATTTTTATCATTTGTAGGTACATTTGTCTTTAGAGTTGGAAAATATGTTAGACAGCTTGATTTTTTTTTAATAAATAAAGATGATATTGAAGGTTCCAGGAGATGATTGAAAAAGAAAATATAAAATTTTAAATATACAATTAAAATTGGAGTCCCATCAACCTCCACAGAGCTCTCTCAGAAGAAATTCATAATACTCTGAATACATTTAATTGAAAGGGAGAGAAAGTCTTTGTGATTACAATTTAAACAAATATATTCTATATTGACAACTGGATCCTCTGGTGAAAGGCTGCTTAAAGTTGCAATATATTGGCTTCTCAGGTCCACTGATGTTCATTATAAAAATCTCCATTATAATATACTATTTTCTGAAATGTTTAAATTCCTTGACTCCTGACAGTCAAGAGAAAAGGTGCATATTAAGAATATTCAGAGTATTTCCATCTTCTGCATAATTTTACCTTCATAGAAAGTGAAGTCTGACCTCATTTTATCTTCAGAAGTAAAATATGTGCTACAGAGACCCAAAGAAAACTGAGAAAGGTCCAGAGATCATCACTGATGTTTGAGAACTTAAATCCAAAATAGCCTTTTCTGTTTATATTCCTAGAATGACAAAATTCATGAAATTTGCCATTTTATTGGAAGATATCACTTTATTTATAGCACACATACTACTACTCCAATCGTGTTCAAAAGGATCAGGAATGTCTGATCAATTGCCATATTTCTTAGGGAGTGAGGTAAGAGTTTCCCCTACCCAGGTTTTTACTAGCTGATTTTCAAGAGTGAGCTACTCCATTCTCCCCATTCCTAGAAGCTGCCTCTCCAAGAAGAGGAGAGGGAATTTTGATGAGAAGTGTGCAGATTTTGAGAAACAGAAGTTGGGGCAAATACTCAGCACTTTAATGATTCTTTTCAAGAAATAAAAAATGTAAAAAATTGTAAGCAGTTGTTCAACCAACTTCTTTCTCTGCCACAGAAAGTCAACTGAGAGATGGTATTTAGTGCTAAGGTAGTCACAACCCCATTAGCTCCTGCTTGGACAGCAAAGTAGAGCCACAGCAGGAAACTGGGGTATTGTGTGACCTGTTTTGGGCTGCAGGCTGGCACTCAACACAGTTTGCAGAAGGCAGAAGTAAAGGGGACACTACCTAAAGAAGCACTGGGAATACAGAAGAATACAGAAGAAATGGGTAGTCTTCCAAAATAGGAATACTTCCTTGGAAATGCTCTTCACAACACATATCTTTGGCTGCTTCACAATCTACCTCCACACAAGTATTTAAGCAGCCCATCTCAGCTGGCTATTGATGATTAGGCTGGTCTTCAGGGATCCCAAATACTGGGGTGATGTCCTTATTGCATTTAGGGAGAAATCACTGAACCTGATTCTAGGTGAGACAAACTGTGCATTTCTTTACTACTAGTGCAAACATAGCATGCTCTGTATGCATATATACTGTGAATTCACCCATCTTGATAATTTTAAAGACTTTCTGCTCAAGAACTTTCCTTCCACAAATCTTAGCTCCACTTTTAGCCAATCGCCATTTTTAGCCAACCTTCCTCTTCACTCCTTCCCTCATAAACATATGCATCATGAAACTGAAATACCAAAAAAAAAAAAAAAAAAACCACAGCAAAGCTTTGCTGTCTTTCACCACTGGTAAAAGGAAGGGAAATATCCTAAAGTCTAAGTCATAGTTGGTTAAAACATACCCTCCAGAAAGGCACCTAGCCTTGTTTTGAAGACATAAAGGGACAGGAACTCCTACACTGCTCACAGTATCTACTACTTAAAAAGTAATTGTATAATTGTTTTGATAAGGTAACAAGAATGAGCCTCTTGAATGTCTTGCTCTGAAGCATTTTTGCCAGTCCCTAGTGTACACAGAAATGTACTAAAAATCTCTCCCAAACTGACTGAAATCCAAGGAATCGCTATTGTTAAGTTCAGTGGGGCTGAGGTAAAACACAACAAATGGTACCTTTTTCTGTTGAGAAAGATGAAGAGTGTGGGTAGCAGGAAGACACAGTTCTAAATTTCTCTGTTTTCCCCAGGCATTTGAATTTTTAATTTTTTTTTTTTAGCTGTGGATAGTTATCTGTGCTATGTCTACCTGAGCGGAGTGGATGTGCAGGGTAAAACAGTCAATGCTGAGGACCTGACACACGTGCTTTATGCTCCTTAGGTTTTTACTTAAGATGAACTCTAGCCTGACCCCAGGACTGAACACCTATTAGCAGTTGGAGTGTATCAGGTGCACTCCTGGAGCTTATCTTCTGGTTTGTTTTCCTCCAAAATTAATTCGATGCTCCAAGACTGTTCTGAAACATGAACCAATATGAAGTAAACGGGCACAGTCAAGAGATTTTTGCTTCTCCTTCTGCACTGATCCATAAGTGGGCCCCTGCTACAAGCTGAAACGCTGCCATAGGTGAGACCTGTAAGTGTCATGCAGCCCTGTCCCAGCTGAATCTCAGCACAAGCTCTGTGATTTTATCTCAGTATAGTGCACAGTCTGTATTGCTTAGCACAGCTCACAGCTATTACTGCTCAAAGAAAAACAGCACCCACAAATCACCAGCTCTGCACATCTGGGTGCATGATACACTAGCAAACCCCTCTGGATTATGGCATCCCTAGCACCTGCTTGCTTTCCACATCAATCTGCCATGGCCTTAGCCTTCTGCCATAATCCAGAGAGTTTGTTCTCAGTAAGAGATCTGTGAATACACACACACACATAGAATTCTACAGCAAATTCCTGGTTTTCTGAAATAGGTCCCTGCAGAGAGGCTGGTATGCTTTCAGTAGCACCACTTGATGTCTGAACAGGGCTGAATCTGTCCTCATCAGTAGTTGTGAGATACCCCGGGTACAGCCACTGTCTGTTTCCTCCTGAGGATGCTTCTAGCTATACTATATGCTGCAGTCAATTTGGGGAGAATACTGCTTTTTTTTGCAGTATTAATGGGAAATGATCTAATAGTGTAAAACCTAACATGGACCCAATGCAGCTCATGCAGCAGTTGAAAGGCAGGAAGAGGAAGAATTATATTATGTCCCCGTCTTGAGAAACCTAGCCAATGCTAGTTATTACTGTGCTCAAAGTCATGCTGCAAGTTAGAACCCTGGCTCTGAAATTGCTAAAGAATATGGCCACAGTCCTGATATATGGCAGAAGAATGGAAAGTCCAAGTAGGAAATAGATGGAGAAATGAAACAAAAAGGGAAAGGAAAAGTTTTTTGTTGATTTCAGTTCGGTAGTCAGGATCTAAATGGATCTGAGAGGGTCAGGTCAGGGAAAGATCTGAGGCTCATTTTTCCTCACAAGTGAGGAAGGAGAAAGGGATGTGGTTGGGGACTGAGGAAAGAAGGCAAAAAAATCCATCTATACCTCAGAAGTGTGTTTGGTGGGTTTTTTTTTCAGATGGTGAGACCCACTTTTCAGTGGGTGTCTGGAGAAAAGAGCTCTCCAGGGACTGAGGTACATGACACCTTCTGGGATAAAGCTGCATGAGATGTGTATGAAGATGGGTGGGGTGAAACTTGGTTATCCGCACATGGTTGTCTTGTTGCATTGGAGGTGTCCTCGACCACTTGAGGGGTCTGCTCAGGCTGACTGCTGTGGCACAGGACCTGTGGGAGACCTGTGCCTATCTGGAGATGCAACTGAAGGCTGCCCAAGGGCTTCTCAGGTGGCATCAGCTGCCTTGTCTGGGTAACAGAATCAATCCCATTAAAAAATGCACATCTTATTGCAAAACTGCTGCTTCGCATGTGCAATTTATCGCTGTTCTAAGAACCTTTAATTCCTGTGCACATGGCTGAGATAAATATACCCTGAAAAAAATTCCTTCTTTTCTTTTTTAAACTTCCAGATTTTGACATTTGTACCTCCAGCATTTAATTTTGAAATGAAGGGAACCTGGCTTCTTTATACAGATGAAAACTACACTAAACTTTTCCCTTATGAAAGATCTTTCAAACATTAGCTGAATAATTTTTGTCCATTTGACCATCTGAGTAATTACTTTAGAATGTCTTCTCCTGCATTTCTTTGCTAGCAGTCAGACCTCTGTAATAAAATATTATGTTCAAAATATATTTTAGAAGAAAGGTATATAATCCTATTAATGGATTTCTTTAAATTCTCTATATGTGTTTTGCAATGAAATAAGCATATCCATAGCAATTTTTAAAGTTCTGCTTCAGGATTTATGCACTCTTAATGGACGGAGATTATTTCTTTGGATAATATAAATATCCCGAAGATTTAATGAAGCCATAAAGACATTCATTAGACTTCTGTAATTAGAGTTATAGTTACAAAAGCTCCAGAGTGCTAAATATACCTGCAGTATTTCATTGTTTCAAGTTTTCAGTAAACAGCTTTCATCTAGGGGAAGAATTCAGAGCTGTGGGGGTGGAATTCACCTCCAACCTGGCAAGAGGGACCTGAATGTCACCTCCTCTTAAACTGGGCAAATGGCCCATGAAACTACATTTATGGAGACTAGCTCCTCCAGGCCACCTGCAGCCTGCCAAGATCCTTCTCTGGGCACTGCTGTGGAGCGTGCCTCAATTAAATGTCATCTCCAACTTGCAACAAAGGCTGAAGATAGATCCCTCATTTCTCAGTCTGTTGTTTCCTTGATGTCGGATCAGGACCACAGATATATTTTGGAAATTGCTTGGAGGCCTTGCACAACCATGTACGTAAATGTTGGGACTGAATTTGGCCCTAACTTCTTACTGGAAGTAGGGAAAGGTAATACTTTTTAATGAATGTTGCAAATCAAGCCATTTCTCCAATTCTGGGTTTGTTCAGGCCACTTTGCTCTCATGCAAATGTTTTCTCTGTTTTCTATGCAAAGAACAGCAATGACACAGAGCCCAGTGATGACGTCTCAGAATCCAATCAGAAAACCTGCATAAAGATGAAAGGTCTTACCAACAAGAAGTGAGCTTGCTAAACTACACCTTTCAATGAATTCGGACAAAACTGAAAAATGTTGTTGATATCAGATCCTTAGGCTGATTACTGAAGCGTTCGATTTTTCAGCATGTCAATTCATCACTGTCTACCTGGTTATATTTAACACTTTCTCCTGTTTCCATCCTGTCTGCTGAGATAGGCAATCTCTGTCACACGGTATCTGCTTCACCAGAAGGTCAATAGACCATTGTGGAGGCCCATGAGTCCTGTTCCCAAGTCGCCTTGATTCTCTCCACGATATTGCTGACGGCAGATGGAGCTTCCATGTCTTGTGGCATCTAAAATATTAATGAGATTAGAGCTTCCATCCTTCAAACAGTTCAGTGCTTCCTTTTTGGTGCATTGTAATTATGCAGCCAGTCAGTGGAACACAAAACCTCTGTGGCGATGGTTGTTATCCTGTGCTGGTGTTGCCAGAACATTGCATTAGTTACACTGGCGTTCATTTCCTTCAAGGAAGTGCCACTTTGCATTTTAAGCTAGCCACAGGTTCAAGATTTTTGTGGAAGATACTAAGCTTTGGATAACTCAGTCTGGAACTGAGAGGTTTGGGATGTACATATTTATGTTTGGTTACAGCTCATCAGTCCTGGCCAAATTATGCAAAATACATATATCGGAATGGTGGCTCACAACTTCCACGTACGCTAGCCTGCTTTTGGGGCTACTTGGGAGTAGTTCTTGGGCTTCCCTAACTCAAGCCTGTTGGAGGCTACCTGTGATACCACAGCTGTGGTGTAGGACTGAAGGGGATTAAACAACCTTCTCCTCTGCTTTTTCATTGTCAGTGAGGGGACATAGCGGCTGCACAACCTGTTAGGTTGCCTCCCTGTTTCTGTCAGATTATCCCTCATTATGTCCCTGGATCCTGGATGCATATATATGCACGCATATGCACACATACAGCTTTGAAGACTGACTTATAAATACAGAGAACAGTCATTGATTAAAAGGCATTTGTTGTTAGAACTTGCTGATAGTTTAGCACAAAGTGGCTTCACTGGTTTCTTGGATTGGCATTATTTTCCAGTGTGAGTCCTGAACCAAACTCTGGATCTGGATCCTTCTGGATGTTAGGGAAATCGGCTTTTTGATATTTGGCTTCTCCCCTTTGTAAAACAATTACCACACAGCTTGCCTAGCTTTGTAAAGTGCTTTGAGATCTATCGGCGAAACACAGTATAGGCATTCTAAGCATGATTTATTTCCTTGCAGGGCCTATCCCTAAGTGGCTCATTGAAGAAACAACATTTATAAATATGCATAGCTTCCTGGTATAGAATTTTTCCTATTCTTTTCAGAATATACAGGCTAAGCTGTTATTATTCACTTTTCCATTTTTAGAATCAACGATTAAATTGCACTGCACTGCTGTGTTGTACCAATTAAAATAACTACTGTCTATTTGGCAGTCCTTTAATGGGAAATGAAATTCACTTTTAGGCATATATCATGGTAATACATATATCATATGGTATACAGTTTAGATCATTTTGGAGCACAGTAGCTGTATTAGTTCTTATTCCCTACCTAGCCGTCGTTACAAGCATCAATTTTGTTAATTAAGAATTTAAAACCCTGTGAATTTATAGTACAATTATGTTTTACTTCATAAGTAGGTCTTTACCCCTCTACAACTATTAACAAAATGTCCACTTATATTATTTGCTGGTGGTTTCAGAGGCTGATGAGTTTTTGGATGAAGATTTACCCTTTTGTCTAAGCTTTGCTCACTGTGTGTCAGCTGTTTGTCAGCAAAACATAACAGTGAAGACTTTTGACTTAAATCTTATTTTTTTAAAGAAAAGCCAATTCATCAGGTACGAAAGACTGCTGCTCGCACTCTCAAGTCCTGCCAAAGACAAATGGCTGTAAAAATTTAAAATCAATCATTAACAGATTAGCTGTTGGTCCAAAGTAAATAGCAATCAGCTTATTAGGCATCAGGCAGAGTGAGATAAAGGGGAAGAGTTATTGAAAATGAGGATGTTTGCTGGGGCTGTGCTGATGGAGCAGAACAGGGAAAGGCTGTTTCTTTGTTGCTCTAATTACAAATGGAAAATAACCTACAGTGCTGAACAAGTTGAGCTCCCTAGCTGAATTGAATGGAGCATAGTGCTTATGTTCTACGTCATGGCTTGATTTATCTTGATTATCAGTAGTTTGCACTACTTCTTCCCTCCCCAGAAGGCCCTGTTTGGCATTCTCTTACACTGAAGTAAATGCAATTTTTGGCTCTGCAAAGAATGGGGTGTCAGGGGGGAGTCACCATAGGAGAAATGCCCTTCTCATCCAAAAATATAATTTCCACACAGGAAATTCCTCTCATATGATGAAATTTTGTTTGTGACAGGGTTTCATTATGGTTAAGTGACAGATTGCTGGTGACTAAATCACAGCCCGCTTTGTGCTACAGTTGTATTCGGACACGGTGAAATTCTGCAGAGCAGATAAATTCAGAAGGAGGCAGATGTTGTAAGAGGAAACGGAGAGGGAGAAGGAGTGGAAAGGGGAAAAGGCTGAGAAGACAGAAACAATAGAAGTTGGGTAGGAAGTGAAGCTGAGGGGAAAGAAGAAGAAAAACAATAGCTGAGAGTAAAATCAGATGAGGAAGCAGAAAACACAAAGAACTGAAGTAGGAAGTAGGAGGAAATGGGTACAAGTTACAGTCAATGACAAAAGCTCCTTTTCGTCATGTAAACACTGAAGTGCTTACATAGAGAGTAACTGACCATTAGAATGATTTACCAGGAGTTGGGGCCCTTTCTCCATGACCAGGCATGTTAAATCCAGGCTAAGAAGTTTTTCTAACAAAATAGGATACCTGTGAACTGTCTCTTCAGCTGTTTGAGCCCAGTGAATAGAAAACCAGCCTGTTTGTACATGAGGAAGTCTGGAAACGGTACATTTCTATTAATGACGTGATTCCACATGTTATAATTGTGAAGCCTCACACAGTGCATGACCTGAAGGTAACCTCAGGAAAATCATTGCCCACTAGCCTGGTGCAACCTGCAGTCCCTTCTGCCCCAGGCATGGGCATGAGGTTACACATTGCTGCCTCTTCCCCGGCATGCGTGCTGTGTGACCGACCTCTGTCTCGTGATGCATGAATGCAATGCAGTGTCAGTGCAGACTTCAGTCCCTCTCAGCTAAACTAGCAACACTTCAGCCAGCTTGATTTGAGCTGGTGCCCCTCCATCCAAGCCCCAGTACAGTTACATCCTTCCCAGTTACGTGTTTGGGGCCACTGCTCAGCCCTGGTGGAAGGTGGGAGGTGTCCACCGAGCTGCTCTGGCACTGCCATGGTTTCTCACCCTGGTGCAGAGCTGTAGTGCTACAAGGGCACATCCCCAGCCACTGCTCCTCTACCAAGGACGATACAGAGGCCAGACACACAAAAAAAGTGGGGATCCTTTTTTTTGCAGTTTCTTTTTTTCTAAAAAATTGAAAATAAGACCAAATGAGTAAGCTCCCACAAGCTCTTACTTCTTTTTCCGTAGTAGGAAAATATACCTAAGGCCTGACAGAAGAAAAACTACTATACTACTCTTTAAACTTACTTTTCCATTAAAGAGCTGTGGAAAAACAGGAGGGTGGTTATTTCCTTTCCACCTTTTACATTTATTTTTGTCCTTTTTTCCCTACTTCTCATGTGGTATAAAAAATAAAGTGTCTATCTTCCATTCATTTTCTACTGCTTTTGCTTTAAGTTACTGTCAAAGATATCCAAGCGAAAATTCATAAAATGACATAAATGTGATTTCAACAGAGAGAATAAACTGAGAAGTCCCAGAACAAATACATCCTAACGATTATTTGCCAACGTTTTCACAGAAAAGAGCAGTCAGCTGAAATGGCAAAGCAGCAGAAGTTCTCTTTTCCACATGCTGAAATGGCTGAATAAGCTATACAGAGCAAAAAATGACTTTTCTGCCTCCAATTCGTGGAGTCCCAGGATAGCAGCCCACACCTGGGGGCGACAGAGCTGTGGCAGTCTGTCATCCTTGAGCTATTTCTCCATGCACCAAGGAGGAGAGGGGTGACGCTGCTTTCAGTCTACAGCAGGAATTGTTTGAATTATTTACAATGGACGGAAGGACAGCTGTGGGGAGAGGATGGGGAGGCTGGTGCAACGCTATAGACATTGATCCTGCCAGGAGAAAAAGCGAACTGATTTGCAATACGAATGATGGTCTTGCAAATGTGGAGGGAGGGCCGTTTTCCAATGTCATCCTCAGAGTCTAAAAGAGGGCTCCATGCATATTATTCAAGTGAATGAAGCTGGTAGTGTTGTCTAGGGGTGCCATATTGCCAAATAGATTCTTGTCTTCTTCATTTCCTATGTATTGGTGGCCTCCAGTCTACAGTAAGATGGAAGCTGTGCAAAATTTATCTCCCTGAAGAAAAGTGCCAGTTTTTCACTGTCTTGCTTATAAGAACAGATCAAAAACAGAGGAAGGGTGGAGGGCTGAGGGCTGGCCAGTCACTGGGATGCTCCACAGAAAATCGAGGAAGGCAGCTGCAGGACCGGCTCTTAATAACAGAGGAAGACCAAGAGCTGTTGACATTAAGACCGTGAAGAAACAGTTACACTGGTGACACATGTTATACAAGGACTGCCTTACTAATTTTTCCACCAACATATTCCTGTTATACAATTTTTGCTTCTTTTAATTAAGCGTTTCAAGAGAAAATAATGGGATCTTAAAGCCTCATGTATTTTGGAAAAGGTAGTAGTAAATTGTGCAGTTTTGACCTTTTCAGCTTTTTGTAATTTGATTGGCTGTCTGTTCTTTTCCCTCCACTATTTACAGCTGCAGTGAACTGTGCAGAAGGGGTAGGATGGCTAGCCAGCTGAAATACGGAATATTTAAAAGGTTAAAATGCTGCAACATACTGGTGCCTTCCACAGAGTATATGGGCATTATAAATTTTGCTGCGTTGATCACATAAAGGATTGAGAAATTAAATGACTTCATGAATCATTTTTTGTGGGACAACAAGTGTGACCAAAATGGGGAAAAAAGGTATCACTCTGACCCCAGATCTAGGAAGCATGTTTTTTTGTGTGTTTATTATTTCTGCTGCAGTAATAGATGAAGATTCCTTCTGAAGCACAGGATCATTTTAGCAGGCACTGGGTATCTATGAGTAACACAAAGACAAGCCCTGCCCCAGAAAGCTTGCAATCACAGCATCTTGAATCTATTCAACAGGTGACTAAATAGAGGTGGTGACCTTCTTAGGAATAAATATTTCTTTTTTAGCGTACCAGAGGGAGATCTTAGGGAAAACACAGTATACTTTGAAAGTAATTCCTTAGCAGATGGAGACGGTAACATAGAGACATTAATAGCCGTGTAATGAGTCCAGAGGGCATCTGAGGAGCAATGTCAAATAATTTGGTACCCAGGCAATATGCTGAGGAGATTGACAGAAAGGTAGCAGGGCAACAGGAGATCAACAGAATCTCGGACCAGGATGACAGCTGAGACACTAATAACTAAAAGAAAAAATCTTCAGGTTTTGGTACTTCCCTTTGTCATCAACAGCAAGGCTGGTGAGCAATGTTTGGTTCTATGCAAGCTTTTCTCAGTGGAAAAGACTGCTTAGGGCAAATCTGAAGAAAGGCTTCTCAGAAAAAAAAAAGAAAGAGCAGAGCTTGGCTCCCCAAACTTTTATTTCTTTAGAAACACAAGATGCGCAAAATTGTTTATTTTGTGTGCAAGACAAATCTGAAAAGTCATACCAAAGAGATTAGGAGTCGGGTCTCATAAATGCCAGCAAGAAGCTTTCTGGCACTGTGTACACCATTACGGCAGAGCACCAGTGGCTGGACTTTTGCGCTGAGGCTGGAGGAGCAAGGCTGCATCTCGGCTCCCTGCCCTGGCCCCACACGAGTCCACACGTGGCTGAGCATAGCAGAGGGAACACAGGAGCACCGTAGGTGATTGCGTAAGAAACAGATACGGGCAGAAGGAAATGATGAATCAACTGGAATCACAGACACAATTCAGAATTGGGTCTGATTGTGAAAATTTTGCTGTGTTAGCTCTAGTTCCTTGCACTCTTGAAAGTGGAAAGTTTCGTCTTGTTCCAGTTGTAGCTCTGGATTAAAGTCAGAAGTGTAGGGAGAAAGATTGTTACCACACTGAGATACTGGGAAAATTTCTTCAGAAGGAAATGCCAGTATTGCTTTTGATCCATCATTTGAAACAAACTCATGATCTTGAGGGATTTATTTTCTGTGGTCATTAAAACTGAATGTTTTCATTGATTCGGATAGCCTCTTTCTGCAGGAGCTGCAGCTGCTGGGACAAACAAGCCTCCATTCTGCTGTGCTGATCCCTCTGGGAGCCAGGGGTGATTGACAGCAGGCTCTGGTTTGGGCAGACTCATGCCCCGAGCTTCAGGAACTGGTGCACGCATTTCAGCGAGAGCAGCCTCCGCAGCACCGAGCCAGGGGCATTTTCCTCCTTTCCACGGGCATCAGGAGGCAGAGTGTTTCCAGCCTGTCTGTGATGACGGGGCATGCAGAGACAGCCTGTGAAGCTAGTCCCAGCCTTCTGCTGCTGTCCCCAAGGTGGCCTCTCTCCCACCCCTCTTGGGCTGTTCTCAGCGGCAGCAGCAGGAAAGCCGTGCAGGAGACAGGTGATCTCTGGAGTCAGCTGGAGCATCCATCACTTGAGGGACAGGAGGTCCAGAACAAACAGCCTCACCTCCAAAATCGCTGAGGAGCAGAGCTGGGCCACGCATGTTGTAGGGACTTCTTATGCTCAGGCGTCCTTGGATGCGCCTGTGCGCCACCTCCGGAAGCCTTGCTGCTCTGTGGAGGGGGAGAAATATTGTGGTGTCTCCCCCAGACACTACAGCTGACTCGGTGGCTCAGGGACCTCACCAGCCCAGAGGGCCAGCTGCTTGCCTCCTCCCCCCCGCATCTGCACCACAGCTGTTCTGGGATTGCCTCCCGTATCTGCCCTTCTCTTTGAGGAAGGTGGGAAGGCATAACTGAGGCAGGCTGTGAGGTTGTGAAGGTGCTGGACTTTGATGCTCTGCTTACTGGGCCCTGGAGGCCAGTTGCTGGGGGAGGTGGTGGCTTGGTTTGCCTTGAGGGCTGAGGGAGGCCGACGTCCGCTCCCGCTCAGCTGCCGCCGCTCTCCTGAGGCGCCCTCGCCTCCCCTCCGCCCCTTTTTGTTCTACAACCGGCCCATCTGCAGAAAAGATATCAACCTTATAATACACATAGATACACAGTTATACGGTTACGCGGAGGTATAATTTAATGAAGCAGTTGTTCAGGCCCCCCAGCGGGTCGCCCGGTGACTACAACTACCCAAGCGCAAGGCCGGCTGGCGTCGGCTCGCCGGGAGGGCGAGTTTCCCCTAGTGGTGGTGGCCCCTCGGCAGGCCGGCGGCGGCTGCCCTCGGGCAGGTCTCCCCCGGCAGACAGGGACCGTCCTGGGGGCGAAAGAGAGAAGCCGCCCTCTGCACCTTCCACCTCCGAGCCAGAGCTGGAGGCGGGTGAAGGCGGCTGCCAGGCCTAGGCGGGCTCACAGCCCCACGCCCGGAGGGCGCTGCCACCCCCCACCAACAGCGCCGGGCCGCTTCATTTTCATCCACTGATCAGATATATTTACTTCTCGGGTATTTCCCTAACCAGAATTGACTGCACTATAATTGCCTATTTCTTTGGTCCATTGGCTGTTAACCTTGAAGCGCGGCGGGTGGAGGCGGGGAGGCCCTCCCTGTCAGGCCTGACCCCGGCCGCGCCGCAGGCTGCCATGACAACCGCGACAGATGTCAGCCATGCCGCCCGCGCCCCCCGGACGGGGAAAATCGATCTTGCGACGGCGCCGCCGCGCACAGCCACCGACCTGCCAAGCGTTCCCGGCTCAATCATTTGTTTCATCTAGCGGGGAGAGGAAAACATAAAAGAAATGAAATGAATTTGACCTCTGTCTTTCGAGTGACTCCGGCGCTGCACTGAATCCTAGCAAGCGCCTCTTATGAATTTGAAAAAATTACATTAGGAATAACATTTTGAAGTGAAATGACTCTTGTAATGTCAACCCTCCAGAAACATGTTATTTCAAATGTCAGATACGTAGCAGTCATTTGCTATTTTCCGGATGTGTCCAGAGGTTATCTTCACCTCGGGTGCATTTCAGGTAAATTATTATAAAGAAACTGCCTGTGAAATACACAAAAAAGTATTGCCTGTTTTTTCGCACCACCCTGGTGAGGACACCTCCTTTGCGGCCACGCTGGAGCATCGCCACGAGAAGAAGATGATAAACAATGCTCCAAATCGACAACATCTCTCCTTTTTCAAAACCGTGCCAGGGTGGAAGGACTTTCCCAGCCTGGAGAGGGGTTCCCTGCCATGGCGGTGCGCCCGCCAGCGGGGGCAGAGGATCCCGGGGGCACAGGGACAGGTCCCCCACGCCTCTCCGAGTCACCTGGGGTTTGCTCACGGCGTATGCAAATGATTTCATGACCAAACTCTACAACTCCGTGCCAACGTTTGCCAATACATCAATGTCATTCTGGCAGTGTTACGCGTGTGTCCGACAAATAGGGAAAAACCCAAACCCCATGGGGTTTGGTTCATGCCGACCACTGGATGGACCTGCTGGCGGATTTTAGAGGCAGCCCCTCCCAAATCTGTAGAGATGGACAAATCTCTAAGATAACCTTGTCCTTAAAAAAAAAAAAAAAAAAAAAAAAAAAAAAGAAAAACAGCACGCCACTGAAGGTGATTATAGTGAAAAGGATCTCTTAAGATTTTCAATGCGATACGTCTGTCTCTCTGCTGTGGGATATTTTATTGCATTTTTGCCCTCAAGTGAAGCTGACGGGAGCCAGGCTTGCAATTTAAATCAATAAGAACCCTTTACCGTGGCCATAAAATACTTGGCTAAACCTTTGAAGTGGCCACAGTTGAATGCGCAGTGAACACAGCATAAATGCTCCTTGAGATGTATTGTGTTAGACCACTGCTAAAGCGGCGCTCTGAGGAAGCAGTGCCCGAGCACCTTCTGGGAGTGGGGCAGCGTGGCCCAGCTTCTCTCGGGTGCTGGCAGGGTTACTGTAAGTCAGTGCCTGTAACTTGCATGCTGCCCCACGCCGCAGATGTCTGGTGTCCGCGCTCCCGGCTCCATGGGTTTCCTGGGGTGGGGAGTCAGGCTTGAAAATCCTATAAAGTGTTATTGCACCTCTTGGCGACAGCTGGGATACACAAGGCAACCATGGCGGCATTGGCTGTGCTTCCACAGCCAGGTCCTCAGTTATGTAAATCAGCATTTTTGCACAGAGGAGCAGGTCTGAATGACCCCAGATGAGGTGTAGTCTTTGCAGGATGAATGGTGTCTCTGTGCATGTATGTCTATCTAGCATTTGGCACGTGCATGCGTGTATACATCTCTACATATATCCAGGTAAAAGCAGAAAACTCTCTGAAGATACAAGCCTAGTTTGAATAACATGAACCATTTGACCATTTTGTATTTAATAGTTAATACTGACAGTTAGGATATCCAAAGTTAAGGTTGACACCTCACCCTTCCTGCAAAAAGCAGTAAGAAAACAAGTAAAGTTTAAATCCGTGCCCTGACCTTGCAGTTGTTTATGACAAGTCCTTGGGATTCTTTAAGGAGAAATCTATGTTTTTTCCTTCCGCTTGTAAAGGAGCTTTTCATTTAAAGAAACGAAGGAGCAAGTACTACTTTATTATTGGCTAAATTATACTGCTAAAACCTTTCACCCAGTGGCACAGGAGAAGTGGATGAGGTATATGTTTTAAGGACATAAAAGACTGGTTCTTCCAGAGATATATAGAATATGTTCAGAAGCAGCATTAAGTGCACATACTACAGAGAGCACTGTATGCCCTCTGGCTGCAGCTCCCTGGCCATAGAGAAAGTCCTGTCCTGTGGGTCCACCCTCAGGCTGCTGAATCTTGCCCAGTTTGGGACAAGCAGTCCATCTGGCTGTGCTGTTTGTTCTGTTTCATTCCCTTCAGTGAGGGTTGGATCCGGTCCAGTGAGGTTCAGCTCTTCAGCAAATATGTGAAGAAGGAAAAGGACAGTTTTCCTTTCTGTCCTGTACATTCACAGTTTGGCATTATGCTACTCCCAGTGTACCTTAGTATTACAGAGGTAGCGGCAGCATATGTAGAAATACTATATGCTCAGCAGATTGTAAGAATCTGGGCTAAAAAGAGCTTCAATGTGTAATGTCTACAGCCATTGTTATTTGTAATAGATCCTGTGTTTAATAGGTATAAGTCTATTGGTTTTTTTAAAAATATATATAAATTAGGCTCACCATATTTTCAGCGGCCTGGTTAGGTTTGGAACTTGACTCTGCTACATTTTTTTTCTATAAGCCATTTGTAAGGAACATATGTGTTTCTGCAACCCCAGGAGCATGTCAGCATTGTCACAGCTGTATATTCACTGTCAAACATGACCTTCTGTGTCAATTTGTATGATTAAAAGTACCTCTCCATACATCCACATTGTAAAACACAGGCTATTCACATAGCGTTCATATAGATGCCATATGTTTCTTCTGCACTGAGAAACAGTACAGGTGTTGTTCCACAGTATTTTGACCTAAAAATAGCTGAAATAAATGGCTGTTGTTATGCTCCACTGAGAAGTTTTGCTCAGTTATGACTAGTTTGCTCCAGTGAACTTCCATTGGTTTCTCTTGCCTTTACCCAATCTATGTCCTTCCACTCCTTTTAACTACCCTAAGTGTCCTGACAACAGGCGCCATGCGTCATGCTTCACTGTTTCTTGCCCTCGATGAATTCAGCAGCGACATGCCCTTGGGTGCAAAAAGGAGAAGTAAAACCCTCAAATTACCTAGATAGACTCAAAAACATTTCTCCTATTCTATGAAATATCACTGAAAGCACATCCCAGCTCAGAGTCCTAAACTCCGCCATCTACAAGGATAAACAATACGATGGGGAAATAAGCAGATGAAGGAGGATAAAATGTGATTTGTTTCACTGTATTACATCTGACAGTAAGTATTTGTCCTAGCTCACATCTTGTTTACTATTTAGGCAGTGTTAGTTTGGATATGTGATTGTGGATTTAAAAAAACCTCTTCCTGTTTCATCCCATTGCTGGAGACTCCACATGCTTGGGCACGGACACCTGAGAAATTTTTCAAAAAAATATACATCCAGACTTGTGGTGAGTTTATCTGTTTATATTTCTCTTTCTATCTTATTCCTCTTTTTCCTTGGAATAGACTGGTAATGAAAGGCATTTCTCTCTCATGGGGCATCTGATGAGAAGACACACAGAGCTTTCTGACATGGTCACTGAATGCCTCCCTTCAGTCTCTGGCTTACGTAGACATGACTGTTGAGAGACAGAGACTAAATAAAGGTCTAGATTTTACCATGTTTAATTTGATATAGCAGGCCTTTAAAATTAAGGAAGAAAATTGCCATGACTATGCTATTTCTTCCCAGGAATTTTTCTGCAAATCCGTCAAACCAAAATCAGACATGATACAAGAACAGAAGGATCCCCAGTCCCTGCTGTCTATGCTGGGTAAGTGGCCTCAGCACCACTTCCAGCTCAGGGGCAGTTTTCTGTCTTCCTCCATAGCAGGAGAAAAAAAGGATGAAAATGGACTTTTTAAAACAGGGAAATTCTGACTCCAATCTCAACTCAGTCTCACAGATTATGGCTGGGAGCCCTAGCAGGGACACCAGGGAGACTAATCCCACAGCAGAAGGGACTGTTTCACTTCATTTTTATGTAATTCAATTTTCTGAGTTGTCCCTCATAGATTTTACTAGCAAACCTCACTGGTTCTTAGGCAGAACAACTGGCAGAAGGAAATTCCTGAGGAGTGGCACTTATGGATCATCCTAGAGCATTTCATGGAAAGGTTTCCTGGTAGTCACGACTCGTTATGGCCAGCACAGCAATCTACAAACAGTCCCCCTGAATTAGACAGCACATCTGTCTTATTTGTTTGAAGAGCGTGTAAACGTCCTTTCCCTGCTTATGCAAGCATAAGGGTCTTGGTTCAACTTTGAAGCCATTGCTTTTGCTCTGGATGCATGGTCTGGGAAAAAAGCAGTGCACAGGCAGAGGGCCAATGGTCAGAGCCATCTGCAGTGGCTGGTTACCTTCTCAGGAAATATGTCATAATCATCTTTTCCTCTCAGTCTGCTACATACATCTCTAGAAGCTGGCATCTTTTCCTAGTTCTGGGCTTTGTGGGTATGGTCCTCTGAGTGCTGGCACACGCATCAGCATGGTCTTTGCTGATTTCTTGGCTGCTTAGATCCCTTTCCCTAGGTTCTATGTGCAGGGAAGCTCTAGCAGCATCCCAGGAACAGTGGATCAGGAGGGAAGGATGTTCTTAATCCCAACCACTTCACTGTTAACAAATCACTTTAGAAAGAGCACAAATCCTGAGCACAGCTCTCCTACAGTCTGATCTTGAGGCAATCGTAAACCCAAGATTTGGTGAGTTTTCTTCCAGCCTGCCTGCATTTGAGCTCTGCTTTATTCTGTCCATATGCTCCTTCTTCCAGTCTTTACTATCAACTTCCTCCTTAGCTGTGGTTGGGAGAGGTATTCAAAGACAAAATCTAGTAAATACATTTTTTCCCATAGGAAAGAGCTTTTTATGGATGATGGCTTGTTTGCTTCTGCAATAAAATGTATGCTGTAATCTACAAATGAGTTTGCAGTCCAACATGGGGTGACATTCTTCAATGAAGGTCACAGCACTGTATAGAGGCATTGACACAAAACACGTTTCATAGAACAAAATGGAGTTCACAGTTTGACATAGACGTATCCTCAATCTGTCATGCTGGTTTTTGCCTTAACTTGGATGGTCAAAGTAGCTGGCCAGGTGTGAGTAGGGAAGTGATCTATGTCTCTTCAATAGCTGCAGTAATTTCCTTGTCCCTCCTCAAACTCGCCCCTGTTCCAAGATGATGGCAATGCTGGTCTCTCATGCGACCTTCTGATCGATGGAGTGACAAGCTATTTCTTTCTCAAGTGAGTCCTAATCTCCTATTATGCCACAAGTACACGGGCTACTGTGATAAAAGCTTACAGTCTATGACACCTGGTCAAAACAATTATTTTGGTAGTTGCTCCCTACAGGTTTGGGCTGTGACATGTGAGGTGACTAAACTAATCCCGGGAGCAAAGGGATTCCTAAAGTGAAATATGATTTAGAGGGCATTGGCTGGGGTTTGGAATTCAGTACATGATTCTTAAGAGCAGTCAGCTCTGGAGTTATCTGCCTTTCATTGTGTTCTTGTACTTAACTTTTTAGTTGTATTGTTTTCTTAGCCCAGGAGCATTTCTGGGTGGGTGTTGCCCATCATTTTGTTAGGCATGTCCAGCACCTTTCCGGATTTGCTTCTCATAAATCAAAGTTATCTGATCTGTTCTCTTGGCTCAGAAGGATAGTCTACAAGGTGCGGAAGTTTAATTTTCAATCTGCTTGTAACAGCCTGTTGAGACAGGGTTCTCCTAGGCCATGTTCATTCTGCCTGGAAACAGTTCAAATGGTGGGATTTCCACCACAATTCTTTTGGGACAACTTTGTACCTGCAGAAATCCTTTTGTCAAGTTCACTATCAAGTAGAAGATCCTCTCTGCAGCTGTATGATCATTTTCATCCATTTAAAAGGCAAAGGATTGCTGTCCCAGTTTTGTGGAAGGAGCACTGAGGACAGCAGGGTAGCTAGCTTGCTCCAGGCTGCACAAGAAGCTTGTGACAGAGCAGGGACCTGAACACCTCACATAACTACTGGGCCAGCCATCATTAATACTGTTTTACCTAGTTATGTCATGTTGTACCTAATGAAGGCTTCCTCTCCAGCCTTGAAGCTGACACCCTTCCATGGCCGAAAGAGTTGCTGTTAGGGACAAACAAGTTTTGTATGGTGCAGACCTTAATTCCTCACTCCATTAAACTCAGCTCAGCACTGTAGAGTGCTCTAGCTCAGATTTAATTTATAACAGCTGGACCTCTAGCAAGGAAAAAGGCCTGTAGTGCATAATGCAGTGCTGTTGTGTTATGCCTTATGTCTTTCCACCTCTTTCTCCTGAACTCATCTTGATGTGTCCCTTCTAATGAGCCATAGAACTACAGGCAAATCTGGTGCAGAAAGGTGTTTTACCATCTCCGCTACCTGTGTAACACTGTCCCTGCACAGGGGGAATTCTCCACTGATCTTACCCATGAACTTTAAGGCCACTTCATGCTAATTACGGAAGATAACATATATGAGAATTGGGACTCTGAATTCTGGATTTCTTGTTTGGTGGTGAGCAAACATGATGCAGACCTGGTCATATCTGTGGGGCTAGGCTGTTAGCGACTCCACTTCTTCCAGGAGATCCAGCAGATTCCTGACCAGAGAAGAGCACTGTCATAAAGCCTAGATTTCTTTGGATTCAGCTTCTGTTCAAGTACAACAAACCATGCCTAGAAAAATGAACTTGCTTGATCTGTCAAAGATCCTATGGCTCCTCCAGACAGATTTCCTTGACTGCTCTCTTCCCACAGTGGCTATTTGCCCTTCCTACAATTGTCAGGCTTTGTTACTGGGGAAATCCCTACAGCCTGGTCCAGGTTCTTCTTGCCTCTTCAGTATCTGAATTCTCTTTTCAAGTGGTAATCAGGACTATGTCTATGTTAATGGATCCAGGAGCATATCAAAGTTCATGAGTCTGGATATACGTTTCACACATTTGTGAGAACAGGCTGCATATTGGCTTCTCTTCTGCTTCCATGCTGGTTTTCATGGAAAGAAAAATTCAGTATGTGGGCCACTAAAGGATAGGTGCATCCTTTATCCTCTAAATGTAGGTATTGCCCAAGGAGCTAGATTTCAAGGACATACTTTCTTAGGACCTCTCTGTGATATCGTTAAGAACATAGTTTATAGATTTGCCACCCTGCAAACTATTATATTCTAGTCTCTAGCTGGTCTCTTTCCCTCTCTGACATAATAGGCCATCTCTCATTATAGTAACTTCCTTCCATTTACCTCCAAGTCAGATAATAAAGAGCCTTTATTCACTTACAATGGATCTAAAATAGTAAAATCCTACTGTCTTCAATATGTTACTTCTAGTTCATCAGTTCAAGATCAAGCCCGATTTATTTTATTATTTTTCCTTACACATCAATCTCTCTTGTCCCTTAGTTATTTTTGTAATTTCTTTATGGATATGCTCAGCAGGTAGAAAGATGCCCAGTGTTTCACAGACTTGATCTGAAGGGCCATTTAGATGGATATGCCAGTTCTGATGGAAAGAAGCACAAGCCTGCTAAACAACCAGTGCAAAAAAAAATATGAAGGTGAAATAGAGTTTTTTAGCATTTCTTTTTCCCAGTTGGAGCACACATGAACATTATTCGTAGTGCAGTCTCAGAGGCACTATCCGTCGTCCATGGCTTGATGGTTCTGTGGCCAAAATAGCTTTGTTTTATTATTTTCAGACTTTTTTTTTTCTGGAGGGAAAGTCTGTTAAAGACTAGCTCTTTATGAAAATAATATACTTTGTACTGTGCTTTCATTGCAATGATTGGATTCAGTGATCGCATGGGTCTTTTCCAACCTAAATGATTCTATGATTTTATGATTCCTCAGTGAAGTGGTGGAGGCTGGTGCAGTTACCCTGCCTATGTCCACTGACTTTGTGGCACTTAACTAAGTACGTTTTTTCACTTTAAAATGTCCACTCCTTGTCCTGTTACCCAGAGACTGCCTTTTAAGCTAGACCACCAGCATCTTTGGATGATAGCTTCACTTGACAAGGAAATATTTGACTGCAAGATGCACATTTAAAACATAATAATTTCTTGCCTGCATGTTATAATGTAAGATGAAAACCAGACCAAAGCTGGGAGGCTGTTAGGTGTGGTATCTTCAAACTACTTAAAAAAGCAGTTGCTCAGTTGGTCATGTTCATAAAATAGAAGCTGAAATTACCTTATCTAAGCCATTCTTAGCAGTTGTCCTACAGAGTTATTGATCCTTGGCTGCTCATTTAATGAGCAAACTACACAGTGGATCACAAGTGCATTTCAGTTTTATGTGTGAGTGCTGTAAATGCTATTTTCAAAGTTAATATATTATTTTTGGCACTTTTATAGCAGCTTATTTAAAGTGTTATTAATGTTTAGAAATGTGATTCAGGGTTTATGTTATGGGTGTTTGACTCAGTTTTAAACTCTCTCTCTTTATCTCCTATCCTCCCCTCTATGTTCAGGCTGCATATATATAACTTTTGGAGTGGCTTGACTCATTTTGGGTTTGTCCCTTGTTGTTTCATTAATCTCACTTGCTCCTTAAGTCACTTCTGCTATCCTAGTGGAACAGTCCAAGTCCTAAATTTTAAGTCTTTGTGAGTTAAAGATGTCAAAGGGATCGATTTCCAGACTGCAGAAACTGCAAAAAGTGTGTGGCTGAGCCTGAAGGGTAGGGACTCGCCCCCCTCATGGGTTTGGGTTTGCCTCAGCACAGGGTGGGACATGCACTGCACCAAACCCAGAGCACCCCAGGGAGGCATTATAGCCCTGAGGCTCCCCCCCAGGCCACAGGCCCTCCCCTGTTTCCACCTTTCTCTGGAGGAAGTAATTTTGCTTCTGTTCTGGATTTCAGGAGAAGGACAACCCTGCCTTTGTTCTGTGGGTGGCCGGGAGCAATCTCCAGGCTTCCCGACCTACCTCCTCCTCCTCCGGAGAGAAATAAACATGCATAGGGCAGCACACACGCTAGTTTATAGTAGGCGCAGCCGGCACAGAAGCTGTGCTGGGAGGTCTCATGCACTTCAGTTCTTTTGGATAATTGTGTCATCTACGCACCCCTCTCTGCCTTTGGTGGAGTGAGCGCACAAAGCACAGCCCAGGTCAGTGAGCGGGACTGGCATCTGCTGTAGGTTAACGTGCTACCAGGTGTTGGGGCTGGTATCAGAGCCAGGTCCTTAGGACCTGGTCCCGCGCTCAGACACCACAACCAGCTCTGTAGGCACTCCAGTACGGTGAGCATATGCAAGGCCAAGTTTCTGAGATCCCAGAAGAAGGCAGGATGTGGCCTTGCTTTACACTTCACACATTGTTGAACCATCTACAGATTCTCCTGGGTGGGCAGCCTAAAGCAAGAGGTACCGTCAGGCCTCTGAGTGCCTGAGGTGTCATGGTATGGCTCCTGAAAGAAGAGCCTTAGCAGCAAAAGACAGCTGTTTCTGTAATTTCAGTGTGCTTGACACAGGGACATATTCCTCAGGGTGAACTGAAGCCTTCCCTCTGTGGCATGTGCAGGGCACCTTCCAGCAGAGCATGTAAGCATATGTTTAGTTCTTAATGCATGGATGGTCCCAGTGAGCTTCAGGCAGGTGCTGAAATATGGGTGACCGTTCGAAGTGCTCAGCATCTTGGGGCTATCAAGTCCCAAATGGATCAATCCCAAGACATTATTCAAATTGTGGGCTTCTAACTGCATGTGTTAAAAAAAAAAATAATAAAAAAAATCATTATTTTCATTGCAAAGATGGAAGAATTAAGGTACACAGAGAGGTTGAAAAATTTAGTCAATGTCAAGGCACATGTCCTCAGGGGAAATCCAGAAATATAACCTGTTTCTTTCTGAAACTCACTCCTGTTCTCAGCCACTTCGATACCCCTTCACTGTTTCCACACTGTTCTTGTTACAGCTCGTGACTATCACCAAGCTGGAAATCTGAATGTAAAATACATTTAAGTGACTATGCTGTTTGCAGCTTTCTGCCTTACATATTTTTGTTGTGTCTATTGTTTCTGCTATTTGTCCCACATTTTAGAGGACAAGCCAGTCAGTGGGTTAAGTGACAGAATGTTTTTTCATCTTATTTAAGTATGTCTCTATTAAAATGTAAACTGCTTTCTACCCCCTTTTGGGAAAAATGGAAAAAAAAAAGCCTACTCCTGTAGATGCAGTAAAGTCATGGTAATTTTCCCCAATTGAAACTCCCGACTTTGTGTCTTAGCATCATATACAGCATAATTTATAAAAGTGTGAGCAACTGCAGAATTGTTCTCCTAATAGATTCTGAAGATTCCAATTTCCATTCTGCCACACAAGACTGAAAATCCACTTGTGCTCAGTTATCTGTATCTTTGCCTCATCCTCAGACTGCATCAAAAATCAGGTTCAGGTGCAGGTTAAGAGCATGCATTTACCTCAGGAATATGGGACTTATTAAATATCTCTACACAATTAACATCACCATATCAATAAGAATTATCATTATGTCCTGTCAATCAGGTGCTGAATTTTGCTTCAGGGAAACAAAACAATTTAAATTATAGCAAGTGCCCCCCCTTCTTTTTTTACATGCTTCTCTTAAAATTGGATAATTATGTGGCTTTTCATTAGATTCCTCTAAGCATAATAGATCACGATATTCACCCTTTGACCTTGGTGATGAATGTTTCTGGTGAAAACATGTGACAAGCAGTGTTCTAATGAGAATAAAATACTGAATAACTGTGAGTCTCACATAATGAAAGAACAAAAGCGAGAAGCACAACTACTTTTAAGGTTGCAGTGCAAAATGCTTTCATACAGCAAATCTGACAGATTGGAAAAGCAACCCTTTCTTTTTAAGATTGTACCAAAAAAACTTTGGTATCAGATGCAGAGACAAAGGCGAGAAAAGACAAAGGAATCTTTGTATTCTGTGTAAACTCTGTAGGAACGTGAGAAGTGGTCTCTCTCTGTGCTGTCTAGGCAAGTTGCTACACAAAGCTCTGCTATTAAGTTTTCCTAAACATCTCAAAATTTTATGTGTCTATTTACACTATAAAAGAACTATAAATTCAATTTGTTTCCAATAATTTAGAGTGGGGCTAAGTAGGTCAATTCTCCCTCATGCAAACAGCCACACACAGTAGTCAATAAAGTTACAACACATGATTATTATTCTGTGTGTTTATAAAGAATTATTTTTGTGGACTGACAAAGATGACATACCAGTCATCAGTGCCAAAATAGTGAGGGAAAAAAGGAGGGTTGGATGAATTAGAAATTGTTAGCAGCTACTTTTTTTTTTTTTTTCCTGTTTTGCAGATCTGAAGTCTACTGTCACCTTTCAAAAGCAAACTCGGACCAGGGTTATTTATGCCCACTTCTGCTGTGGTCATTTAGACCCTGGTCTCGCTGGAGCAATGACTGGAGCGGGAATGTTTGATTTAGAAGATAGTTATCTTCTGGTTTTGTTCTATCTTGGTTTTGCATGTGTTGGGTTTTTTGCATTTTGTTTGATGTCTGGGAAATGTTTATAGTCTGAATTATCATCTCTGCTAACCAAACTTTCAGTCAACTTCTGAAGAAAACCTTTTGCTTCTTATTTCTGGCTGGGGTTCATCTCTGATTGAAGGTCAGCTGTTCCTTAACATGTAATAGAAATAGCTTTTGGTCTGAAATCCTGTCCCTGCAAAGACAGTGAGTGTTTTGCTGTAGACAAGGATTTCAGCTATGCCTCATGCCAGGTTCTCCTTTGAGTTATTCCGTTATTGCAGTTATTGGCACAACATTATTCTGAACTGAGGACTACATGATGGAAAGGGAAATTTGGCCTCTGGCTTTTATTAACCTTCCAGAATGTTTTGGTCTAAATTATTGCTGCTCTTATTTAACAAAATTAATTAAATAACACAAAATATCCATCAGGAACAACAACTATAATTTCCCTAGTAGTTAGGCAGTAAAACTCTCTAAGTAGCTCCATCAGAGGCCAGACTTTCTGCTCACACTCGTGAGGAATTTGAGGGCCACAGCCTAGTCCACATAAATGAGATGAAAAGTCAGGAGATTTGTACAGTAATTTGGAAACAAAATGAAAAGACAGCATAAGTATAAAGTCCTATTTCTCCTTCCCTGAGTCTGTAAGCACCGTGGACAATAATGCACTTTAAGGGAATTTAAAGGATGAAGAAGGCCTAATGGGCATGCTGTGCTGATAAGCAGATGCATTTTCCATGCTTCCTACAGGACAAACTGGAGAGCAATCCCACAGAGGGAAAGATGTGCCATGGGGCCCCTTTCCACCAGCAGCCCTTGCCTCGTGGGTTAACCCTCCACATCAGCTGGTCCACATGGCATGTGGGGCTGTGCTGGGGAGGGCTTTGCCCTCAGTCTCCCTCCTTGCCCCACAAGGTTCTCAGCGTGCCACCACGCTTTGCCAGCTGCATGCTATCGCTCCCCTTCTAGCCCTGGGTAAGCGAGCACGTGCCGCTGCAGCCCCTCCTGCGTGGGCTCCCTGCGCGTGTGGAGCGAGCAGGGGGCTGCAGGACAAGGCTGACTTCTCCTGCGCCTCTGCAACATTTGTGTCTGGCCCGCTGCAATTCACAGCAGCCAGGATCACTCAAATATTTGGTCGTTCAAGACCTGGGCACATGGCTTGTCAGCTGTGAAAATATCCAGAGAGGAAAGAAAAGCATGCTTATAGCAAGGTCTAATGAAGAGAGCAAGTTTTGATTTTCATGCAGGTGAATCATTAAAGGCAAAATAATCTTATTGATTGTTTGTTACAGTTGTCTGAATTGAGGGCTGTCTCCTAGCAGATTGAAATTTACTGTGACTGATGGGATCTCATAAACTCAGATCAAAAGGAGAATAAAAATGTCGGATCTTAAAAGAAAATTACCCCAAATAAAAATGTTAGTGTCAGAAACAAGTAAATAAAAATGTACTATATGCATTATCCAATGTTGTCTGCTTACCCAGTGACTATCATTTAAATTTACCACAACAAATATTTTGATGTTATACTCCAGTAAATCTCCTTTAAAAAAAAAAAGGGGGGGGGGGGGTTTGAAGAAAACAAAGACTTTGGTCTCCCGAAACCTTTACAGAATTCTGTTAAAGTTGGCCTGCAGAGCAATGTTGTGGCTCACAGTATGCAAATGAAGATGCTTATATCTACAAGATCAAATTAATGTTAAGTTCAGATGTACGTGCTTTTAACCGTGTTTCCACGCTGTCTGTATAGGTTTGGGTCCCACCCAAACTGTTTTGAACCTGTTAGTCAAATTTGGCAAATATGCAGCATAAGTATGGGAGCTCCTACACCTTTTGCAAAGAGAGATGGGAGACACACAAGTTGGGATGCAATGTTATGACTGAGCAACACAACATATTTTTCCTGCAGAAGAGATTGGTCGTGGTCCTGCCCACGCTGCCTCCAGCCATGTCATGCTCTGCCATCACCACCTCTGAGCTGGCTTTGGTGCCTGTCCAACCTTTCATCAAGGCAGCTCATCTAAAGCAACAATATGCTAACCAGGCTGGAAAGATGACTGGGTTTCTTCTGGAAGAAAATCAGTCAGTTTTCTTCAATTTTCTTCCCTTCTCCCTGGGAAGGGAAAGGAAAGGAAGGGAAGGGAAGGGAAGGGAAGGGAAGGGAAGGGAAGGGAAGGGAAGGGAAGGGAAGGGAAGGGAAGGGAAGGGAAGGGAAAGGAGACAAAGACAGACGCTAATGCCTAACTGTGAGAAATGCATTGCCTGGAGCTTACAGCTTCTTAGACATCAATACAAGACACAAACTTGTAAGAATCTGGGCTTCATTAGTTCTGGTGTGCATGAAATGACCGTATTTTTTTATGGAGCAAACCAAAGTTTATAACAAATTCCTATTACCAGTTTCCCATGTGCAAAACCAGGTTGACCTCAATAAAGGACTGAGAGAAAGAATTCATTACTGCAGTCATTTCTCTTTTTCATAGTGGTGGCATAAGAGGCAATGAGAAGCTCTGGAAGCCATTCATTATTCTTTCTTTCTTCCTTCCTTCCTTTCTTTCTTTCTTTCTTTCTATCTTAGTATAAATGCATCTTCTACAGTTGCTGGTCAGAAGCCAGACTGGCTTACATAAGGGACCAAAAATTTGCATAAACTATGACATTAAGTCCAAGGAAAACTGTTTTCTTCCTTCTAACATTGCAGCTATCAGGAGCTCAAAGCAGGTGCTTGGAGAGCTAGGGCTGGGCTACGAAAACATCTGGCTAGGGAAAGGGACCCAATAACAGGGGTTAGAGAAACGGACCTGTTTCATGCCTTGCATTAGGGACCATGTTAACCATGTTGCATCCTGCTCCACTCAAAAAACACTGTTCCACTGAAGGAACCCAGAGGCTGTACACAGAATAAAGAAGGCATGAACATACCATGAAGAGAGGTCTTCATCCTGTCTCTGGGTAGGTTTCTATTGCTGTTTCCCAGCTAGGTTGTGACTTAACCTTCCTGTCTGCAAGCGCTCTAAGCTGTTGGTTGCCCCTGCGGGGAGGACTGAGATTGCTTCCTGTTCCCTCTCCAAAATGCAAAGTACATGAATGGAAGCTTCTTGGAGGAATAGATGTACCTTTTTGGAGAACAGGAGGGACACACACAAAGATTTTAATCAGCCATATGGCTTGTTATAACTTCCTGGATAACTGAGGTTTAGTAAACATGCCATCAGGGATGTGGTCGGAGGCTAGGGGAATTCCCCAGACAGCTGATGAACCTGATGGACTATCTTTCACTTGTGCTAATACACTGAAACTAGCTGACCTAAAGGAAAGCCTACCTTCTGATGATAGGATTGGCATCTTGAAGGATTTGAGATTGACTGATGCCTGTGACTTTTCAAGCCCAGAATAAATAATGAATAATTATGCCAATAAATCATATAAATAATACAATAGCTGCCATTCTAGTTCATCTTCTATCTTTGGTTCCCATCACAGATCCATTTCTTTTCCCATTCACTAAGCCTTTCCTTATTCTCCTGTGTATTCCTTTTCATTGTTGATGTTTTCGGCTTGGACTGTACTATAGAGCTTAGCTACTTTTGGTAAAAGGAACAGAAAAAAGCAACTCACAAAAAAGCAACTCACAAACCTGTGCCAGTAAAACTCCTGGTAGAGACAAATTTCCTGGCAACAAAATCATTTTTCTCCAGTAACTTCTATTCTGGGAGCTAGTAGAACTTTACATAAGTTACAGGGACAACAGGACTTCTGCCAGCTCTATGGGTAGGACCGGCTGCCAGAGGTATTTCAAGATGGTTTTAACAGCAAACCATTTCTAGGAGGAAAAGCCTTAGACTCCTTCACCTCAGAATCTCCTTTACTTTTCCCTCATTTTTGCTATAAGAATCACCCACTGCTAATAATAAATGTAGCTGTCCCAGTATTAACATAATTTCACTGAATAGGCAGACAAGGGCAAACTGTCTCCCAGCCAAGAAACCAGAAGTAGGTAAGGGGATAGTTAATTTAAAGAAACCCTGATATAGCTAGGGAAGATTGTTCTCCAAGGTTTCCTTTGCTGCAGTGGCACATAAACCCCAGTTAAACGACTCTATCAGCTTCCCCAGGCCAGTCCCCATAATCACCAATTATGTTTTATAGCATTAAAACACGCAAAACATTGCCCTCCAGCATCTGCAACACATGCTTTTGTCACCCCCCCCCTGATTTGCACTGGGGCTTAAGTCATTCCTGAGCCCTGTGGTCATGCATGGAGCTCAGCCAGGGCCGTCTGAGCCTGTCAGTGCCATCAAAGCACACAGCCATCCCACTGGTTTGGGGATCCTGCGGCTGCTCTGTGTCCAGTAGCGCATCCAAGTCCTTTCCGAGTCATTTTTTTCTAATCATTCTTCTAAGTAAAGTTAGCAGCTATGCCCACTTTGGAAACTCTTTTGCTTAGACTAAGAAGCTGTCACAGTGCTGAGAAAGCTGCAGCTTTAACCAGATTTCATCTTTGTGTGTCACTGCTCATGTCAAAGTATAAATGTACTCAGACGTAAGAGTTGTCCTGCTTTCATCAAGGGAGCCAGCCTGCCTTCGCCTAGTTCTGCTTGGTTAAGCTTGTTATTTAAATTGTTAAAATTGAGACATCGGCAGTAAATTTCAGAGAAGATATAACAATTATTAGATACAAGCAGGGCTCTTGTACTTGTGAACATATCATGCCCTCCATCCACATGGAATTAGCCACAAATAATTTACAGCAGTTTCTTTAAGAAGTGTGCCCCGTAGTACTTGGATGACATTAAATCACAGTCATTCCCAACTGGATCATATTTCCAACTTTAAGATAGATTTGATGCTTGTCAGCACCGTGGCTTAGCACTCCAGGGGACTACCTTTTAAACCTGTCAGCTCTTGAAGAACTGAGTTTTGATTCCCAGTGCTGCCTCCCAGCCAAGACCTGAGAGGGTCGGTGTCTCCAGTATGCCAGGCCAGGCAGCGCAGTCACCCCTTGGAGGGTGAGGAGGACTAGGAGGATGTTCAGGTGACCTTATGCCATTCAGCTTCCACATGAAAACAACTGACAGCAGGAGTGGGGGGCTCACATGTTGCTCTGGCAGCTGAGAGCAAGAGGGGGCATTGCTGAGGCTGAAAGGAAAAAACAAGGGTTAAGTGGAAGCTGAGAAAGTAATATCAAAAAGGGGCAACATGCATATATATACAAAAAAAAAAGAGAGACTTGTTGATCTTTTTAGGGACTGTACAGCGAGTGAAACTCATTTCGGTTTTCCATGTGTGCTTGACTTCCACAAGCTTCACATCCCCTCAGAGGAGATGAACATAAACAGCTAAAAGGTTAAAAGGTAATAGGAATATTGGACAAAAACTGCCTAATACAAGACGGGGAAAGAGGAAGGGTCAGCAGAAGGTGCCTGTGGTGCTGTCTGTCCCCCCCCAGGGAGAAATCTCTTTGGTGGTGGCACATTTGCTGGGTGCCCACAGGCACAAGACGCAAACAGACAGATACCTGCAGCACAGAGACGGGATGGGATTTCTAAAGCCCTCCCACACTTCAGGTGTCCCAGCACAGAGCTGCAGCTCTGCTGTACATTTTTGCAGGAAGCAAAGAGTCATAGAGCACAGAGTCCCCCTTCAGCCCTGTATGGGACACCCAGGCAGCCAGGGCCCTTAAGTAGCATGGTGAGTGTCACCAGCTTTCCCCCTTTCCACACAGAGGACTGGAAAGGCGATGGAGGCTCTGTATTGACTTCACTCCTGCACCACCAGCACTCTGCTGCAGAGGAGAAGGGGAAGGCTAAGGAGTGATTTGTGCCAGGAGAAGACCAGGGGCACATTGTGTCTTCTTTGAAACACCTGCTAAAACATGGATCAATACATGGCTCCCAGAGTTACAGTCTGGCTCCTGCCCTTTATTCACAGCAGTGTTGTATTGGTTTTGTGTGGCAAGGTTTTGGTAGCAAGGGGGGGTTACAGGGGTGGCTTCTGTAAGAAGCTGCTGGAAGCTTCCCCTGTGTTCAAGAGAGAGCGAGCCCATACCAGCCGGCTCTAAGACGGACCCGCCGCCGGCCAAGGCCGAGCCAATCAGTGATAGTGGTAACGCCTCTGTGATAACATTTTTAAGAAGGAAAAAAAAAAGTTGGGACGGTGAGAAACTGCCACCGGAGTGAGGAGTGAGAACACGTAAGAGAAACAAGCCTGCAGACACCAAGGTCAGTGAAGAAGGAGGGGGAGCAGATGCTCCAGGCGCCGGAGCGAAGATTCCCCTGCAGCCCGTGGTGAAGACCCTGGTGAGGCAGGCTGTCCCCCTGCAGTCCATGGAGGTCCACGGTGGAGCAGATATTCACCTGCAGCCCATGGAGGACCCCACGCCGGAGCAGGTGGGTTCCCGAAGGAGGCTGTGACCCCATGGGAACCCCGCGCTGGAGCAGGCTCCTGGCAGGACCTGTGGATCTGTGGAGAGAGGAGCCCACGGAGCAGGTTTTCTAGCAGGACTTGCGACCCCGTGGGGGACCCACGCTGGAGCAGTGTGCTCCTGAAGGACTGCACACCGTGGAATGGACCCATGCTGGAGCAGTTCATGAATAACTGCAGCCCGTGGGAATGGCCCACGTTGCAGGAGTTCATGGAGGACTGTCTCCCGTGGGTGGGACCCCATGCTGGAGCAGGGGAAGAGTGTGATGAGCCCTTGCCCTGAGGAGGTGAAGCGGCAGAAAATAACGTGTGATGACCATAAACCCCATCCCTGTCCCCCTGTGCCGCTGGAGGGGGCTTGGTGGTGAAATCCAGGAGTGAAGTTGTGCCCGGGAAGAAGGGAGGGGTGGTGGGAAGGTGTTCTGAGATTTCGTTTTAGTTCTCATTACCTTGCTCTGGTTGATTTGTAATAAATTGAGTTAATTTTCCCAAATTGAGTCTGTTTTGCCTGTGACGGTAATTAGTGAATGTTCTCTCCTGTCCTTATCTTGACCCGCAAGCTTTTTGTTATATTTTTCTCTCCCCTGTCCAGCTGAGGATGGGGGAGTGATAGAACGGCTTTGGTGGGCACCTGGTGTTCAGCCAGGGTCAACCCATCTCAAGTGTGAAGGCTTCAGTCTAAGCTTATAGAAATAAGGGATAGCAATAATATTGCCACTGAATCCCAAGAGCCCTCTGTTGTACAATTTAACAGCCACAGGTCTGTGAACACTGGAAGGTAGCCTGGATGGCCCTGGAGAGGGAGAAATGGAAAGGCTGATCAGCAAGCCCTGTGTTGTTGGTTTTATAAAGATAGGCGAAAATACTCTTCACCTGGAATTTTGTTTTTATTCAAATCCAGGTACAATTTTGCGGGGAAAGGACATGTAGCTCTGAAAAAAAAAGAGGAGGGGAGAAGGGTGCTGAGACTGCGTAGCGCTCTCTGTGCCCGGGTAGTGCCTGGTGGTATGCAGTCCCATCTCATTTCCATAGAGGCAGCCTTGCACAAATTCATCCATATTAGGTGACTAACCACGTCTTTATGGGGCAGGGCGGTGTTCCTGCTTGAAGCCAAAAACCAGAGGACTCTTACATTTCTGCTCAAGCAGGACTTGTGCAATCCATCCAATGCCCTAGGGACAAGCTGCTGTGTGTTGAGTGCATTGCATTCAGTGTGTCTCAGATGCCTTGCTGTTATTGTGCACGTACAGTCCATACACTCAGCACATTCACAACAGGTTGACCCATCCTTGACACATCAGACATACTACTCATCCTAGTGCCAGCTTGTGCATGTACATCTCTTGTCCAGGAGACCCAGCTGCCCTGAGGCACGCTAAAAGAGCTGTGGCAGAACTGCATTTCTGGACATGTCTTGATACGCCAGGAGATGTGATTGCCTGAGAATTGCATAGTACAGGTTAGGGATGTTGGCAGTAAGGGTAAGGCATATTGACAGAGATGCTAGTGCCCTTGCCAGAGGTGGAAGCAAGGAGGGCAATGAGGGAGGAGATCAAATCAGAGGGACACTGGCAACTTGGACCTAGAAGGCAAAGACTAGAAGAAAAGCAAGAGGTAAGAGTTTAAAAGACTGTTTTCCTCTGCTCCCACATTGAATGACGGGACCATCCTTCTCACTCCTGGGGGCACAGATTTTATTTCAATATATAGGAAATTTTCTGTCTCCTTCTGCAAAGGTTGGAAAGACAACTATCAGAGAGTGAATTAGGGGCTCCACAGAGAATAACTACATTCTGGGGATCTGCTCTTTGGAGGAGCTGGATGCAGAGAGAAGTGGGTGCTGAGAGAGGCCTCCCCAGAGTGAGGTAGCGACCATACCAGAAGTCAAGGCCATGGAAGAGGAGCCGTGCTGAGAGGTGAGAGGCTGGCACAAGGACCGTTCATCCATCCAGGTCGCTCTGGGGTACCTGAGAAGTGGACCATGCAAGCAGACCTGCTGTCTTTGGGTTTGTTTCACTCTCAGCTCCCGTGAATGAACTTTGAATCCCTCAGGTAAAGCACCTGAGCTGAACCCAGCAGCTTTCACCAAGTCTTACTGCGTTACTGATCACTCTCCCCCACTGGGCTGATTTTCCAGGTGGGAGAACCCCAAGATTTCTTTTCTGAATGATGTTTGCACCTTGCATAAAAATGAAAATGTCAAGCCATTTTTTAAAAAACCAAACCACCCATACAAAAATTACCTATACAAGCCCAAAGTGTCATTCTCAAGGGAGTGCTGCTAAAATAGGCTTCAAATGCCATTGGGCTTGGTTTTCATCTTTTCTCTCTCAGTGTGACTATGACATGTGCTTTGCGAGATAACAACAGACATAGGACATTTCAGGAAATATGAGGAGACAGCTAACCATAATATCTGCAACATTATCAAAGCCAGCATAATGCTGGTCTGAGTCTAACAGAAAAGCAGCAGTGGTACAAACTGGACACATAACTAAAAATGTCATGTCTTGTTATCAGCAATGCGACTAGCCAATCCTTGGTTAAAAGTGACTGTAAGTCTACAGAGGGAATGCAATACTGCACTCACCCCAGGCGTGATACAAGTTTCCAATACATGGCATCTTCACTTTAAAATATCATGCTAACTAGGTATGGATGTTGACAACAGTCCAAAAATCCTGATGGCTGGCTGGTGCCTGAATGGAAGAGGAAAGCTTTGCTTTCGTTTCTCCTGGCCTGCCTTCCTCAGCATTGTCCTCACACGAGCCCCGTTGCGCTCCTGCTTCAGCCTGAGCACCAATAAGCACATTTTACGATTGTTTGCTGGGTTCAAAACACTTGAAACATTTCAAAGCACCTGACATCCTTTCAAGTTAGCTGCTAAAAAACCGAGCACAAACAGAATGGGTTTCAGAGAAGCTCTGTCAATCAGCGCTCAATCTGTATGTTCTCCAAGACATTCCTTATCCTGGCTGATTTATTTCATATTAAAAGGGCTGTCAATCTGTATCACAAGAACAGGTTGAAAAAAAAATGTGAGTGATGTCTGTGACTTTTTTTTTGTTTATTTAAAATGATATTTCCCCCCTCCTTCTTTACCCCCTCATGTTCTCTTTTACCGACCCCCACCTTTATTTTTCTCCACAGGTATGGCGTGAGTGTTGTATACCACATGCATTTAAATTAGAAATATATTTTGCAAAGCTGTGGCAGACCCTTTTTTATTATCCATCAAATATATCCCTTTTACCATCTGATGGCTTGGCAACAGGATCATCTCTCTTTCAGTTAAAATAAATGGGCCAGTAAAGTGGTGGAATATTCACTGTGCTGAAAAGATTTTACACTAGTTAATGTACACTGCATGTTGTGGGTTTCATTAGAGCAGAATACTAATGATGCACTGCATGTCTCCCCACGGTATCACTTTATTGTACCAGCTGTATTATTGTTTTATATTAATATATTGATTATTGTCTTTTTCTCTCGTGTGTGTTTTGTCTCCTAACTTTTTTCTCCTGGCATTGCTTACCTATTACAGTTGGCAATTGTTTTCAATATCACATTTTTGGAATGAATGTTGATATTTATATGATTTCTTTTTGTTTTCCCCCATGTCTCCGAAGTAATTAATTTCCCTTGTTTGCTGCACAGATGTTGGGATATTTTTCAGTGAAACTCGATAAAGAATGACAACTTCACATACAGGTATAGAAGAAAAAAGGATAAATATCTTGGCATTTCAGATTCCAAGGTGGAGAGGTATCTAAATTCTCAAAAGACCAATTCTTGGGGTTGGACAGAGGCTGAGGAAGATCTGATTTCTGGATCTTTTCCACAGTTTGTTGGACTGCTGAACTCAAAGAGCTTGTTTGCTGTAGCTGTGAGGTAACTCCTGCACTGGGCTGGGTGGCTGTTTTGTTCCTCTGAGGAAAGAAGAGTTGAAAGCTGAGTAACCAGGAAGAATTTGTAATTTAACAATGCTTGGAGTGTAAAGGCACCATCACTTTGATCCGTGTCAATTCAGCAGCTAACAACATGGGACCTATTCCAGGTCTGGAGCTTGTAGGCACTATAGCAATATAGATAACAAAGAAGAGTAACAGCCTGGTAAACATGCAGTTATGTAGCTGTTTATATGCTGTGGCTGAGAAACAAGGAATTCTCCCAGCTTTTTTTAAGGTGTCATAATACGTCACTGTCGCAACTTTTTCACAGAGAGCTTGCTGATGATGGTAAGTCTGTGAGTCACCTGAACACGCTGCTGGCAGTGTCAGGGAGGAGACAGTGGAGGTCCAACAACTGACCTATTGCTGTAGGACCAGGTACCCAATTCTCCCCCCAAAATACTGGCTTGGCGGGCTGCTGGGTGGAGGACCGTGTGAGTCCTGTGAGCTTGGACTGGTGCAGTAGGATATAGACCCTTGAATGCTGGTAGGTAAAGGAGCTCCAGGAAAAAGATGATTTGGAAGAAGATGTGGCCCCATGGCTGGCTGATTCATGCGGTGAACACCCAGTGCATGGCCCTGACCTCTCCAGGTGCACATGAGGTGGAGCCAGCTGTGGCTGGCAGCTGGTCTGAGCCTCACAGCTGCAAAGTACCCTTGTTATTCCTCGCTGGCTTGCAGTGTGGGAAAGTTTTGGTACGTCCTCCTGACAAAACAGAGTCTCCATCAACCCTCTGCTCCCCACAGCTGAGCTCTGTGCAAGTGAGGGGTTTGCAGAGTGATGGGCATGGCTGGAGTGTTGTTTGTCCTGCTGCCCAGGAATGAAGGTGATCAGCATTAATTAATTATCAGCATAGGAAGGGATTGGAAAAAGCTGTGTTTGAAGAGAAGATGCCAAATTGCTGTGTGAATCAGGTGGCAGTGCTGGGTTTCATGGCCACAGGAGAACAGCTTCCTGTTACCGAGTTGATGTCTCTGGTGCTTAGCATCCTTCCACCACAGTGAACTCGTGCTGGAAAATCAACATGCATTTGCAAGGCCCTCTGTTAAGGTACAAGCGATGTGTAGTCAGTATGTAGCCACAGAACTTTGTAAACTCAACAGCAGTTAAGGAAAGGAAGATGGAGGCTTTTCCGAGAGTGAAATAACAATCAGTAACTAATAACTTTTTCCTTGGAATAACAAAGTGGAAGGACACACAAAGACTACCATGTAGACTGTAAAAGCACTGGAATAATCCGTAACGAGCCCCTGCAAACAAATGTTTCCATCCGCTCCATGCGTTTGCAACTCTGGCAGTTAAGACACAAGGAAAGGTCTTTTTGGCAAAGACTATTCTGCCACTAGAACTGTTCCTGAGGGGTAATTCCTCTAGTCTCTTCAGCCCAAATTTGCAACTGGTGTTACCCACCAGCTCTCTCCATGGAGTAAGTCAGCATGACTTGCTGACTCCAATAGGGGAAAAACAATTTACTGTCCTTATGGGTATGATTGACCTTGATGGATCATTCTTAAAATGTCAGCATCAGCATTACAAAGACTTTGCGAGGGTGATTATAATGGTAAAGCTCACTAGTGGACAAGCAGTTCATAATGGCAAAGGAATTATTTTGCTGAGACAGTGAAATCATCTACTCTCTGTGGCAAAGAAACTGCCGGCAGAAAGACTTTTTTCTTGATTTTTTTTGTTGTTGTTTTTTGCCTTTTACTCGTACAGTTACATAAGGTAGGGCAGCCTGTATTTTTCTTTTCCAAATTAGAGGTTAAGTAAGCCAATAGAAACTCAGTGGGAGTCAGGAAATGCTGACTCTTAGAGAGGCAAGATGCTGTCAATCACCTGATAAGCGATATTCCTGTTTGTGTGAGTCAGTAGGTCTTGAACTCAAAGCCTGGTGTGAGCAAGGGGCTGGAGTTTCTGCTTCTCACAAGAGCTGGGGTCCCCAGTGCCCTGCCTGGCTGTGCGCCTGCTGGCCACATCCCATTGCTGACCACTCGTTTCTTTAAGCTCCTGGCAGAGCTATAGCAGAAAATCTTGTCATTGCCTCCCTTTCCCTTGTTTTAGACTCTTTCAATTGTAAGTTTTCTTGGGTGGTCTGTATCTTTTGTCTTTCCTGGGGGGCCGTGGTTTTGGTGACCATCTCTCAGAACAGCAGTGTTTGTGTTGCTTAATATTATATACTAATATATACTTCAGATTTGTTAACATTAGTATCACTAACAACTTGAACAGGCTCATAACATGCTCTACAATTTTTTTGGATGAGGTTCTGTACTTGCATTTAATTGCCATTTCCTCTGGTTTCCAGGGTATCAGTGGGCAAAACAATGCATGCCAGCAATTTTGTGGTATCTGTCAAGCAGCTAATATGCCACTGTGTTGCCATTTTTGCCTGCTGCTGTATGTCTTCATACAAAATTGTAGGCCTCTTGGTCCGTTTTTTTTCCAGGTTGGGAATTCTGAGCGTGCGACGTCTGACAGCACGGGAGAAAGCT